>NC_092797.1:43587342-43891540 GCF_918797505.1 Bemisia tabaci | reverse complement strand
CCTATGTGGTTTACATTGTAACGAAGGGAGGTTTAAGGAGGCCTTTCACAAATAATCATAAACTCTAAATGTGTCTTCTATCTTAAGAATTGCCAATTTTCATTTTCTGTTGCATCTTTTATCACCCATCTTCAAGAGTCGATCACAATTTTTTGGTTACGCTACGGACACAATTTGGCGACACTGCCATGTCTCACGAGATGGACTGGGAGAGTGTACATGTATACGGAGAGTACTACCTTATCAAAATATGAAAGTTCTCCGAGCCTAAAAGGGCAGCAACCTTTCCAGCACAAAAAATGTCACTACCAA
Source organism: Bemisia tabaci (assembly GCF_918797505.1). Taxonomy (NCBI): domain Eukaryota; kingdom Metazoa; phylum Arthropoda; class Insecta; order Hemiptera; family Aleyrodidae; genus Bemisia; species Bemisia tabaci. The sequence goes on along the minus strand of NC_092797.1, from coordinate 43,891,228 downwards.
TTTTCAGATCCCAATGTCAAACCAAGATGGCCAAGAATGTTAGTAAATGAGCGTTCCTCCCTAAAAATCAGTACATGTATGCAAAAACTAAGTAAAAAACGTTCTTCACAAACGACTAGTCGTAACAATTTTAATAATATCACTCTGGATATTTTGAATTCATATAGGTTGACTATGCCTTTTTGGCCCTAAAAGTTCCATGCTCTAGATTCAAAGTTACCGACATGTCTGTACTCTCTCCATGTAGGTACTTTAGGGTAGAGTGCTCTTAGTACTACTTGAGTATGGGAGTGTATGGAAATTTCGGTAATTTCGGAGGTTAGATCATGAAGCTCTTAGGGCCAAAAAGGGCAGCCAGCCTATAAAGTAAAACCAGAGTGATTTATTATTACAATTATCGTTTCGACTCGCCGTTTGTGAAGCACATTGACTTAGTTTTCGCATAAATGTACTCTTTTTGAGGAAAAACGCTCATTTCTAAATATTAATGGCCATCTTGGTTTGATATTGGAACCTAAAGATCGACGGTGGTAATTTTCTAGAGATTTTCGAGATTTTCGTCCCATTTAGACCCCAAGACCCTTATCTCTCTACCTCCCTACATTAGATGGGCTAGAAGGATTAGGCAAATTAGTGCGGTTTCTGCTATTTCGAGAGATGCGTGTTCGAAGTTTTGAAATTACATAGATCCTTACTGCGGAAAGAAAGTTCAAACCTACTTTTTGATGCTTAAAAATTTGACCTTGGAGGCGAATTGTTCACAAAATTTGCATTAAGACTAGTTCTACTTGAAATCAATATTATCTCAATTTTCCCAAAAACTGCATTTATGCGCCTTGTCCTTCAAGCCCCTCATTTGTAATCTAGACTAGAGTCCCTTTATACTGAGAGGCAAGACAACACCCCCTCATGGAGTCACAAACGGGAATAAAGATTTCAGAAATTGAACGTTTTTTGTAATCTTTGATCGGCCCATTCTCAAATTCCTTTCTCCGTTCCTTCTCTCATTCCGTTTGTTCCTTGCCGAACCCGTGATTCCCTGGTCCATTCCAGATTATAATCTTTGCAATCGGTGAATATGTAATCTTTATTCCCGTTCGTGACACTGTGAAGGCCTAAAATACGGGAACCAATCAGATATGGGTTCACATTGTCTTGACTCTCAGTATAAAGGGACTCTAATCTAGACTAGTACAACCAGAAGCTGAGATCTGATTTAACGCCTTGTTTGTTGAACAAATTAATTTGGCAGCAAATCAATTTTTTCCGGTGCTCAGGCGTTTCTGCCGTGGTGAAATCATCGACTCATTGTTTGAAAATGCGCGTGAACGGTCGCGGCCGGTGATTCATCTGCATTGGGGCGCGTGGTCCGGTGTGCGGCGGACGCGATAATGTCCCGCCGGGGCGCGGAACACGCGCCATAAACAAGCGCGAGTAGGTCGCCAACTCGGAGGGGAGACACGGGAAACGCGGAGCCCGAAATTCACGCTCATATAATAAATGAGCTCAATAAAGCTCGAGTTAAAACTGCCGTCTGCACCCTCGGCCGCCGCCCCCGTAACTTTCGACTCGCTCCGTCCCGAAGCCGAAGCCGGAATTCAAATCGTCCCGACGGCGTGACGACTCTGAAGCTCGGCGACGCGATTAGAACGATAAGTGTTGATTAGCATCGAGCACGGTGTGAGGAGATAATGGGTCTTGCGGAAACTATTGCCGCGGCGAAAAGAACACTTGTTCCACGGGGTGGATCTTCAGCCTTTCAATAGTTTGCCGCACCTCAGACGTAGAGTCCCTTTATACCCAGAGTTAAGACAACTCACTTTTGGTTGGGCCAGGGATGGGCTGAAAGTGGCCTAAAAAAAATCCGATTCTGATTGGTTCTCGCTCATGGAGGCCGAAACGAGTGCACCAAGATGGCGGTACCTCGAATGTGAACAAGAATAATGAAAATATTACCTAATTGTGGTTTTTCAAGAGTAAATTGTTATTTCCATCGGTCCAAAATGAAAATAGATTAAGAAATTATTCACAAACCAATCTCATTTTCTTTTTAACTGATCAATTTGTTGATGTTGCTGTTTTTGTGTGACAGACATCGCAGGATACCTGATCCTTATCCCTCAATATCGTTCGTTTGGGTGCACTCGTTTCGGCCTCCATGGCCAGCCAAGGCCGGCTGCCAGTCGGCTGATAATCGAGTTGTCTTAACTCTGGGTATAAAGGGACTCTACCCAGACGTGATTCAATTTCTACATGAGCTTGGGGAAGCGTGCACTGGAAAAAAAAATCACATTGGATCTAGAGTCCGGACTCTTAAAAACATCGACAAGAAAAAGTACTCTTGATTCAATTACAATCTAGCTTAAATCAAGAACCAAGCCTCTTAATTGAAGCGGATTTCGTTTTGATTCAAGCGAAAATCCGATTGAATCAAGAGTATTTTTTCTTGTCAATGTTTTCAAGAGTCTGGACTCTAGATCGAATGTGTTTTTTTTTTTTTTTTCCAGCGTGGGGTTATACATAAAATACTGTTATAATACGTATATATAAATACTGTAAAATACGTTTTTTACGGATTTTCTTTTTCTGTTTTCGTTTAGGAGATATTAAAAAGGTGACCTTATTTTCTGGACGACCCGCATCATTGAGAATGAAATTACTCGCGTTTCTCGTAAAAACTATATTGTATCATAAGAAATTTGGCAACATCAAATTGTCCTTGCGTGGTTTTTTTCTGCCGCATGGTTGCCTGTAATGCACTGAAAGAGATAATGAGTCTAGAAAGTTCTATTGATCGAATGATGTAGAAATAGCGTGTACAGATTGAAAATTAAGGCGCCTTCAATTCGAGTGATACTTCCAGCATATCCGTGAAGCTAGTTTAGATGCGTGACCTAACTGAACCCAACCGGACGCTGTTTCCGTCGGTTCCCGAGCTTTGTGGCTGATCAGACAAATAAACTCGGACAAATTCGATCGAAGCGAAGACAAAACATTTATTTGAACGTTCCAGAAAACCCACTTTTCTCCAGTTTTAATGAATTAAATCCAAAAATCTATAACGCGCCAGAGAGCTGAGTGTAGTTGATTTTAAACGTTTTTAACGGATTTTCTTTTTCTGTTTTCGTTTAGGAGATATTAAAAAGATGAACTTATTTTCTGGACGACCCGCATGATTGAGAATGAAATTACTCGCGTTTCTCGGAAAAACTATATTTTATCATAAGAAATTTGGCAACATCAAATTGTCCTTGCGTGGTTTTTTTCTGCCGCACGGTTGCCTGTAATGCACTGAAAGAAATAATGAGTCTAGAAAGTTCTATTGATCGAATGATGTAGAAATAGCGTGTACAGATTGAAAATTAAGGCGCCTTCAATTCGAGTGATACTTCCAGCATATCCGTGAAGCTAGTTTAGATGCGTGACCTAACTGAACCCAACCGGACGCTGTTTCCGTCGATTCCCGAGCTTTGTGGCTGATCAGACAAATAAACTCGGACAAATTCGATCGAAGCGAAGACAAAACATTTATTTGAACGTTCCAGAAAACCCACTTCTCTCCAGTTTTAATGAATTAAATCCAAAAATCTATAACGCGCCAGAGAGCTGAGTGTAGTTGATTTTAAACGTTTTTTACGGATTTTCTTTTTATGTTTTAGTTTAGGAGATATTAAAAAAACCGAAAAGAACAATTGTTCCACGGGGTGGATCTTCAGCGTTTTCAATAGTTTGCCGCACCTCAGACGTGATTCAATTTCCACATGAGCTTGGGGAAGCGTGCACTGGAAAAAAAAAAAACGCATTGGATCTAGAGTCCGGACTCATACAAACATCGACAAGAAAAATTACTATTGATTCAATCAGAATCTAGCTTAAATCAAGAACCAAGCCTCTTAATTTAAGCAGATTTCGTTTTGATTCAAGCAAAAATCCGATTGAATCGAGAGTATTTTTTCTTGTCAATGTTTTCAAGAGTCTGGACTCTAGATCCAATGTGTTTTTTTTTTCCAGTGTGTTGTTATACATAAACTACTGCCGTGCAACGCAAAAACGCCATTTTCATTTTTTTGAAAACAAAGTATCATAGCTGAAAAACTTGTGTACCTTGGGACAATTTTTTGCAGAATTCTTTTGAAGAAGAAGTTGCCGAATTTCCCTCGATAAAAACCGGAGACACTGGAAATTGTGATTATTTTGTGATTATTTTTGTGAAAATTTTCAGACGATTTTGTCTGCAATTTAATTTAAAATATCTGAACATTTTAAGGAAAAATATGCTGAAATTTCGTCCAAAATACATGTTTCATCGAGGGTAATTTGGCAACTCTCGAATGTTCATACGGCGTCCTTCCGTAGCAGGCTCGGGTGAATATTGAACCGATTATTATTTCAAACCATGTAAGCGCCAATCTCTATTTTGGTGGTAGAGTGGTTGTTTTTTCTTTGTTTTCTCTGGTATAATCAATCGTGTCTGATTTCAAAATAGCCTTCATAAAACATTCATTTTTTGGAATTCGGACATTGTCAACAAAGCAAAATATACTTTTCTTGTATTTATCGCATTCGTAATTTTGGCGCTTACGTGATTTGGAAAAAAGTCGGTTGAATTGAGATAAGCCCTTACGTCAGAAAAGAGCCGTGAGTGCAAAATTAAGTTTTGAACAAATGGGCTAGGTAGCGTCTAAGCGGAAAATTTTATTGGGAATATTGCTACCAATCATCGGAAAGACTCTCAAAAATTGTGTGGATGATTACAAATCCAAGCATTCTCTTTCCTCTGTACAAAGAGGATATTTTCACTTTCATGTTAGGCTATAGGATTCGGCAAGACGGCCGTAAGTCCTACCTCATGCATGCTTTTTTGGTTGCGTTAATGCTTCTCACGGTTGTTTTATCTGAATTTTCTTGAAACGCCAATTATTCCGCTCTTAAGATTACAGTTTTCAGACGAATTTACATTTCTTTCTCCCTTGTATATTTGTGGTCACGACGAGAACTTGATAAAAAAAAACATTTTTTAAAACTATTTCATTGGAATCCACGCGACAAGTTTTTACATTCATTTGAACCTTCGACTCCACCACTTAAGGGAGTAATATAAATAACCGAAACGTAGAATTATCTCAAGTCCCCATCCCTCACTTTTTTAATGGTGGTAAAAATGAGCAACAAGTTTCAAGAGTTTCAGGCGGTTTGACAAAAAAGAGCTTCAGTTTTTATGCTCATTTTCCGCCATTCAATAAATTCGCATAATGGGTCTAATGCAAACTTTTGGTGGAACGAAGAGTCATTTTATAAGGAAAACTGCTGAAATATCAGTGTGAACGCACTGGAAAAAGTCTGAAATTTACTCCTTCGTTCTTGATCTCTGCGTAAGAAATTTTGCACATTTTTGAGCTTTTCGCCTCAAAAAGTATTAACTCTTTTTCTTAGATTGTTTTCTTTATCTCAAAAATAAAGAGATGTTTGGTCTATACCGTATGACTTTGAAAGCGCCCGATTTCTTGCTCGGAAAGAGGAAACCTGGTAAAAGTTTTAAAGTTTTGGACTGCCCCTGATCTCATAATAATTCTCATGAATAAGTGCATGTATCATAGAAAAAATATATGTTTTATTAAGATATAGATATAAGAGGGAAGAAAGCTGTATGAAGATAAATACCTACCTTGGAGGCCGGAAAAGTACGGAAGGCTGGAAAGTGATCAAAGGGTTGCGACGAAATAAAATGCGCGACATCATATCTCCGATACCAATTGACAAGATGGAGGACTATTTTAAAGATTTATTAACGGAGAGGCGACCCGAGTTTCAAGGCGGAGTCATAAGCACTAAAGAAGATTCCAACGTGGAGATCCAGCTCCAAGATGTAGTGAAGGCTGTGAGGGAGCTGAAAACTCGCAGAGCTCCTGGACCTGGGGGTATACCGGCGGAGTTGATAAAATGTGGCACCGGTAAACTATTTGAACATCTGAGGAAACTCATGCAAGACTGTTTGCATGGTTCCGAAATACCAAAGGATTGGAAGGAATCTTGGATTACTCCCAGTCATAAGAAAGGTAGTAAACAAGATTGCGATAATTACAGAGGTATATCGGTCACAGGAACCTTGAGCAAGGTCTATGGTAAAATTCTCAAGGCAAAGGTCGAAGAGTTTTGGAGCGGCCAGGAAGCCGAAGAACAGGCTGGTTTTAGAGCCGGTAGGTCTACCGTCGACCATCTGTTCACCATTACCCAGGTCATCGAGAAGAAAAGGGCGGTCAGCCAGGAGCTGCACTTGGTGTTTGTGGATCTTCAGAAAGCTTATGACAGCGTGCCGTTAGTGAAGCTTTGGGAAGCCTTGGAAAAAAGGGGTTTTAGCAAAGGACTTGTGGGGGCAATTAAATCATTTTATAACGGGACGATAGCAAGAATTAAATGTCGTGGAGAGTTGTCCGGAGGTTTTTTCGTCACAAAAGGGCTAAAACAAGGCTGCTGCTTGTCACCAACACTATTTAAGGTATACCTAGAGCACGTTTTAAAGGAATGGAAAAATAAGGTTGCGGGAATGGGCGTTCCACTCGTTGATGGGCAGACCCTTTATACTCTATGCTTTGCCGATGACCAGATCGTTGTAGCTCAAGATGAGGAAGATGCAGATTACATGACGCGGAAGTTGGTCGAAGAATATCGGAAATGGGGCATGGACGTTAGTGTGTCCAAGACAGAGAAGCTGGTCGTGGGAGCAGCGCATCAACGGCAAAGCATAGAGCTTGAGGATGGACGGCGCATCGAAGAGTGTGACGAGTATAAGTATCTCGGTGTTTGGCTCGATCAGGATGGAAGGATGGATAGAGCAATTAAGGACAGGATCATCCAGGGCAGGAGAGCCATTGCGATGCTGAACGGGGTGCTCTGGGATCAAAGCATCTCAAAGGCAAACAAGCACCGGATATATGATGCCATCGTTAAAAGTATCTTGCTCTATGGTAGTGAAGTGTGGCCTTTGACGAAAAGAACGCAAGAAATGTTGAGGGCAACTGAAATGGATTTTTGGCGGCGATCTGCCGGCATTTCGAGACGGGACCGTGTCCGTAATGAGAGAATTCGCCAGGTGATGAAGGTTGAGAAAGATATCGTGCACGACGTCATGTCCAGGCAGTTATGCTGGTATGGACATGTGCAAAGAATGTCGGAGGAGAGGTTGCCCAAACAAGTTTTGGATTGGGTACCACCTGGGAAGAGGCGACGGGGACGTCCCGTAAAGGGTTGGCGGCAGGGCGTTGACGAAGAGATGTTGCGGTGTCAGTTGCCCGATAACCTCTGGGAAGACAGGCATATGTGGCGTTTGGGTGTCGTAGAACGCCAGAGTGCGTTATAAAGCGACTCTATATATATATATTAAGATATACCTAAATTCATGCGTGACAGCATCATGTGGAAAGCACTTACTGAAATAACTATTCCAAAGAACAGAACGTGAGATAATTAATTGTATTGTCGGAATATACAATTGAGAGGCTTGGAGGACAAGGCGCATAAGTCCAGTTTTTGCTGTTTCGAGAATACGTGTTTGGAGTTGTGAAATTACATGGAGCTTTATGGCGAAAAGAAAGTTCCAACTGATTTTTTGATGCTTAAAAATTGAACTTTGGGATCAAATGTTTTACAAAAAATGCATCAAGACTAATTTTAATTGAAATCATCAATATCTCAATGTTTTCAAAAACTGCACGTATGCGCCTTGTCTTCCGAGGCCCTCAGTCATTGCAGCTCCCAAACAGGTTTGTTACAAATCGACGGTGATCAGACCACGTTTCTCGTCCTCGTTATTTAATAATCTCCACTTCCGCTTTATTTTTTGAAGGACAACATTTCAATATTATTTCTTGAAGTTGTTACTGAATTGTCTTCGTACAGTGAAAAAAAACTCACGGAAGTTCTCAAGAATTGACGTTGCGCAGTTTTCCATTTGAATAATAAAATAAAGCATGAAGTCTGCAACGTCGAAAACAGAGATACGTGGTTTGGGAGGTTCACCATCGATATCCAAGCGATTTAAATGCAAACTTCAAAAGTAGGATATTCCTGATAAAGTTCAGATATGGCATACCGGCTCGATTATGACATTCGAAATAAGCGATCCTGATAAAAGTAACAGCAAAAATATATATTTATAAGTGGGCATAAAGTTTAAAGATTGCCAACTTTTTCCCCCCTTTTGTTACGGACTCAAACTCATTTTAAGACATGACGTATAATATACTACTTATTACACTTTACAAGACTTGTCGCTCCAGTCTTCGAGAGATGATTCTCAAAACTTAATTAAGGCTTCTGCGTCAAGCATACTCTCATTAGTTTGCAATTATTCTGTGCAAGGCACTCTTCCGAGGTATGCGGGAGATTCTAAAGTATGATGTCAGTTGATTTCTGCTTGTTAGTTATACATTTTGCCGTTTTGTGATACCAAGAAGATCTCTTAAAATAGAGGAAAAAAATTACTGTGGGTGGTGAGTTAAGTGCGTTGTTTGGTAAACTGGCCTCAAGTCGCGAGCTGAGATATTTTTCACCGGTATGTTTACAGAAATGGACTGCAAGTGGGAAATATACATACAGAGTGATCAAAAATTCTGCACCACCCCATTAACCCCTAGGGGTTTATCCTCTTTTCAGGGTGGTTCCTTTAAAATTTTGTGGGTTCTCAAAAGTATTTACCTTTGGCCTACAGGCACTCAAGCACGTTTAAGTCTCTATCTCAATTTGTTCAAAAGTTAAACGAGTTGTGTTTGATGCTAGTGGTGTGGGAATTTTAGATCGCCCTGTTTATAGAATTGGTTTTTTGCACATAAGAGATGCAGTCTGCACATGAGTAAATATAACGGAGGTAATATCGTGCGAAAATCACGTTAAACGCGTCAGAACTTGACTAAAACAAAAAATTAAGAAAAAAGAAGAAAAGAAACTGAGGTTTATCAGTGATCTTCCTGCGTTTCCAGGGGGAAGGTTCAAAAGATCGTAATGTACTTTTTGTTTCTTTGGAGGTCGCGGGCTTAAGACATGAGTGACTGTGTGGCAAGTGCGTCGCATGGACATCCAACTTTCAGAATTGCATATTTTATAAAGTGCTACCAACTGAGCTATTTCGCGCGTACATCACACTGAAAAAAATTTTGGTGTATTTACTAAGAAAAGGGTAAAATTACCAAGAATTCAGGGTTCTATTCAATCCCAGTTTTTTTCTTGCTAAAATTACCATTTATGAAATTGGTATTATTGACTTTCTCGGTAATTTTACTGCACCCCGGTTAAAAACGCCAATATTTTTTATCGACTGTGGTAGAATTACCGAGATGAAATGGCAAAGTTATCGGGAATTGATTACCAATAAAAGTGGTATTCTTTCCTGTAAAAAAAAACAGAAAAAATACCGGTTTTTAGGTAAGCTTACCAGTCTGTCTTGGTACAATTACTAATAATTGGTAAAAAAAAGTGAGATGCTAAAGGTACCAACGGACCTTGGTAAAAACGCCGAGAATTTTTTTTTCAGTGCATTTTAGAGCGCTTAGCGCGATGATCGTGCAATTTAACCGTTGCAGCATCCAATCAGCTGGCTGCATTACCCGAGTGCAACACACCCCACTTTATGTTGAATAAGAGCTATAAAGATGTCGAGAAAATACGCAGTAATAAGGCCGTAACACGGCTAGATTCGGCATGATGAGCGGCGGCACAATAGGGCGGCGGCCGGGGAGTCCCTATTCACTGTGATCTCTTCGCAGCACACTGGGCCGATTCAATAGAAGAAGTCAGATAAAATTTCGAAACTTTGAAAGCTTATGTTTTATGAAAATATGAAACAAAAAAAAGGTTAAGAGCCATGCCTTTTGTTTTTTCGTAAAATTTCCTGTCGGTAACACTAATTGAATTTCAATTGTTGACAAAATAAACATGGAAATTTGAGAAATTAGCTAATAATTTCATGTCCGACCTCTTGTATTAGTTCACTCCACTGTGCGTAGGGAGAAAATTAATCCGCAGCTAATGAAACTTCGCCCCACAGTGCAATTTGTAATTAGGTACAGGCTTTCTCCAAGTGTATGCTTTCGCGGACCCATCATTAATCCTCATTAGGAACTTTAATTTCATATTTGCTTCTTATGAAAAGATGTAAGGTTATATCAGGCATCAAATTAGAATATTTTCAGTGGCTACAAACTTTCCAGATTCTTTTGTATCTTTTTCATAAATAATGGATAACATTTTGCGAAATGAGGAAACTTTAGGATGATGTCCTGCGGTGAGCGGAAAACTTCGAACTGAAAGTTAAAAGTGCGGGATCCGAGCCAGAGGCCGTATTTTTCGCGAACAGAAAAAATTGCTCCAGTGACCGAACCGTGCAAAAGCGGAACTTCTTTGCCAAAATATTTCAGTTCCTCAACTAAATAATTTTAAAATAAAATTCAACCTGGTCAATGGACGAGGGAAATTATGATTTCGATTTGCTGTCACAACTAATTTCACATGAATGATAAATCCAAGTTTATGAAATTTACCCGAGTCATTGATTTCCGAATCGGAAGCATACATTCGCCTTCAAATGGCTGGTTATGCGCAAATCTTACTCCCGCGGTTGAATAGTTACGGATCCTGCTCCTTGCATTTGCTGAGCGTTCTTGCACAACGGAGATGTTCCACGTGTGAGGACTTTGTGATTTAGAGGGCAGAATTGATGTTTTTGCACGATGTTTGTTCGAGACTTATTGATTCATATTGTACAATGGTTTTCTTTGAAAGGTTCAAGCAAAAAGTCAAGGAGTATTCTTTTACCAGGAAAAAATAGGAACCGAAATTTTCAAACACCTTAATTTGAAATCCAATGTTCGATAAATGACTATTACTATGAATATTGTAAGACGGATAAATTACCATGAAATTAATATGAATTTTGCAAAAGGAATGATTACCTACCATAATATTTCATTTTTGTAACAAAACAGTTACTATTACTACCATAAAAGAAGTTCTCTCGGACTCAAAGAGCTTATATAGAAGTTATAGCTGCTACATGCCATCAATTTGGAATGAGCCTAATTAAGTTGTTGTTTCATAACTTTGACTGACCGCTTATTTTCAAGCGATAGGATTTATAGACTTGCAGTCTGCACCAAAAATGGTTTCTTTTTTAAGGAATGTTGAATACAAAAGACTTCTGCACAAGTCCTTACATAAAATTAAATGGGATCTCTGTTGAATTAAAGTTTTGATTCAAACTTTTTGTCGTGGAATCTTAAATTGCTTACTTTTTTCCCTGGCCCATTGCGGTTAACCTGAAAATCGCAAACATTTTTATCGTTAAAAAACTTTGCCATTGGCAATGATGCAGCTCAGTTTCTAATGAATTCAAATCCGACTCCGTTAGTAGTGAGGATTCAAACTCCGCAGAGTTCAACGCACATATTTTTCTAAAACTTTCACATCGAAATTTGCAGGAAACTAAAGCGCTGGCATAAGGACAATCTTCAATCAAAAATGCAAATTATAAGCCAACCGCAAAACCTCTAACTTCTCCGAGACCGGGAATTGAGCCTCGTTTTGAACATTTATTTTCGGCAGAGTCATCTTCAGCTCTAGTGCTCAGGAATAATCTGGGGCTTGCTTCTGAGAGAGCCAGATGTTTTCATGTTAATAGTAGTGACATGAAGACGCCTGCAAACCGAAAGTAAACAACCGTCAACTTAGCTGACGACACCTCTAGCCTCCATGCACGCTGGGCTTGTCGATTTCCTTCGACATTTTTGCAGTAGTGAATGCATAGCTGAATTGCGCTCCAGCTAGAATTGTATTTAGCAAATGGGTGGTTTTTATACGAGGAATAAAAATAAACAAGTGGTTACAAATGAAAACAAAATAATATGAACTATGCAAAACGATAATCCGGGCATCGGAACTTGGCTGTTTTGAAAACGCCTTCAAATGCGGCGTGATACCCCATGCATTCCGGAGAGTTCAAATAGTTGTATCATTGCGCCTTAAGAATGTGACGGAAGATTAAAATTGAAATAGCTTTCATGCACGCTGGCCTTTTTGATTTCCGTTCACATTTTTGCAGTCATGAATCCATAGCTTAAGCGCGCTTCAGCTAGAATTGTATAAAGCAAATGGGTGGTTTCTATACGAGAATTAACAATAAACAAGTGGTTAGAAATGAAAACAAAATAATATGAACTATGCAAAACGATAATCCGGGCATCGGAGCTTGACTGTTTTAAAAACGCCTTCAAATGCGGCGTGATACCCCCACGCATTCCGGAGGGTTCAAATAGTTGTATCATTGCGCCGTAAGAATGTGACGGAAGATTAAAATGGAAATAGCCTCCATGCACGCTGGGCTTGTCGATTTCCGACACCTACCATCTACCATTCGTTAGAACGCGCGTTGGTAGATGGGAATCGTCGCCATTTTCGGCTGTGGACCTTGCCATTATTTTATTTTAATTCATTGTTTTTTCTTGTGAGCGAATGATATGTTGTGTAGTGTATTTTTGGAATCATGATGATACCGTCGATAATTTAAAGCTGGTCTGTGCTTTAATCTCGTATTGAAAAATAACGTTTAAAATCTGAATTTTCGAAACGACAAGTTTTCGCGCTTATTTGGAAGAATGCCGTGGTTGGAGCCTCCTAGTCGTACTACTTCATGGACGGATTCGTCCCCAGCGGCGTTGTTATGTATTAATGCCTAAAATGCTAAGTCGGGTCCTGTTCACTCAATTTTCGTGAAACTCGGTAACCGCAGGTATTTTTCAACGGGAAATTCGAATTTTTGGTCAGATTTTCAAAATTTCAAAATCCAAGATGGCGGCCGTGGCCTAAAATGCTAAGTCTGCTCCTGTTCGCTCGATTTTCGTGAGACTTGGTATCCGGCGATATTTTTCAACGGGAAACTCGAATTTTTGGTCAAAATTTCAAAATCCAAGATGGCGGCCATGGCCTAAAATGCTAAGTCGGCTCCTGTTTCCTCGACTTTCGTGAAACTCGGAATCCGCAGGTATTTTTCAACACGAAACTCGAATTTTTGGTCAGATTTTCAAAATTTCAAAATCCAAGATGGCGGACGTGGCCTAAAATGCTAAGTCTGCTCCTGTTCGCTCGATTTTCGTGAGACTTGGTATCCGGCGATATTTTTCAACGGGAAACTCGAATTTTTGGTCAAAATTTCAAAATCCAAGATGACGGCCATAGCCTAAAATGCTAAGTCGGCTCCTGTGTCCTCGACTTTCGTGAAACTCGGAATCCGCAGGTATTTTTCAACGGGAAACTCGAATTTTTGGTCAGATTTTCAAAATTTCAAAATCCAAGATGGCGGCCGTGGCCTAAAATGCTAAGTCTGCTCCTGTTCGCTCGATTTTCGTGAGACTTGGTATCCGGCGATATTTTTCAACGGGAAACTCGAATTTTTGGTCAAAATTTCAAAATCCAAGATGACGGCCATAGCTTAAAATGCTAAGTCGGCTCCTGTGTCCTCGACTTTCGTGAAACTCGGAATCCGCAGGTATTTTTCAACGGGAAACTCGAATTTTTGGTCAGATTTTCAAAATTTCAAAATCCAAGATGGCGGCCGTGGCTTAAATTGCTTAGTCTGCTGATTGCGGATGAGGACAAAGATAACATATTCGCCACTATTCACCATACTTCGTTAAAAAAAGTAAATTCGTTCTTTTAAAAGTTAAAAGTTATGAGGGGCGGCTCGCGGAACGAGTCGCAAGTTCATCGCGAAGCGAGGAACTGGGGGTCCAGGGGCACCTCGGCCATCGGTGAGAAGGCAACAGTGGCAGGAGCCTAGTCTCATTTCCTAATAAATGTAATAATTTCTGAAACGATTTTTTAGGAGTTTAAAACACTACACAAGAGTAAAATTTAAGATTCTAAAAAATTTAAAAAACTTTTAAGACAATTTTTTGAACCACTCACTTGCATAAAATCTTCTTTTCACGGAAGCGGACGCGTTTCGGAGGTTACCTGCCCTCCATCATCGGCGCGACTGGTCAATTCCAATCAGCTGATTTCGGTCCCGGATTGTTTCCCGTCCCTCCATCGTTGTCACATCTCGAGTGTATTGTTGTAAACAGTCTGTTATTTACTCCCGTTAGATCCGTATTAAAAATGTTGTTCTTATTTTGGTACATGTAAATACTTTCCCATATGTCTAGTTTATTTTTCTCAGTGACTTTTCTTAGCAGTTTCGGTTCAAACGATATTTCGTGTCCTTCTTCCCAGTAGTGTAGAGCTACTGCTGATTTCTCTGTTTGTCTATTTCTAACACATCTTTTATGTTCTTGGGCTCTTACTTTCAGTGAACGGCTGGTCTGTCCTATGTAGAATTTATTGCATTCTATACAGTTAATTTGGTAAATACCTTTCTCCTCGTTGTCAGGTCTTCTGTTTTCAATCTTCCTGCTAAATTGTTGGGCAACATTGAACCTATTGGTGAAGCTTAGTTTTATGTTGAACTTCTCAAAAATCTTACGAAAAGCTGGGGCATATTTCGGATGGTATGAGAATTTCTTAAACCTCATCTCGGCTTTCTCTATATTTAGCTTTGATGTTTCCTTATTTAGGGTTCTCTGCTTCACTTTTTCATTCAATTTCTTGATTTCTCCTTTGTTAAAACTATTCTTTTCTGCTATCTCTAAAATTTTCTCTATTTCTATTTTGTAATCAGTTTCGTTCAAAGGAATGCTGTTTGTTCTGTGTAGCATGAAGTTGAAAGCTGCGAGTTTGTGTGGTCTGTGGTTGAACGCTCTGTTGTTGATATATGTTTCCGTGCTCCTAGGTTTCCGATATATTCCGAATTTGAGATTATCTTTGTCCCTATGTACGATTAGGTCTAAAAAGGGAAGTTTTTGTTCTTCTTCTACTTCAAGTGTGAATTGAATTTTCTCGTGGTATGAGTTAAGAATTGTAAGGGCTTCGTTAATATGGTGTTTTTTTAGTATCTCTAAGACATCATCTACGAACCGAGACCAATGTTGGAAAATTTTCGGGTATTCTTTAATAGCTCTGCATTCAAATTCACTCATGACCAGCTCAGCTGTCAACGAGGAGATCGGGTTGCCCATCATTAGGCCGTCTAATTGTTCGTAAAGTTCATTGTTGAAGTAAAATGCGTTTTGAGTTAGACATAAATTTACTAGTCCCGCATATTCTTTAATTTTCATCGAGCTTATTCCATTTTTGTGTAGCCAATTTCTTAAGGTGTCTAGTGCCAAGTTTACTGGTATGCTAGGGTATAAAGATTTTACGTCAAAGGAAACAATCCTGTCATCTATTTCCAGTTTTATATTCTTAAGTTTTTCTACTAACTCAATCGAATTCCTTACACTCTTCGATTCAAAAATTTCAAACAACTTGAATCTCTTGATTAACCATTTTGCCAATTTGTATGTGGTGGCTTCTCTACAATTTACAATTGGTCTCATCTCTTTTCCCGGTTTATGGATTTTCGGGTAAGCATATAAATAAGGTAGCTCAGCTGTTGTGTTGGTTAACCATTTCTTCTCAGTTTCAGGGATTACACTTACTCTGTCCAGGTTATACTTGAGTTCCTTCTTATAAGCGCTCAGCGGATTCTTCTTTACTTTCTTAAAATTACCATTTTCTAGTAGTAAGTTGCAGCGTTGTATGTAATCAGTCTTCTCCATTATCACGGTGTTGTTCCCCTTATCTGATTTGGTGATATACAAGCCTTTCTTCTTCAGGTTACTAATCACTCGCCTCCTGTCGTTATGAACTTTTTTCTCTTTTTCTGACTGTTTGCCTATGCTCTCTAGGATGGGTATACATTTCTGGTGTATTAAGAACTTTTCATTTTCATTAAGACCTCTAGTTGCGTTGTCAATGTCAGCTATATATTCAGTTATTTCTGTGGGGTAGCTGTAACAACTTTTTAGTCCTTGTCCTAAAATTTCTAATTCTTTCCCTGTTAATTTTTGACGTGAAAGGTTAATGACGTTGTCTGGAGCTGGTTGTTTACATTTCGGGCGATATATCTTATTACATAAAACCGCTAGCTTCTTTTTTAATGTATTCTTCTTGTTGTGCTTTTCTTTACTTAATCGGGTGTATAAATGCCTTTCAAAAGAACCCCAGAGTTCTGGTCCAAAGTGGGTTCCCAATCTTAAATGCATGCTGTAGGCCCGATTTTCAAGAATACTTCGTTCTCTGTATTTGTCACTGATTGTTTTTTGCAATAATTTCTTCTGTAGAAATTCTTTATTGCTCGTCAATTTCTTAAAACTATTTGATATAAAATTGGGAAAAACTCTGTTTATCTTACATAAATTCAAGAAACGGATGTCAACTGCTAACAAGTGGATACGGATCTTCATTCTAAAATATTCATTCGTTGACTTAAGATGATCTCTGTGCTCCGGGGAGTGTCGTATCTTCGAGAATATGTCTTTGTTTTCAGAAATACCAGTCATCTCCATATCCTTTGAGGTGAGTTGATGAAACGATTTTTTAGGAGTTTAAAACACTACACAAGAGTAAAATTTAAGATTCTAAAAAATTTAAAAAACTTTTAAGACAATTTTTTGAACCACTCACTTGCATAAAATCTTCTTTTCACGAAAGCGGACGCGTTTCGGAGGTTACCTGCCCTCCATCATCGGCGCGACTGGTCAATTCCAATCAGCTGATTTCGGTCCCGGATTGTTTCCCGTCCCTCCATCGTTGTCACATCTCGAGTGTATTGTTGTAAACAGTCTGTTATTTACTCCCGTTAGATCCGTATTAAAAATGTTGTTCTTATTTTGGTACATGTAAATACTTTCCCATATGTCTAGTTTATTTTTCTCAGTGACTTTTCTTAGCAGTTTCGGTTCAAACGATATTTCGTGTCCTTCTTCCCAGTAGTCAGAAAAAGAGAAAAAAGTTCATAACGACAGGAGGCGAGTGATTAGTAACCTGAAGAAGAAAGGCTTGTATATCACCAAATCAGATAAGGGGAACAACACCGTGATAATGGAGAAGACTGATTACATACAACGCTGCAACTTACTACTAGAAAATGGTAATTTTAAGAAAGTAAAGAAGAATCCGCTGAGCGCTTATAAGAAGGAACTCAAGTATAACCTGGACAGAGTAAGTGTAATCCCTGAAACTGAGAAGAAATGGTTAACCAACACAACAGCTGAGCTACCTTATTTATATGCTTACCCGAAAATCCATAAACCGGGAAAAGAGATGAGACCAATTGTAAATTGTAGAGAAGCCACCACATACAAATTGGCAAAATGGTTAATCAAGAGATTCAAGTTGTTTGAAATTTTTGAATCGAAGAGTGTAAGGAATTCGATTGAGTTAGTAGAAAAACTTAAGAATATAAAACTGGAAATAGATGACAGGATTGTTTCCTTTGACGTAAAATCTTTATACCCTAGCATACCAGTAAACTTGGCACTAGACACCTTAAGAAATTGGCTACACAAAAATGGAATAAGCTCGATGAAAATTAAAGAATATGCGGGACTAGTAAATTTATGTCTAACTCAAAACGCATTTTACTTCAACAATGAACTTTACGAACAATTAGACGGCCTAATGATGGGCAACCCGATCTCCTCGTTGACAGCTGAGCTGGTCATGAGTGAATTTGAATGCAGAGCTATTAAAGAATACCCGAAAATTTTCCAACATTGGTCTCGGTTCGTAGATGATGTCTTAGAGATACTAAAAAAACACCATATTAACGAAGCCCTTACAATTCTTAACTCATACCACGAGAAAATTCAATTCACACTTGAAGTAGAAGAAGAACAAAAACTTCCCTTTTTAGACCTAATCGTACATAGGGACAAAGATAATCTCAAATTCGGAATATATCGGAAACCTAGGAGCACGGAAACATATATCAACAACAGAGCGTTCAACCACAGACCACACAAACTCGCAGCTTTCAACTTCATGCTACACAGAACAAACAGCATTCCTTTGAACGAAACTGATTACAAAATAGAAATAGAGAAAATTTTAGAGATAGCAGAAAAGAATAGTTTTAACAAAGGAGAAATCAAGAAATTGAATGAAAAAGTGAAGCAGAGAACCCTAAATAAGGAAACATCAAAGCTAAATATAGAGAAAGCCGAGATGAGGTTTAAGAAATTCTCATACCATCCGAAATATGCCCCAGCTTTTCGTAAGATTTTTGAGAAGTTCAACATAAAACTAAGCTTCACCAATAGGTTCAATGTTGCCCAACAATTTAGCAGGAAGATTGAAAACAGAAGACCTGACAACGAGGAGAAAGGTATTTACCAAATTAACTGTATAGAATGCAATAAATTCTACATAGGACAGACCAGCCGTTCACTGAAAGTAAGAGCCCAAGAACATAAAAGATGTGTTAGAAATAGACAAACAGAGAAATCAGCAGTAGCTCTACACTACTGGGAAGAAGGACACGAAATATCGTTTGAACCGAAACTGCTAAGAAAAGTCACTGAGAAAAATAAACTAGACATATGGGAAAGTATTTACATGTACCAAAATAAGAACAACATTTTTAATACGGATCTAACGGGAGTAAATAACAGACTGTTTACAACAATACACTCGAGATGTGACAACGATGGAGGGACGGGAAACAATCCGGGACCGAAATCAGCTGATTGGAATTGACCAGTCGCGCCGATGATGGAGGGCAGGTAACCTCCGAAACGCGTCCGCTTCCGTGAAAAGAAGATTTTATGCAAGTGAGTGGTTCAAAAAATTGTCTTAAAAGTTTTTTAAATTTTTTAGAATCTTAAGTAATAATTTCTGCCTCGGAGCTCGTTTCATTCTATAAAATGCAAATCCTAAAAACTGCATTTTAAATCACATTTGACTATTACTTCAGCTCTACGAAACCGAGTTATAAGACGAGGAAAGCATATTAGACACGTTTTCCAGAAAGACCTACGATTCGTATTTATGCGTTGCTCAGCGGAGCGAGGCAGTAGGAGAGGTCATGGCGTGGAAACTTTAAAAGCTCAAGTCTTCGTTAATACAAAACGGAGACGTGTAAAAGTGGTTCTGTCGATTTACTCGTAGATTTCCCACGTAAAGAACCTTTAACATTTATAAAGTAGCAAAACATACATAGAAATGTGCAGTTTTAGTCAAATATTTTACGTCCAATCTCTCCCTATGGCTCGTTTCGATGAGCTTTGGATCATTGAATACACTGCATAGCTTCGGAAAAAATAATGGCGATTCATAAAGGTTGAAATATTCTTCTTCTCCCCTTTATATCCACCAAATATATTGTTTTTGGGCGAGGCAAGCTGCCTCTCCAAGAATCAATTGTTTCCCATATATTTAAATGGAAAAAACAGTATTGCCAACTTTCATGAATCGTCATTGGGGAAAACCCTGCATAATCATTCACATAGTGGAAAATTTTTTCTGATCAAATATTCGCTTGTTCCTTGAAATTTTCAGATCCACTGCGGTTGAGATTAATACGATTCTAAGAAAGATTCAACTAGAAAGTACGGACATCAATTCTCCAGACAACGCATGTGATCAGAAATAAAGTTGCACCATCCAACAAAATGTTCATACGGTGTTTTTTCTGTAAATATAAGGAAAATCTGACAACCTTGAGCAGGACTACAACCACCAAGGAATGCTCAGCTTGAAAACCGTATGGAATGTTCATCGGGTCAAAGAGATTAAAAACAAGGACGCGATTATAATTACGTCGGTCGTGGTTCAAAGGGAGTCCTCAGTTGTCTGCTGAAGCTGCATGGAATTATTACGTCGTATATTTACAAATTAAATGATACAAGTTAACATTCATCACGGTAAATTTACTCCATCTGGTAAAGACCGTTACGCAGGCAGATTCAGAGGAGAATACACACTGCACTTGGACAATAAACTAAAATTCTCATAATTGCACTCGCTTAGGCATGAATTATGGCTCTTAGCGTCATTTTTTCCGCTTTATTCGTCCGATTAATTTTTCTTGCAAAGCTACTAACAGCAAAGTAAAAGCACGGGGAGGAGGCGAAGATTGAGAGAAAAACGGAGAGAAATACGGAGAGAAATACGGAGAGAAAGATCGTAGGTTTCTTCCAGAAGGTAAGTCTGGGCTTAACTGGGTCATTAAGATAAATATACTTTGAAGATAATTTCTACGAAAAGCACATGACAGTAATATCAGAAAAAAGCTCTTTAACGCTCCAATTATTTACTTTTATGCCATGATTCTCTTAAGAGACCTGATGCGCCTAATTACATGGTTTCAATATAAATCCGGTACGTAGTAACCTCTGAGTGAGCTCGCTTTCTTAAAAGTTCCGAAGTATGGACCTATTTTTTCAATATTACATTCTCACAGGATGTGTCCCATTAAGGAGGGTATTCTAGCCCTAACTTTGGTCGAAAATTGAAACAGCTGAGAATAATGTCATGTATGGTCAAATCGACTCTTAATCATCTACCCTCTGAGAACTTGTCCTTATTTGAGGGGTTTTTGAAAGGTTTTTGCCTGATTTACCAGCGCAAAGTAGTGACGTTTTGCAGTTTTCTCGAATAATTGCTTATTTTCGGTCCTGAATTAGATTTTTTATGTATGAGCACAAGCGACTACCACTTTCTCCTTCAAATATGTTGTAATGGGTGTACTAAGGATGAACATATTTAACATGGAAAGTGGTAGTCGCTTGTGATCATTCATAACAATCAAATTTAGGACCGAAAATGAGCAATTATTCGAGAAAACTGCAAGACGTCACTACTTTGCGCTGGTGAATCAGGCAAAAACCTTTCAAAAACACCACAAATAAGGACAAGTTCTCACAGGGTAGATGATTACGAGTCGATTTGACCATACATGAAATTTTCTTAGCTGTTTCAATTTTCGACCAAAGTTAGGGCCAAAATACCCTCCTTAACGGGACACATCCTTAGAGGCCTCCCATTTAAACGAAGAAACTATCAATTTTCTGTCACAAATCGTTCTAGAGAACTATTGAGTCGATTTTCATGATTTTTGCGGCTATCGGCGTTCATGATGAGCTTGCTCTGTGGATATAAATATTGTCTGAGGTAACAAGGTGGAGAAATGGTGCTGGGTCTACACCATTTCGCGGGGAAACAAAGCCCAAAAATTAAAATTAATGTGTAAAATTTAAGAGTCAAAATTAAATTTTCACTCTAATTTTAATTTTTGGAATTTCTTGGCTTTGTTTCCCCGCGAAATGGTGTGGACCCATCACCATTTCTCCACCTTGTTACATACAGTTCGGGCCATGTCTTAGTGTTTAATTTTTTCATTTATTGTATGAGGTGTATAATCTATGAGGTGGCCTTTTGAAAGCAAAAGGCGTCCTTTGGAGTGGGGGAGGGGCGTGTATAGGAAGGAGCAAACCTTTTCGTTATTACAACAGGGTCTCTTGCTCTCAAACTGGTTTTATATCTAAAGATCATCGGTCCGATTTCGCTGATTTTCTTGCTCTTGGCGAGTAATGATCTCTGGATGAGCTCGGCGTTTTCAAATTTTGAGTTATGGCCCTAGTTTATATTGCCGCGAAGTATCCATCAGGATTGGGTCGCATAGCAGCCATCGAAAAGATCCCTGATAAGCTATAGCGCTTGCAGCCTCCCCAGGGTACTGGACGTAAAGTCCAAATAGGAGCTGAAAAATAAAAACCTGGCCACAATTTGCTTCGTTCTTCCGATATAAACACGTATCTCAACTCCAACGTGAGATCCAGAGAGCAAGGAGTTATATGGACAGCATGGCTCATCCTTGAATATAGTTAAGCCCTTACGTCGGAGGAGCAACGTCTTATGGAGCGCCGTGAGAAGTTTACCAACCGCCTGCGTGATTCGATAATTGCGAGTCCACCGATGCTGCCACACTGAGGAGGAAACACGGGGCACTCGATTCTCAGAGTTTTTTCTGATAAATAATCTAGTTCTACGAAAAGTTTCGATGATTGTACCTCGAGATTATCTGCTTTGAATGGATTGAATAGACCGCTGGACAGTGTGCAAAAAAGTGAAGAATCTCAATATATTTTTATCATGAAAAGTGCCAAGCAGAAAGCATTATAGATCCTCAAAAACTCCGAAATTGATTATGAATAAATGTTTTAAAATTCTTACACGAATTCATGAATTCATAATTCCCGCTATCGAAGAGAAAAATTCAACGGAAATCAGCCTTTGAAAAGTAACTTGTGAGCAGTTGGCTACAACTATTGAGTCTGGTTTTGTAAAATCGACGGCGTAAGTCCGCAATCACATAATCTTGTTTGCGGTATCTGAAAAACTCCACCTCTATGTTATTTTTTTTAAAGGAGAACAAATGGACATCATTCCTTGAAGTTTTTGGAGAATTTTCTTCGCACTGAGAAAAATAATCACGGCAGTTTTAAAGAATTGCCGTTGAGTAGTTTTCCGTTTAAAAAATAAAATATGACAGGAAGTCTGCGACGTCGCAAACCGAGTTATCTGATTGCCGACTTACACCGTCGAAATTTTACTTTTTCTTTAATATTTAGGATACTTGTAAACTTTACACGAAAAAATTAGCTCACTATAAAAAAATAAAAATAAAAATCAACTGCAAAGTAGATGAAAATCAATTTAGTGTGTACTTTCGCTCAAGTTTATTTTAGTGCTTTGAAAAATGGAAATTTGAATTTATGAAGGAAGTAATACGCTACTTTTTCACACATAAGTTAAATTTTGCGCTATAAAAGCGACTCGTGTATGTAGTTAAATTTTGAAGGAATTGATGCTATCATCTGCTTTTTCAATACATTTCGATGAAATTCCCGACTAAAATCTAATTTTCTGTGAAACTTTGACGACAAAACCCACACATGTACACATATATACACTGTAATTACCGACATTCTAAATATCTGTCGGAGGAGCGCCCAAGAATGATCCCAGGAACTTTTCCGGAAATTTCTCAAAACTTACTCATTTCCTGCATTTTACTTTTCCGGGATACTTTCATCTCTGTAGCTGCTGTGATTTTCACTTACTCACCGCATCTAGCATTCCATCCAAAATGAATTCTCTGGGGAAACTCGAGGGGAAAAATCGAGGTTTCCCAGAGTATTCGCATTTCACTAAAGTTTGGCAAGCTGTAGGTAAACGTTTTATCCGGGGTTTTTCCTTAGCACGGCCATACAACTGGCAATGAGCTGTGACGCGGGAGTGAGTCTCCCTTGGCCGTTCCACAATGAAAATATGACTTCTTCGCGGCAGGTGAGACGTGATCTCGCGAACCTTTGTAAGGCCCCGACTTGAATTTTAATCACCGAAAATTTAGAGTTAGGAGGAGTCGTTTGGACTCGATTGGACTGAATTTGGTCTCTTTGAAATCTGTGCCGTTGTGGCTTCAATATTTAAGTTGGTTCAGTTTCCTTTTGATTATCGAATCCCGCTGTTAGAGGCCACTTGCTTGGCCCAAGTAAAATACGGATAAAACCAATCTACGAATTCTCCATCAGCATGAAGCGGTGTGCCGTTGTTTGACCAAGCCTTCGCGAGTATGGTCAGAAAACGTGCCAATTCAAAGACTTTGTTCACGAGCTCAGTCGGCAAATCTGAAAACCTCGATTTGTTTAAAGAAGCTTTTGTCTTTGTTTGATTGAATGCCGGGGGTTTGAGAACCACAATCTTGAAATGGAAATGTGACTCGGTGATTCATTTCATAAATTGATCGTTTGTGTGTCCACTGAGAATTTAGGTTTGATCGAAGACTCCGCATGGAGCAACTGCGACGAACTACTGCACACTGAAAAGGTCTGTGTGCATGCAATGGAAATCTTCTCTAGATAATATTCCTACGGTCGACTCTTTGATGAATTACGCCGGCCGATGCGATCGTGCGCGTATACTGACTTTCTTTGAATACAGCTTTCAGAAAACAGTTGATGGTTAACGGAAAAGGTACGAAACCTTGTCCATACTTTTTAATAAAGTACATGGGCGGAACTATTATAGGACAAGGGAGATTTCATCTTTGAGATTATAAGAGTTGGAATCCTATGAGCCCTTCAGGAAAACCCGGAGAGGAAAACTGCCGTACACAGCAAGAAACCCGTAACTCTATCCTTGATTTAGTGATTTTTCATCTGCTAAATGTTTCCACCCCTAGAATGTCTGATTACTTTTCCGAGTCATGTTTTCAATACAAATTTTCAACAATACGGCACAGCCATTCTGCGAAAATGGAGGAGCTATGATCATTATTACTCTTGTAATAAAGCATTTTGTCAGAAGTAATAATGAACCTGTTGCAAACTTCAGCCAGAGCGAGAAAAGAGTT
Organism: Bemisia tabaci; assembly: GCF_918797505.1. NCBI lineage: Eukaryota > Metazoa > Arthropoda > Insecta > Hemiptera > Aleyrodidae > Bemisia > Bemisia tabaci. The sequence continues at coordinate 43,866,909 of NC_092797.1, read as the reverse complement.
GCTTCGTACAGAAAATGGCTCAGTGATCTCGATGTACGAATTGGAAAAGTCTGAAATACCTTAACTCCTAACTTCACAATCTGCTTAGGAATTATGCGTTTTCCTAAGATTTCCACCAACCTTAGAAACGACACTACTATAGCGAATTTTCGCGATCAAATATCATTCACCGTTGAATGATATTCGACGATTGTGCATTTTTTTTCAATGATATTCGACTTCTTCGTTGGTCTCACCAGAGACCGTTGAAATCCATCAATTGGAAATTTTGAATTCACCTCGGGACTTGAATTTGATTCTTGAATTGATGCAATTGATGTCAGAAACTTCATCTTTCACCAACATTTTTGTTTTGCCATTTCTTTCTGTTGTTGTGTTTTGTCAATTCAAGTCTGGTGTTTTTGCAATTTGCTGTGTTTTAGTGTTCCGTGTTTTCTTATCTTCTTCTTAATTTCATTTAGAAAAAAAATCTGAACTCTGATTGGCTCCTGCCATCACCGATCATCGGCATCACTCAGCACTGATCAATTCGTTTGATGAATGACATTCGATCGCGAAAATTCGCTTTCTGGCATAGATGAACATTTCATAAAAGGAGTCGTTCCATCTATAATCCTTGCGCACTGAGATGCTACATCGTCACCCTCTGGTGAAAGTATATCACCAGCGCCATGCAACGTTTAAAATATTTTCGCCACCATTTGTTTTTTTTACAGAGAAATTGTCGGCTGAATCTGTTTGAAAATTTCCCTGAATTTTATCGGCAGCACAGAGAATATTCAGTGAAATTTTCGGACAGCTTCGTTGAACCATTTCTCTGTAAGAAAAAGAAATGACGGCAGAAATATTTGGACGTATTTCTACCAAACAGACCTATGCGGAGGTGAGAAATATGGGGTGTGCTCTAGAAAGCTGCATAAGAAGCAATGTAAAAGTGGGCGTGATTCCTTTTGAAGAATTGGGAAAGCGGGATTTTACATTCTATCAAGCAGACCTATGTGCCAACTGAATGCGGCAGTCATGATCCGCGGGCATGGCAAGAGAGCGTTGTGGGCAGGGCTCATGAGTTAAAGCGCCCCGACGACGATCTCCTCCTCGCAAGTCGGATTGATAATTGCCGCTGACGTCACTGGCGCTTTATTATTCTCATTCACTCTTACGCAAAGAGAACTAACGAGCACACCCCATATTTCTCACTTCCACATAGGTCTGTTTGAAAGAAATACGTCCATTTAAACGTCGCATGACGCTTGTGATACTTCGGCCGGAAAGTGACGACATAATATTCAACATAATTAACGTTTCCAATTTGCCCTTGCTGAAGTTTGCGATAGACGCATTGACAAAACAAGAGTGGAGTTACAACTTTTTTGCTGTGAAAGGCAGAACACACCCATCCTGCCGTGCTAAGGAAGAACGTCGTATGAACATTCAAGAGTTGTCAAATTTCCTTCAGTAAAATGTTTATTTTTGTGGAAAGTTATGAATATTTTACCTTGAAATTTTCAGGGACTTTCGGTGAAATTGTGAACAATATTATCTGAGAGATCGGAGGAAAAATATTCATAAGATTATCAGGAAATTCGTGTTTTATCAATCGAAATCTGGCAACGCCTGGAGGCTCATACGGCGTTTTTCCTTAGCAAATGCTAGAAAATGCAGAAATATTAAAACTGAAAAACTGGCTTCAGGTCTCAGGTTTTACTTTTTTCTCGAAGTAGAGTCTGGGAACTTTTTATCGACCGAACCCCAATTTCTTCTATTTTTCATCGACTGCTTTTGGCACCGAAATAGAGGTACGGATAACATTTCTCAATTTCTCTTTCAAAATTATGTATTTTCTTGCAACGTTGTCTCGTTGTGCAAAAGAATTAATTGTGGTGAAAAAATTTTGTGTGGAAATGAAAAACGGTGTTTTTGTGCGGAAATGAAAAAAACCACTTTTTTGTGCGGAAAAGGCGAACGCCTTTCTTGAGGCAAGTGTGCGTAGAAGCAGAAGAAGCAGAACCCCCGCAAGGCGAAAGAAATCGGTGGCTGTCGTAATAATACAACGGTAATACAAGTCAACGTCAATGCTTTTTACTTGGGCACGCCGTATGAATAAGAAACGAGGCGGGAAAGGGGAAGTATCAAACTCTCAACTTATTCATCTCGAGATAGCCTAATTTCACCGTTTAACGTCAAGTTGATGCTATGACGACTGGGTCATTTTTCATCCTATTACTTCGACTCCTGCTCGTATTTGTGCGCCGACATGTTTGCACACGAATCGCTATCCAGCCGAACGCGCCTTCCGACGTTTCCTTCCTTCCTTCCGCTCTTCAGATATTATCCACTTTAAGGCTTATTCCTCGGATTTATGCACCGTCTCCCTCAAAAAGGAGCCAATTGACAGCACCTGTTGCCAAATTTATTCGACAATTCGTCGTTTCCCGCACGGAGGAACGTAACTGCATTTCAATGTTGCCAAATTTCCTTGCGCAGATTGCATTTTTACCAGGAGAATTTTGGGTATTTCTGACTGAAAAATTCACTGATTTTTCTTCTGATTTCATGCGAAAATCAGACCAATTTTCGACAAAAATTGCATAGGTCTATTCTTGTTTAATATTGAATTGTTTGAGTCAATTTAGCAACCTTGGAGGGGAGTTACGTTCTTTCGTCCGGGAGACGACGAATTTTTCTCGAAGGAGGAAGAGTTGTCCCGATTTCCTTAAAATTTCAAGGAATTTGTTCGGAGGCACAAAGCAAATTTCACAAGAAATTTGAGAGACTCGGAGAGTCACCCAGCAAGTTCTAGTTGACCCTAGAGTCCCTTTATACTGAGAGTCAAGACAATGCGAATCCATTTCTGATTGGTTAACCGGATTTTAGGCCTTCACAGTGTCACAAACGGGAATAAAGATTATATTTTCACCAATTGCAAAGATTATAATCTGGAATGGACCGAGGAATTTCGGGTTCGAGAAGGAACAAACGGAGTGAGAGAAGGAACGGAGAAAGGAATTTAAGAATGAGCCGATCAAAGATTACGAAAAACGTTCAATTTGTGTAATCTTTATTCCCGTTTGTGACTCCATGAGGGGTGTTGTCTTGACTCTCAGTATAAAGGGACTCTAGTTGACCCACTGCCGAGCTAAGCAAGGATGCCGTATGAGCCATAAAGCGTCAAGATCGACAAAGAAGTTAACGAGAAAATGGAGCGATCCTATTGGTAGGGAGCGGGTGGTCGCATTGGGCGAAGGAGGTGAGTAATAGACTAACTAACGGCAATTTCTAGGGACCCTATAGTTGGTCCATCGGTTTACCTCTTATTCTATAACAGCCACCCGTTTCAACCAATATGATCTCTCCAATTTCTCGGAAACTACTTTGTCTATTGCTTTGTCTATGCATTTCAATAATCAGCCTGCTGTTCTCTAGGCGTTATACGTTTTAACCTCTAGATACCCAAGCCGGGTCAAATTGACCCGAGGCTTGCTAAAAACAAGTGACCCGCGGTTTGTATGGGGCCGATATACACGAGCTTTAAATATAGGTCCACAAATCTACCATAAAATAAGAATCAATCATCAAATAAAAAAAATAAATAAAAAATCAAGTATCATCACTGTCAAAGACAGAAGATACGTTATCGGGCCTTTTATTAGCTTTTCCTCTGAATCTGAGCGACGCCGCATGGGCAGCGTTGAGCGGAACTTTGAGTGGTAACGTGTACCGCGTCATCGCGCCTTCAATTTTCTAGATACAACAAGGACATCCGTCAAGCACGAACAGTTGTATCTCTGCGCCGTCATCATTCTTCGGAAGAATGTTCAGTGAAATAACCTGCTGCCAAATTCAATTAGAAATATTTTTCACGGACAACCGGTCGCACCGTTACCCTTCAAATTTCAGGGAATTTTCTCCGATGCATAGGGCAAGAATAACCCTTCTCTTTAAAAGGAATAAATCGTCAAATACAATTTGGCAACAGCGACGGCCTCTCGATGTATTTTGAATGGGAATTGATTCATCACACCGACCCTTAAGATCACGAGACTAATAATAAATTATTAAACCATTCTCTCCACTTTTCCCTCTCTTTAAACACCTGCACTGCCGTGCTGAGGAAAAACACCGTATGAGATTTCAGACGTTGCCAAATTTCTCTCAGTAACAAGGGAATTTTCAAAAAAACAACTTTCACATATTTGTCCTCAGATTTTTCGGAGGGCTTTATACGCAATTTAATGTTTATTTTGTCCAAACATTTAAAGAAAACACATTTATAAATTTCCTACAAAATAAATATTTTATCGGAGGAAATTTGGCGATATGCAAATCCTATGAAATGCGGCATTTTTTTTAGCAGGGCAGTGTATAACTTCAGATTCTTGCGCCTATTGAATTATAAAACCCAAACAGACACAGCCTTCGCTCCTTGGAAAAAAGAAGGAAATAGAAACCCTTCCCATTTCTTCTTTTAAATTCCTCATGGAAAGCTTTATCACTCCTCTCCTCTTTTCTTCACACTTGCGCCGTGATCTCAAGATCGCTCTCAAAGGCAGGTACATATCTATAATGAGTGTAAAAAGGTAGAAACCCACGTATCTCGATGTGCAACGTTGCGAATCTCTTACCACATTTTACTTTTCTCGCGGTGGCTAGATCATCGTTTTTCTTCAAACTTGCGTAAGTTATTCTCTTACAAATTTGGTGAAATTTTGTCATATAGTAATCTCATGAAATAATAAAATATTAGCGGAACTTTAGTCATTTCCCTTACAAAAGAACGTAACTACATTTCAATGCTGCCAAATTTCCTCGTACAAATTGCATTCTATCAGGAGTATCTTGGGCATTTTTAGCTAAAAGTTTCCCAATTTATCTACTGATCTCTTGTAAAAATCAGGAATATTTTGAAGAAAAATTGCACGGATACATTCATGTACAAAATTAGATTGTATGAGCCAATTTTGCAACCGTGGAATGAAGTTACGCTTCTTCGTACGAGGGACAACGATTTGCCCTCATCATAATCGATGTACGTAGTTCGGTATTTTCACAATCAATATGAAGAAGTATTGGGCATTCCTGAGTCTTAAATTTTTAACAAAGAGATTTCACAACTTTCAATAACTCATAGGCATTTTACCTTTAGCACGCGGTTTCATGAGAAGTCTATTGACGATTTCGTTATAGGCGCTCTCGTCGGCGACACCAGAATCTTTCACCAATTTTTCTTTCACAGCTATGCAGATGTTGTAGCGACTCAACTGGGTCTCCAATTCTTCAAATGCCTGAAACAAAAAAATATTGAAAAATTACTTTATATAAAAATAAAAATAACTAAATCGATGGCTGACGAACAATATACCGCCTAAATGCAGACTGACGATTTTACAGAACAAAGAGAATACTTCGCCACTTTTATAATTTTAAGGTTTTTGCAATTTTTTCATAGGTACATTACTGCATCATTGAAGCGCTCGCCTGCAGAATTGGAAGAAAAACAAGAAGAAACATCCAACATTAATATGTTGGAAAAGCGTGCCGAAGAACTGAAATCTAGTGTGTGCACTATTTCCATCTCAACGAGATGTGTATAAATTAGTACTCTCTGCAAAGTGGGGAGGAATTATTGATTTGATACCGTTGAATGTAAATACATTTTATTGAAAATACATTTTATTGAATAAAGAAAGTAACATAATTATATTGGATGAACAAAGAAAATAACATCATAAATCATTTAACTGAATTGGTTCATTCAGAATTTCAAATTAAAGTTTGGAAATTGTTCAGTTTGTTGCGTCATGTTGGAGATTGCTCAGTTTGCAGCAGCAGAGTATGGAGTTTACTCTGTTTAATGAGTCAAACTTTGTTTTTTCTCTTTTCTTCGATTGATTTGTATTAAAATGAGACTTTAAGGTATCTTTTCTGGAAATAAAAAAAAAAAACGTGACACCAAAAAAAAAAAAAAAAAAAAAAAAAAAAAAAAAAAAAAAAAAAAAAAAAAAATGCAACTTACACTCAGAGAATCAACAAGGGAACCTAACCTCCAAAACTCTGCCTTCCAATTGGTCGAATTGGAGATTGCTCACTTCGCTGCAGTTGTAACTATGGAGATGCAGCCAACTTGGGTTTAACCGCTTTTGAAAAGACGCTGATTCGCTAAATAGTTATGGCGGCATTTAAACTTCTAATTTAAATCCTCCGAGCGTAGAAAAGCTTATTTGACGTACCTATGAAAGAAAATAATACGCTTTCCACGGGAAAATGTTCTCAAGGGTTTCCAGTAACAGGATAATTCGGTTTCTCGATGAATGACCTTCAGGGCTTGACACTATAACGGTTCAAAAACGGAAGAACGGATCCGACGGAAAAAAAATTCGGACCGCCCCTTGAAAAGCATTGGTCGATCGGTGTGCTGTACTACAGTACATCCGAGTGATTTCAAAAAGCGAGCCCTATAGGCACGCTTAAAAAACTAAAATCATCAGCATGCGTATTTCATACTGTAGAATGCGGCGAAATCGTTGACTCATTTTTGCCAAAACTGTCAGTTAGGCGGTATTGTTCGTTGGCCCTAAAATAGATAATTGTCGACGGGATAAGATAGAAAGAAACGTTGTTCAGAGGAGTTTTTTTTATTTTTTTCAAGTTGTGTCGAAAAATCGGAATCAAGGTGGCGTAGCAGAGAAAGAGTGGAGGAAGCATTGAAATCAAACATTAGCAGAAAAGTGACCGGAATCTGTAAGCAGGGCAGAGGCAGGTCAGATAATACTCTCGACATTTCAGAGCAGTCATTGCTACTAGCTATCACTCGCGAGGAAGATCGCAACGCGTGCTAAAGTTTTAAATGCGCTCGGGAAAGTAAAGTGGAAAAGATAATCAGTTCTGATTTTCTAACTAACGCTGTCGGTTTGAACTCCTCAAACTGCCCTGCTCGCAACTAGGGCGCTCCCGCAAGCGAGATGAACTTTGAAATAAACTAAACTTTAAAACTAAAAAAACTTTAAAATGTGCAATCACTGAGGAACAAACTACACCTATGCTATTTAAAATAAATTCTTAAAATGGACTTTTCCAAAATTTCACTTTTTGAACTCCAAACTCCTAACATTCAGGTTGGATTGACATTTCTTGGTCCTAAAAAGTTATTGAGCTTTTACTGGGATCTGAGCGGGCCGATTGTTGAAATTGATAGGCAAAGCTATGGACAAAAAAGACATAGGGAGCGATCCTATTGGTTGAAATGGTTTGTTCCTATAGACTAAGGGATACAATTTTGGACTAACTATAGGGTCAATCGTGGGTTGCCGTTAGTTAGTCTATTATCTACATTCTGTGTCAATTGCAACCGCCCGCTTCCATCGATGGGATTCCTTTACATCCCTTCATATATCCCCTTTGTTTGTTTTCTTTGTCTATAGCTTTGTCTATCAATTTCAACAATCAGCCCGGTCGTATCAGTGCTCGGCTTTCTGCTTTTAAAGACTAAAGTGCTTTTTCAGATTGATGGTATCTTATAATTGGAATGTGTATAACTGGACCACATTTTGCAATGAGGAACCACTTTTTCTGACTCATTTTAAAAACAACATATACGCCATTGGTTTCCCTATGCAGAAATATGCTTTTATGGAGGAGCCAGAGATAGTGGTTCGTTATTGCAAAATGTAATCCAACTGATAGTTAGGACACCCTCTAAAATGAGTTCACTCTCTTTTTCTCTCGAACGTACATAACAAAAGCGGCCGCGCTTAAGGTGGCACTCCCAGCCGGGGGCGAAAAAAAAATAAGAAAAACGCTGAAATAAGTGTTAATAAATCTGGCGCTCAACAAAGTGCGCCCAACTGAACTAAAGAAATGAAGAAACTTAAAGAGAATCTGCTGACTCATGACCCAGCAGACTGTTAATTAGTTGAGAGCGCCGCGTCACGCGCCGCGTGGATGCCGGTACTTCGCTCCTGCCTGAAGCAACTATTTTAACTCTCCGGAGATCAGATTGCATACACAACAAAATGAAGGAACTTCGAGTGCCTCTATGGACTCGTGGCTAATCGGCGGGAAATTAATTAGCAAAAAGGCATAAATAATGGGCGAGAGTAAATAATCCATTTTCTGCCTTTTGAAAACATAAAAGTTTCTCCAGAATGTGAATTGTATTCAATGGACCATTAGACAAAGTACGAATTTAAGCAATCTGATACATAATTCTTAACCAGAATTTCACGTAAAACACAATTCACACTACGAAAATTACCGAAATCAACTTCTAACGAAGATATTCACGTTTTTATTTCGCACTGATTACGAGGAATTTGAACTGTCCGCTCACAAGAAACTCAAAGCTCTACGTGAGTCAAATCGCGCACTACAACGGTTTCAGCAAGCTTCTCAATCGAACAATGTCCATTTTCCACCATGTGTTGTTCAAACTATTGGTAATTTACTATAGCTGAGCCAAAGTATCAAGATTGAAGTTGAAGATTTTTACATCGCAGAGACTGTCATGATAAACATTTAGCGCGCGATGTGAATCACGTAGAGCATTGAGTTTTCTTGAGCGGGTGGTTTGAATTCACGCATCAAGAATCATTAAATATCTTCGTCAGGAGTTGATTTTGGTAATTTTTGTTTTGCTTATCGTGTTCTACGTGAAATTTTGGTTGAAAAACATGTATCAGAATGCTGAAATTCGTACCTTGTCTAGTGGTCCATTATGAGACACCCAGATTTTGTATTAAATTTACACAGGAAAAAAAGTGTTAATCGTTATTTCCTAAAATTGTGGTACCATCCCAATATATTGGATGAATGAAGATTGATTTTGTGTTTTATTGAATGATATGGGCATGTCCAATTGATTTTGGCAGGAACGCAATTCAATTAGGGGCAATACAACAACGTTTGGGTTACTAATAATTTATTTGGGTACTACTACAATTAATTGGAAACGCCCATATCATCCAACAAAGTCTAGGTACCTATTTCTATCGTGTAAAGTCCGAGAGTTTCAGGAAGCAAATCTCCGTAGCCTCTTGGGGTTCTCGCTAAAAGGGGGGGTTTTAGCACTTGCAGCCTTTCCCTGGATTAAATTTTTATTTGTTCTGGTTAACATCAACGGTTCTACCGACATTAATTGTTCGACGATTCGTTTTGTTTTCATTTTTCTAATTTCTAGTCCGGTTCCTAGGCGGTTCATCTTGCTCTAGTAAACCTCGGATTACGGCTCACATATAGACTCATGAAGATTTTTTCCACGGGATGTCCATAGATTTTCCACGGAATTTTGTTCGTAATTTAATCCAAACAGCCTAAAAACTCCGAGGAAAAATATGGACATTTATTAACTTTAAAATAAGTACTTTCTGTAAGGAATTTTGACAACGATCACGTGCTCATACGGCGTTTTTCCTCAGCACGGCAGCACTGCCGGAAACAAGGAAGAACGCCGTATGAACATCCGAGACTTGTTAACAGTGGCGTGCCGTGAACGATCGATTATCGATATCTCGCCATTAGAAGCTATGGTAAAGAATCGATTACTAAGGTGTTCGCTGCAAACACCCTGATAATCGATCTTTTTTCATAGGTTTGAGTGGCGTATCAATCGATATATCGCAAAGTACGCCACGCCACTGGTTGCTAAATGGACCGCGTTAAGCAGAAAGGAACCAAGCCACATCAGCCATTGCCAAATTTAATCAGGCAGTTCAATCTTTTACATGAAAACAGTTGTGTGGATTTTTGTAAAAGTCTTAGAGCGTTTTCTGCATAATAAGAATCAAATTTCTGGAAAGTTTCAAAGGAATCTGCACAATCGTTCTCTCGTAAATAATTAAACTATCCAGTTAAATTTGACAATACCTGATGTGGCTTGGTTCCTTTCTGCTGAACGCGGTCCAAATTTCCTTCGATAAAGTGTTCATTCATTAGGAAAGGTATGAATATTCTCCCTTAAAATTTTCAGGACTCTACAGCGGAATTGCGAGAAAAAATACCTGAAAAATCCGAAGAAAAATATTCACACGTTCATCAGGAAATTCCTGTTTTATCAAGGGAAATTTGGCAACGCCTGAAAGTTCATACGACGTTCTTGCTGATTGGAAGAAATTTATTCATAAATTTACCAGGAAATTCGTGTTTTATTAAAGGAAATTTGGCAACGCCTGAAGGTTTATACGGTGTTCTTCCTTAGGACGGCAGAGTAATATAGAGTCACTTTTTGTATCCGGTAAAGCCAGTAGACCGGTGCGTCGTTCCTCATAAGGAAACGTTACCTCGCCCCCACCCCTATCCTGTCGACGCGACGCACAATGTGACCCACCCCGAACGCCGATCCACCCCACGCCGCGCCGCCTTGCCCTCTCGCTGAACCTCGGCTCCATCTGATTCAATTATGTTTCAATTCGTTCGCACCAACTTCACAGAAAGTTCTTTAAATTAGGGGCGGTAACTCCCGGATCCCGGATAAGACAGTATCGGTTATCGACGGGGCAAAGTAATTCGTATACGCTTCGCGAGTTTCATCTTCCACTGTCTCTCGGAATCGCAACCGCAACTCCGGTGTCAATTTCCGATCCGCTTCAGTTTTCTCTCTCGTTTCGTGGAAAACAGGAACCCCCCTCCCCGCCCCCCAACCCCCGACCTCCGCCGGCAGTCGTCGACAGGCATTGGGTTTCGATTGGGGAGCCTCGCGCACTTTTATCACGATGCAAAATCAAATTGGGCTAATACCTATTCTGCGGCGTATAACGACTTTTTGATGTTCGCAGTAGTCGGAGAAATTCAGATTGTTGCGAGTCGGAGAGGTCTCGTTCGTAGGCGAATATGTTGGCGTTGTTGTGGAATTGCAATTTCTGAAACTTGAGAAACAGCAATACAAAGGATAATCCACTCGGGGAGAAGGAATCTTCATACACTCTTATATGGTTTATATTATGGTAGTCAGTGATCGATTTTTTTTTCGATCAAGCTCTATTTTTTGGGGCCTCTGAAGATTTTTCGGGGGTCAGATTGACTTTTCGCCTAAATGCCACGGCGCATTCAGTGAAAAGTTAGACGCAAGATGTTCTGGCTACAGAATTAGTAGCTGTAACTTGGGGAAGAGAAGAACTCCAAAAATTATCGAACAGAAAAATCAGGATTTTCTTTTTTTTTGGGGGGAAGGACAATTTTTAGGGGTCACGTTGGCACAGAGCCTTCATTTTTTAGGCACCATGACCGATTTCTAAGCGCATTTGGCGCGTTGGCGCCTGTGAGTTTCAAACACTGATGGTAGATATTATAGTTTTAAAGTTAGAAGTTGTATTAAATTTACATAAAAATTTAATTAAATAGAACAAGATTAACATTTAAAATTTAGAATTTAGAGTAATCCCCCAAATGACTGCCGAATTCCACCCAGCGACTCTTTCTTCGGTTTTTTTAGGAGTGTGTGGACTAGATCCCTCATCATTGAAAATTATTTCAAAGATCTAATATAATTCTTTATCTGAATGAACCGTGTTAAGCAGAAAGAAATTGAGCCACATCAGTTATCGCCAAATTTAAATGGGCATTATAATGTTTCACATGAAAACGGTTGTACAGACTTTTGTTCAAATTTCAGTGAATTTTCTGCAAAGCACGAAGCAAATTCTTTGAATTTCGCACAAACGTTCTCTTGCAACAAATTAAATTGCCCAATCATATTTGGACTGCATTTTGCAATTTGGACCCATAAATTCTGGCTTATCTGAAAAAAACACTTATGTGCATAGGGAAACTAATGGTACATACGTTGTTTTTAAACCGGGCCGGAATTTATAGGTCTAAATTGCAAAATGCAGTCCATTTAGCAATAGCTGATGTGGCTCAGTTTCTTTCTGCTTGCCGCGGTCCAAATATGGGCGTAAAATGGGAGGATGAGGCCAAATTTTGTCCACCCAATGACTCGAGCACTTTTGAGGTGATGAAGCTGAAATTTTTAAGGTAAGCTCTTTTTATCTAGGAATTAATTGAAAAAGCTTTTGAGCGCAATCAACCGAACTTATCACAGGCGGTGAGCAATTTGGAAAGTTGGGCCTCGACGGGGGTGGGAGGTGGCGAGGGTGGTAATTTATTAAACGAACATTACACTTGGAAAATGCACTAATACTTCTTTAGTGGAGACGGGTCTTGGGGAGAGATTCCCTAGACGCAATTGCAAGTTTTTCCCTCGAAGCAGTTACGGCGAATGCATCGTAATTACATTAGAAGTTCGAGCAAATAAAAATTTATTTTCATCGCGCAACCGACGCACAGTTGAACCATTTAAGGAAGAGAGGTCGAAAATGAAATTTTTGATTGAAACTGCAAATTTGTATGTTTATTTTGTCACATTATAAACTTTCAGGGGTACTTCTTGGGGGAAAGATCCTAAAATCCCAATTGAACTTTTTTTAATCGTACACGTTTTGTATTAATGAAGATATACGTGTAAAACTTTTAAAGTTTCTACATAATGTCCAACTTTCCTCTCTGACTCGCTCCTCTGAGCAACGGGCAAAAAATTCGTGTCGTGATAATGAAAACGTTGACATTGAATGGAAACGCAGCAATGCTCAGGGGAAATCATTTTGAATACTACACAGAGCGTTTACGAATGAAATCGAAACAATTGCTTTTATTAAGGTTTCTTTTAAGAAACAACTTTTTCAAACTCCGTTCTTACGGTCACAGCTGCAGGGAGAGTGCCAGATTAGCTTTAAAGGATTTGCCAAATCTACTCGCAATGGTACAATAAAGAATTCAGCACGTTCGACAAACTTGGATATAGGGACACCTCAGACTTGTCAGAATCGGATGAAATAAAGACAGATGAAGAAAGATCGGAAGAAGAAGAGGAGAAAGTAGCCCTCCTCAATTGTTCGCTTCCGCGACCTTCAGTTGATTTAAACATAGCATCGGCGAATTTATGTTAACCGCTCTGCTCACATTCTCTCTCACCCGTTTGAACCGGGGCGCCTTCAATTTTTCGATCGGCAATGTGAGCGGCTAGGGACCAAAAGCACTTGAAGCACTCTTGTTAGTTTTATTAGCTTAATTATTATTTGCCAATTTTACTTGCAGCAAATTGGTCTTGTTCATCAGGTTTAATCACAGATCCATGCAAAACACAATGAGGAGAAAGGAGTAGGAGCAGGACAGGAGAAATAGGAGAGAAAAGAAGATGAAGGGTAGGAGAAGATGAAAAAAGAGAGGAAGAGGAGGAGGAAGAAAAACTGGGGGAAAATTTGGCAGAAAAAAGAGTACGAAGAAGAGAAAATAGTGCAAACAAGACCAGGAAAAAAATGAAGAGGGATAATTAGAAAAAGAAAAGGAGAAGGGACAACGAGAAGAGACAGAGGGGTAATTAGAAAAAGAAAAGGAGAAGGGACAACGAGAAGAGACAGAGGAAGAGAGGAGAGAAGAAAGGGAGTAATAATTAATTTTTCTCCCTCTTTTTCTCTTTTTTATCTTTTGGTACCTCCATTTTTTTTCTCCTTCTTCATGTTTTTTCCTTTTTTCAGCCCATTTTCCAGCTCATAAATGTCTAACACGAAGGAGGAGAAAAAAATGGAGGTACCAAAAGATAAAAAAGAGAAAAAGAGGGAGAAAAAATTAATTATCTCTCTCTTTCTTCTCCCTTCTCTTCCTCTGTCTCTTCTCGTTGTCCCTTTTCTTTTTCTAATTATTCCTCTTCATTTTTTTTCCTGGCCTTGTTTGCACTATTTTCTTTTTTTCGTACTCTTTTTTCTGCCTAAACTTGACAACATTGCACAGATGGCCAGGCGACTCGCGGGGAGCAATTATTAACCGCCTGCTTCTGAGTGATTTATGAGCCTATCTGTGAAGTGTTCCGCCGCGCGTTAAAGGTTTAAAGGCAGCTCGGCCGCTATCTTTTGCGTTAATTTTTGCCTTCGGCTCTGCTTTTATTCCTTCCGTGTTAAATCAAAGCCCTGCTTTTGCTTTTCCATTCGGAGAGAATAATACGCGCGGTCGGCTCCCGATCGAAAGCGCGACTGCAAAAGAGTTCTATGCCCTTTTATTCCTTTTTATCGCCCTTAATCTGTAGAGAGTAACATTTCTCTCAAAGAGGACAAACAGGATTATTATTCACTCGGTTTTATATATAAAAAGAGAGCGATCGAGAGAGTCAGAAAGAGATGCCGCCGTGCTAAGGAGGAACGCCGTATGAACATTCCAGAGTTGCCAAATTTATTTCGATAAAATGATTATTTTTTGGGAAAGTTATGAAAATTCTGCCTTTAAATTTTCAGAATCTTTGGGTGAAAATGCGAACAATATTATCTGAAAAATTGGGAAGAAAATATTCATGAGTTCACCAGGAAATTTGCGTTTTATGAAAGGAAATTTGGCAACGCTTGAAGGTTCATACGGCGTTTTTCCTTAGCACGGCAGAGTGGGGAAGGAGAAGGCTGAAGGGATGAGGAGGGCTAACGTTTCTGCACCAAAACCTCGTTTGACGATTCCGCGCGAAATGTTTCCGTAAATCTTATTTTTTCGCGCGAGTTGGAAAATCCGGCGCAGATAAATTAGTCAGAATTTCCCGGAGCAGCACTTAGATACTTACAAACATGTCAAAGACTGTAAAAAATCCAGTAATTTATCAATGTAATTATTTCCGCGGCAGTGGGGGTTAGGGGTCGTTGAACGTCAGAAAGTGCCATAAAGCTACCTATTATTTCCGTTCAAGCTAGGAATTTTTTACCGCAGGCTATCCAACTGGGGATATCGGGCACGACGCACCCGCGGAGTCGAGTCACGTCTAGGCTGCCCCCTTCCGGGGCCGCATTGGGTCGGGTGCCTCGAGGGCTGAGCGAGACGTAGCTGGTTCTGCCCTCCCAGCCCTCCAGTTCTCGGTCTCCAGAGCCCTTTGGGGGGCTGCCGCAGGGCTCAGTTTTGGGCCCAGGTTCCCCCTCCAACGCCCCTCTCTCTGGGTACAATGATGGCTTCGGCAGATCGGTCCCTGGGGGTGGGGGGGACCCTCCTCCCGGGTGGGGGGGGCCTGAGGGGTGCCGGCCTCCCGGGGGCCGGTGCCGTTAACTGCCGTTCGAAGAGTGCCTGTTGGACGTCCGACGGGAGGATAGAGCGCCCGACGGGTCACACTTGTACGGAGTGTGGCCTGGAGGGGTTGTTTAGTGGGTATGGAACACAGCGGCGTGATCTAACCCCACATAACCGGACTTTTCCATCTCTCAGCGGCTGTCACTGGTCGGCTAGGGGTCGTTCCGACGGCCTTTCGCCGGCTGATGGTCGCTGCCGTACCGGTATTCCATGGGCCCCTTTCATGGGGGGTGCTGAGGGCTAGGCCTCGGTGACCCCTGTGATGGGGGCACTGGTTCGAATTTTTCCCCTCACCCAAAAAAAAAAAAAAAAAAAAAAAAAAAAAAAAAAAAAAAGCTAGGAATTGTGCTCGAACGAGCTTTTTCCGAACACGAAGAAAATTTCGATTTAAGTTTGTATTTCATCGAAAATCGGTAAGCTATCCAAAACTCTATCGAAACGGGTCATATGTCTAACCGTATCCTGAGTAAAAAAAAAAAAAAAAAAAAAAAAAAAAAAAAAAAGAGGCTGATACATTGAATATCTTTTTGAGCGATAAAATCTTTTGACTGTTTTAGGAATGAAAATACATATAAAAAAAAAAAAAAAAATAAAAAAAGCCACTTCTTGACTAGCATCCTGATTAGCTCACGTCAAGGTTATGCAATTTCAGGTTCTGCAGTGGCTTGCTATCCCTTTAATACCGCAAGAAGTCGATGTTAATTTTACTCATAGAGCCTTCTTTTCCTTTTTCTAGGCAATATGTTTATTCTAGGGGGCTATGCCCCCTGGCCGCTCCTCGGCCAAACCCCTAGAGTCGACAAAAGAACGACCGAAAAAAATGAAAAGATTTTCATACCCGACTCTCATTTATCCAATCTCCGTCTGGCCGGGAATAATTGGATCACTATAAGAATCAAATGAAAAAATCGGCATTTATTTCAAACTTCACGCCAAGACTGAAACGAAACGGAGCGGAGCGTTTCGTCGCTTTTGGATATGGTCTGTAGCAGATTAGCATACCTCCGATTCACTTACCCTTCTAACAGACCAAGATTTAACATTTCCCGCTTACTTCAATTTTCCGCTAAATTTGAAATTCCCGCCATTTTTCATTAGAGGGAATTTCAAATTTCTCCCCCCCCCCTTTTGAGCTCTCTGGTTTCCTCTTATATAAAAAAACCTGGGTCCTATTTTCAAATTCTGATTACAGCGGGCTCATTTAGGGACTATCACCTGTCGATAAGCGCAAAAATCATGGAAATCAGCCCAGTAGAACGCTCAAACGAACTTTGACAAAATATAAAAAATTACATTGTTTAAATGGGAGAATTCGCAACTTTACCACGTAATATAAAAAAAAAAATTCTGGGTCATATTTTCAAAATCTAAATAAAGCTGGATCATACTGGATCATCTAGAGGCAATTGCCTGTCGATAGCCGCAAAAATCATGAAATTCGGCCCCGTAGAACGCTGGAACTAAGCGATACAAGATACGCAAATTTAAGAGGTCTCGGAGCTTATATGTATGATATTTTTTTTATACATCGCATCGTAGGTAAAATAATTTTAAATGTTACTATAAACTATACCCCATACCCTACACTCGGATTTTTACTATACACTCACTCAAATGTGTCAGAGCATAATTGTCAAAGAATGCCCGATTTTTCCGAATATTGATATAGGAGGATTTGATGCGAAAACAGACAAATGAGATTCTGAGATACATTCTATGGACGGGCGTTGCGATTTCATTCGAATTCAATGAATTAACTAGAGTGATGATAAAAAACTTAATGCGCATTTCCTCTGAACTCGTCGGTGTTTTTTGCGCTCCCTGAAAGTTCATTTATGGAAATGCGAATTTCCATTTTCTCCTCAGTTCACTTCACAACGTTTCAACAAGTTGTAATATTTGCTTCATCATGAATCACTGACCGTAAAAGATGGAAATGAAAAATTCAAAATAAAATAATGCGAAGGTATTTTCTTGGCGTCAGATTTATGCTAGATTTATTAAGTTCACCAATATGCAGCTCGTGGTGCCTGATTTTAGGGGGTTGTGAATTTTTCGGTCCGTCAAAATTAGTCTAAATGGTTCCAAAACTTTACTTTAGGGGTAGATAGAGTCATTTTAAAGTCAATTCGGTCGTTTGGCGTCAAATGGATAGAATTTGAATCACATGTGACCCGATGGCCGAGAGGAAGAATCAAAATTGTCTGGATATCATCCGTAATATGGGAGCAGAATATTATTCTTTTTAACAGCGTATGACCCAAAAAAAAGAGAAAAGAGAAAAAATAAAAAAAATCTAGCTACTGATGAAAAGAATTGAAGATATGCTCAGGGCGAATGAGATGGACTTTAAAGGTGCGTGAGATGATGGGGGGGGGGGGGGAGAATAACATCGTAGTAGTTGGTCCAAGTCCTAAGGTCACCTAAGATCCAAGTAGTTGGTCTGGTATAGACATGTGTGGAGAATGGTAGACGCTCGGTTGCTCAAGCATCAGTTAGGTTCCTCCCAGGAGGAGATTGTGGCGTGGACGTCCTGTGAAACATTAGCGACAATGAGTGGAGGAGGGGATCAGGAGGGGTCAATTGCTAGATGACCCGTGGCAGGATAGGAGGCAATGGCGAGTGTGTGTCGCAGAGCGCAAAGTTGCGCTGTGAAACCGGCTCTCGTGTATGTATGTGACAAAAAACGATGTTTTTACTAAACTACATGCCAGTATCCACAAAAATCATTAAATTTGGCCGAAAAGATTTTCAGGACAAATTTAGATTTTTCATATTTTTAAAAAAATGAAAACTCGAAGAGTCAGAGAGCGTACACTGGAAAAAAAACACATTGGATCTAGAGTCCAGACTCTTGAAAACATTGACAAGAAAAAATACTCTTGATTCAATCGGATTTTTGCTTGAATCAAAACGAAATCCGTTTAAATTAAGAGGCTTGGATATTGATTTAAGCTAGATTCTGATTGAATCACGAGTACTTTTTCTTGTAGATGTTTTTAAGAGTTTGGACTCTAGATCCAATGTGTTTTTTTCCAGTGTATGGGTCGATGGCCAAAATGCGAAACCAAGTATCTTTGTTTGCGACGTTGCGGATTTCCTTTAATACTTTATTTTTTCTGTAAGCTAGTCAGCTGGTCGAAGCTCTTTTTTTAAAACTTCCTCGATTATTCTTCTATGTAGGCGGAACGTTCTGCGCTTCCGAGCTACAAAAAGGGCTCGTTGCTCTTCGAAAAAAATAAAATAAGAGCGGCAATTTTGAAACGCTACAATTCAGATACGTGGTTTCGCCTCTAGATCATCGATATAGGATGATGCGGGTACAGGGATTCCATGCATGAACTCAGGAAAACAGGGAAGACGAAGCTGAGGGAACGATGCAGAAAATTTTCTTCACACAAGTGGAGTCATGATAGGTATGTTGCAGAACTAGGGGTAACTCGATTAAAACGATGACGTAGTTTGCCACCTCCTTCGTAGTCGGATCAAAATTTACATCTCAATGGTATCGACAAAGCCGAGGATATTGGCCGGAAAATCAAAAGCTCACTCGGCTCGTCGAGGTAATGTAATCACACTCCTGCCGCGATAGCGAAAAAAGCAGTAAATGCATTCTGGGATGAGCCTTGAGACGCATAAAGGCACGTGTTAGCCAGGGTTCATACAGTAATGCACTTATTCCCTCGACTTAGTCCCTCGTCTCCTCGATATCACGGGAGAGGGAGACTCGCTCATGCTTAAGGCGACTCGGGTTGGTCCTTTGCATACGATGATCGCGTTTGACACACGTTCGAAGTCTGACACTCTCTTCGGAGACTTTCGCTCGATAGGTTAATCGTATTTGGACGCATTCCTACCAAACGGAACTATGTGTATTAAGACCTGAGCGCTAAGACCCATAATAATATATGCATAGCAGGGCTTACGTTATAATGCACATAGTTCCGTTTGGCAGAAATGCGTCCATTTTTGTCTGCGCTCGGATAGAGTTCTACATGTTGCTGCTTCAAGGGTTCTTCGTTAAGGCCAAGAACGAGCTTGTGAGGTTGAATTGGTCTTTAGACAACGGGTGAATTAATGTATCCGTGCTAGGGGAGAACGTCCTATGACCCTTCAGACACTGTCGAATTTTCTTTGGAAAACAACTCATTTTTGAGAAGATTTGTAAGTATCTTTCTTCCAAGTTTCCAGAGAATTTTTTTCGCAATTTCGTCCAGAATTTCCTAAAAATTTCGAGGAGAAATATTAACAACTTTCCACAAAAATAAGAATTTTCTCGAAGGACATTTGGCAACTCTCGAATGTTCATACGGCGTTTTACCTTAGCACGGCAGCCTAGACAACGTTGTGTCTTGGCTCTCCGGAACGACCTATAATTTGATCTAAATAATCTGAAAATTTCATGAAAAAATAAACTGTCTTCTCTTGTATATTCTGGAAGAAAATTTGGCAAAATTCGCGTGCTTATACTGCGCTTTTCCTTAGCAACGCAGAGAAGTGCTGACTGTTTTTGGGCTGTGAAAAATAACCTGAAAATAATGTTAGAATGCACGTGATAGGAAACCCTTTTTTGATCTGCCTTTCGCAAAATTTATGTGGAATGTACGTTGGAAAATTGGCATAACGATTTTGTTAAATTCTAAAAATAGACAAAAAATAAACTGCAACTTATTCATTTTAATATACTGAAATTATTGTTGAATTTAAACTAAAATAAAGTGGTGAGGAACTCGTACAAGTGCAAACCGGCATTTTTGCCTCAAAATTATCAGAAAAGATTCCATAAGAAGCATATTTTCAGTTTTTTTTTTTAAATTTTTCTTTGAAATTCACGATTTTGGAACTTCTTTTGAACACTAACATCCGAAGCTACTAGGGGCGATGCAAGATACCTATTCCCTCTTCAAAGTTTACGATGAAGCAAATCACGCAACGGGAGGTTTAAAGACCAACTCCTAAATTGCCGTGTCAAGTAAAAGTGCCGTGTAAGCATTTGGATGTTGCCAACTTTTTTCTTAAAAATATTTATTTTTGAAAAAAGTTATAAATATTTATGAAGGAAATAATAAATATTTTTGAAAAAGTTATGAATATCTTTGAAAAGAGTTATGAATATTTTTGAAAAAAGTTATGAATATTTTTTCTTGAAATTTTCAGACTTTTTAGACCTAGTGACGGAAAAAAATCATGTGAAAAATCGGAGGAGAGTTATTCACAAATGTTTCTAGAAAATCGTGGTTTGTTGAAGGAAATTTGGCAACGCCTAATGGCTCATATGCCGTTCTTAGTAGACAAAGTATCACGCAAGATGTATGTGTTCATGATAATGGGTATATCCTCCAGCGCCTGGATTGTTGAATCATTGACTGTGATAGATAAATTCCTATCTTAGCGATGCAATTTCTCGATACACCTAATGCAACAATCATTGAAAAAGCGACCCGCAGAGGCCATACTCTATCCATAAAGGTACTCTAGTCTGGAGGTCCATTCATACGAAGTTGTTTGAAGTCAGCCCACTGTTCCATTACAAAATCGAGTTGAAACATGAGGTTATTAGGAGCTTTGCAAACGTGAACATGGCTCGCGGACGCGAACCAGCAAATTGAAACGAGGAAAATATGATCATTTCCTAACTACGGGCGGTCCCTAAATACGAGCGTGCAAAAACTGAAAATAATATCGGATATTTCAAAGCTCCGCATGTAAAACATGTATGCACGTGTAAAATGTT
The DNA here is from genome assembly GCF_918797505.1 of Bemisia tabaci. NCBI lineage: Eukaryota > Metazoa > Arthropoda > Insecta > Hemiptera > Aleyrodidae > Bemisia > Bemisia tabaci. The sequence goes on along the minus strand of NC_092797.1, from coordinate 43,846,094 downwards.
GGATCGTAAGCAGAGGCAAAACAGTGCGTTTGAAATCGGATAATGTTGCGAGCAGGTGGTGATAACGAGAATTCATGCGAGGCATTTCACGGCTGCGAACAGGAATTAGTTTCCCGCTAATGAATGAAATAATTTATTGATCGGGCTCGAGCGAGGAGACTTCGGCGGACGAATGCACGTGCTCTATGCTCCACCATGCCACCGCGCTGAGGAATAACGCCGTATGAGCATTCAGATGTTGCCAAATTTCCTCTGACAAATCACTAATTTTCAGGAGATTTTTTGAATATATGTCTGCCAATTTCTCAGATAATTTTGTTCGCAATTCGATCTAAAGCGTCTGAAAATTTCAAGGAAAAATATTTATAATTTTCCTCAAAAATAAGCATTTTATAGAGGGAAATTTGGCAATTATCGAATGTTCATACGGTGTTTTCCCTTAGCACCATCATTAATTCGAAGCTTCTCAGCGCCGAGATGTGCGCTCTCAATATCATACGAACCAAAAGAGAGCAGGCTGTCTAGTTTTTTGTGCTGCTTTTTTGTTTTCGTTTGGGACCGTATTCATATTCGCTCCTAAAGTAGCTTTATCTATACTGCCGAGCCAAGGAAAGATGCCAAATAAACCTTCAAACGTTGCCAAATTCGTATTTACCGCACGAAGGAAAGTTACTTCGTTTGAAGGTTGCAAAATTGACTGGAACAATTAAAGTTTTACGAGAATGTACCTTTGCAATTTGTGTCTAAAATTTGTCCGATTTCTGCATGAGATCATTAGAAATCAATCAGTGAAATTTTCAGTTAAAATTATCTAAGTTTCTCTAGGTAAAAATGCAAATTACGAGGACAAATTTGGCAACATTGAAATGTTGTTACGTTCTTTCGACCGGGAGGTGACGAATAGTCCCCGATAGTTTTATCGAAAAGTCTTTGCAAAAGCAAAAAGAAGTGGGAACTGGGCTTGGGGTTGCCAGGTTAGATGAAACATTATAATATTATTTAATATCCTTCTGTATAGATGTGGAAAAGTGCTGCACTGGTAAAAAAAAACCTCTTAGTTCAAGAGTGCAGTTTCTTGTCACCGGATTTAAGAGTCTGGACTCTTGAATCAATGCAAAATCCGCTTGAATCAATGCAAAATCTGCTTGAACCAATGCAAAATCCGCTTGAAACAAGAGTTCAAGACTCTTAAATCCGGCGACAAGAAACTGCACTCTTAAGTCAATGCACCGCGGCATTGGTCCAAGAGGTTTTTTTTTACCAGTGTGATTTTATCATTATCTGGGAACAGAGGCATGATGGATTACACAAGGTAAATTGGTACTTTCACCAGTATCTAATTAGGCATAAAAAGGCAGGGCTGCCAGGTTATGCAATAAAACGTGGATATTTTACATGGATTTAAATGAGAAAAAGTGCTGATTTTAAAGCACTATCTGACAAAAATGAAGTGAGGCGGAGCGGAAAAGATAAAGAGATTCCCGGTTGTTGAAACACAGTTCCTAAATCTTCCTCAAATTTTTCATGCCCTGCGCTAAATCCCGGATTTTTCCAGTGTAAACATATTTTTAAAAATCCTCAGGTAAAAATAACACGTTTGCTAAATACAAACCTAGCTTGAGCGCCATTTAACTATGCGGTTACGACTGCGAAAATGACGAAAGAAAACCGACAAGACCTACCAGCGTGGAGGCTGCTTTAATGTTAATCTTCCGTCGCATTTCTCAGGCGCAATGATACAACTATACGTACTCTCCGGAATGCTGGAGGTATCACGCCACAATTGAAGGCGTTTTCAAATTAGCGCATAGCACACAGTTCCAGAACCCGTTGCATCAGAAGGATTGGGAAAGAGAGAGGGTGAATCTGGTCACTTCCTCCCCTTCTGGTGGTCTGGAAGCTATTATATGCAACCTATGCTATTATATATAATATAAGGATTTTATGTCCCTCCTGCTGCAAAACGTGCTGGAATAAAATTCAGCGTTAGCGTCCTTTTAGAACTGTCCCTGATTTAGATCTTAAATCCGAATGACAAATCTTGTAAATTTCGCTTCACGAATCATTATGCATTCCTGCCGCTCTGAGTAAGAGCACCATATGGGCATTAGAATGTTATCAAATTTCCTCTTGAAAAATGTTTATTTTCGAAGAAAGTTATGAATATTTTTCCTTGAAATTTCTAGAGTTTATGGATCAAATTACGAAAAAAATTCTCTGAAAAATCAAACAAGCAGGAAGCTCCAACGCATTCGCGTCGGAAAGCGGCTCTGGCGACGGTAGGTAGTTGTTACGCGTTTACGGTTTCCTTGGTAACCTTTGTTTGCTATCAGCTGATGTCGAGTAGTATGACTAGGAAGCTCCAACCACGGCATTCTTCGAAAAAAGCGCGAAAACTTATAGATTTGAATTTTCAAATTTTAAACGTAAAGTACATTTTAGCGGCTCTGGTGCTTGCACTAGAGCTGCTATTCCGGACGGTCCCAGCTGGGGAGTATCAATGCAGCATGTTACATTGTAGAGACCGCGCGTTGGTTGATGGGAATCGGCGCCATTTTCGGCTATGTTCCTTGTCATGACTTTATTTTATTGCATACTGTTTTATTGTTAGTCAATGCTATGTTGTGTATTGTATTTTTGGAATCATGGTGATACAGTCAACAATTCAAAACTTGTTTGTGCTTTTATCTCGTGATGGAAAAAATGTACTTTACGTTCAAAATTTGAAAATTTGAATTTTAAAGTTTTCGCGGTTAAGGAAGCTTTAACTACTGGGTTGGAGCTTCCTAGTCATATTACTTGATATCAGCTGATAGCAAACAAAGGTTACCAGGGAAACCGTAAACGTCTAAACAACTATCGTGGCCATTGGGGCGATTATTGAAATGATATCGACTGTATGTCGCCGCTTACGACAGGACATAGCCCTATCTTAACTGTGTAATATATCGCAATTCGATATTGTTTTGATTTTTAAAAGGAGCAATTCATTCATACAGTTCCGATTAGTTTTGGCGAACGGGCCCTTAACCTACGACACTCGGCTCATGGGAATTTTTTAACTTGTCCTGGACGGACTCGTCTGTAGCGCCTCGTTCTTCGTTGTGTGTGTGATTTCGTGAAGAAGTTTCTATGGCAATTTGCTTTTATTTGTGAGCTGTTTTTTCACGGGATTTTTGAATGTTCTGTACGAATAAATTCGGTGAGTACCTCATTTATCCCTCCTTCCAGTAAAATTATTTCAACTTTTCCTTCTCCCTCATTCTGGACCCACTCATGGGCTGATTATTTATGAAATTGATCTTCGAATACCTTTTGATGAGCTAGGGAAATGGAACCATCTGCATCTCATGGACAATAAATAGTTGCCGTAATTAAGGTCATCCCGTGATTAAGGTGCCGTGATTTAAGTCATAAATTCTTCATCTAATTCTTGATTCATCTCCAAAATGTCTGCTAAAGCTTTCATGCGCTTCTCCTTGTATGCATGAATGAGCAAATTGGGTATCGAATAAGCGGACACTTTTTGAAAATTTAGATGATTCTGGACAATATCGTACAGAAGTCCACGAGCTGCAGATAGAACCATTACCTCTAGCTCATCAAAAGTTATTCGAAGATCATTCAACAACCTCTTTGACAAGTTGCAAAAACTTTTCGTTAACAATAGTGTCACACGGTACTAGGAATATTTACTATTTAACGAACCTTATATTTCCCTGACTCAGTCCTAAATTATAGAAGTATGCGTTACTTTTCCAGCAATCCAAAAAAACAATTATACAAAAAACCAATACCTACACTTTCAGATATAAAAATGCAAATTTTTTGCAGCCTCGCTAAACGACTTATCAACCAGAGATTTTTTAGGAAGCGGACCTCCAAAGAGCTTTCAAAATTAAAAGTATACAACAAGTGATAATGCCATGTATTCGCCATATCAAAGCCCAATACACATTTATACACCGGCTACGTAAATCTGCTAAGTTACAAAACATGAATCGACAGTTGTCGGATTGTACATCAATGACAAAATGTGTCTAGGCCCTCATTCTTGACTACAACTACTGCCCCCAGAGCCGCTCTCCGACGCCAATGCGTTGGAGCTTCCTGCTTGTTTTCTAGTGCGAGATTAAAGCACAGACCCGTTTTGAATTATTGACAGTATCACCATGATTCCAAAAATACACTACACAACATAGCATTCGCTCACAGGAAAAAGATATCAATTAAAATAAAATCAGTCCCCCCTAAACAGCAGAAAATGGCGCCGATTCCCATCAACCAACACGCGGTCTCTCCAATGTAACATGGTCCGTTGATACTCCCCAGCTGGGACCGTCCGGAATAGCAGCTCTAGTGCAAGCACCAGAGCCGCTAAAAAGAAATATTTGTTATTTTAATAATTAAATATTAAATATTTCTTACATTTTTAGGAAAGTTATTGATTTGCAGAAGGAAATGTGGCGAAACCTGATGGTTCATACGGCGTTTCTTCCTAGTACCAACGAATAAGTTTGAAGGCAGTATACTACGGCCGACTATTATATTGATTTGAATCTCAGTCAGTAAGAATAGAAATGTAGATAATGCGGATGGTACAGATATTCCTTTAAAAGATTCAATTTAAACTCTTCACTTGGGTACATGTTACTGCTGAATAAGAACAAATCGACCAGCCAAAAAACACAGTCACTTAATAATATGACCCGCGAAAAGGCTGTTGCAAAGCATAAAAGATCAAAGTTGAAACATTTAATAAAATGCCGGGACGTTCCGGACAGTTAGAAACTCATTTTCAACCGGCCAAGAGAGTAAAAACTAGACTTCTATTTGCTGTTATCGCAACATCGGGACTGACTACGAAGTAAACAGACCTGTCTCAGAGCTGCAAAATCAAAGCACGCGGAGACAAAGATTAACTAAAAGTTGAAAATTCAATTACCGGCTCCCTCTGGAAGGAATAACTGGTAATGAAGGGCATGGAGACCATCAACATAGGCGAGATAATTACCAACTGTGCCTTAGAGTTCCAGGATGTTAATCATTTCGAGGAGAAGACGCGGGAATTAACACTTTTTAGACACCAAAATTTTACCGGTATTTTCTTGGGGGAAAACGATATAATTCTCTGTGGTTTCAAATATCAATATCAATTTATTTTCATATTTAAATTATCTGGTTACTGAAAGATATTCTCTATTATTCTCCTGATTTGAATATCCAAAAGGTCAATTATGGTGACTCAGGCGCAACAACATACATCTTAATAAAAATGAGTATTTTAAATTTCCGTACCAAAATTGTATTTTAACACAAACGAACTCAATTTACTTTAATATATGTTCAGCAAATGACTGTAGTAACGAAATAACCTGGAGAAAATTAAAATGGAGGCAAAGGGATGAATTGGTCTCTAAAAGTTAGGAGCAGAGATTCTCGGTTTCTGGAACAGAGTTGTCGATTTTCCCTGAATTGCCCTGATGATGAATCTTCGATATTCCCGATCTCAGCGCTTTTTAGAAAATCCTCCTTTAAAAATTACCCATATGCTAAATACAACCCTAGCTTGAGCACACTTTAATTATGCGGTTTCGACTGCAAAAATAACAAAGGAAAACCGACAAGACCTACGACGGTAAAGGCTATTTTAATGTGAATCTTCCGTCGCGTTGGTCAGGCGCGATGATACAACTATTCGTACTCTCCGGAATGCAGAAGGTATCACGCCTCAATTGAAGGCGTTTTCAGTTCTGCCAAGGTTCAATATCGATATTGTCATGTCGCAAATAGTTCTGAGCACAAGATCAAGGGAATGACTGATCGCACGTATGGATGCAAAATTTCTACACACAACTCCTTGTTTTAAATGTTCAATTACAGCTTTTTATCCCGTTGGGAATGAGCGGGTTATTTGCGCGAAACATCCTAGATGTGTTTTGATTTTATTTACACATCCTACACAAATTATGGTATTTTTTTGTATTTTATGGTTGATTCGAGTTCAAAAGTGTTCGTTTTATTTTTAACCGATTGTTTAATTTTAATCCTCGGATAAAATTAAAAATTTTTTAAATGTAATCCCAGCTTGAGGAATCCCAGATTTTCCCGGTCTAAATAGTTTTAAAAAATCCTCTTATAAAAATTACCCATTTGCTAAATACAATCCACACTTTAATTATGCGGTTACGACTTCAAATATAACAAAAGGAAACCAAAAAGACCTAACAGCGTGAAGGCTGCTTTCTTTTTAATCTTCCGTTGCGTTGGTCAGGCGCGATGATACAACTATACGTACTCTCTGGAATGCGTGAGGTATCACGCTACAATTGAAGGCGTTTTCAAATTAGCCCACAGAACACACTTTCAGAGCCCGTGGCATCAGAAGGATTGGGAAGGAGGAGAACGGGTTAATCTGGCCACGTCATCCCCTTTTGGTGGTCTGACAGCTTTTACGCAACCCGTGTTGTAAGGATTTCATGTGACTTCTGCTGCAAATAGTGTTGGAATAAAATTTAGCGATGACGTCTTTTTACAGCTGTCCGTGATTGAGATCTAAAATCCAAATGTCAAATCTTGTAGACTTCGTCTCGTTGGTCAGGCGTATCATGATACAACTATTCGTACTCTCTGGAATGCGTAAGGTATCACGGAACACTTGAAGACGTTTTTATATCAGCCAAGTGTCAATATCAGGATTGTCCTGTCGCAAATAGTTATGAGCACAAGATGGAGGGAATGGCTGATTTCACGGGTGAATGCAATATTTCTGCACACAAATCTTCGCACAAATCTTCGTTTTAAATTTTTTATTCTAACTTTTGCTCCAGTTGGGTATGAACGTGTCATTTGTGTAAAAGTATTTTAACCATACTTTATACTGTGCTCTCTTGTATTTTATAGTTGATCGGAGTTCCCGTTCTTTCCTTTACTTCTTAAAACTTGTTCATTTTTTATGTTCGTTTAAAAATACAATCGAAGCTTGAGCACACTTTAACAATGCGGTTATGACTGCGAAAGCGATAAAAATAAACCGAGAAGGCCAGTCTACTTCAGTGATAATCTTCCGTCACGTTACTCAGGCGCAATGATACAACTATTCGTACTCTCCGGAATGCGGGAGGTATCATGTCTCAATTGAAGGCGTTTTCAAATCAGCCAAGTACAAATAGCAAATCCATATTTTAACGTTGGTAATTTAGCAATGCACGAAGGCTCACGCGGCAGTATTTTGTTATTAGACGGCATCACTCTGGTGCCATGCTAAAGAAAGAAAACTCCGTAGGATCATTCGAGTGTTGCTAAATCCACCCCGATTTAAATTTGGTGTAAGCAATAAAGAAAGCAAATTAAAAATAGCCAATTCCACATCACTACCGGGGAATATTTGATGGATTCTTAAACTCTAAAAATAAAACAGAATCCTTGAATTTCTGCTGGCAAATGTTCATTCATAAAATACTAAAAAAAAACGTCGACCCGGGATTTTTTTAATTTCACTATTTTCATCGCGATGCAATCGTCAGATAATGCGGAGGAGAATCTCCAGTAATAAATGAAAAAACTTGGTTGCAATGACTCAACTTAGCCAAGATGCCGGGAAAAAGAGAAGATGAAGCACCCTGAATGAAATCTGTCGCCTTAACTTTTCAAATTCAATAGGCGTGGCCGAACTTTGTAGAACTTCGCTCCTTTTAGAAAGAAAAAGAGCAAGAGGCAAATCATGTTGTAAGACCCATTCAGCCCCTAAGTTGTACGGCTTCTTTTTGGGCCTACGCAAAGCTGTTGCCACATTTTTCCGGGATTTTTAGGGCGAATTTTGGCATTCATCCCCCGTGTTGATTTGTGTATAGTAGTACTGCAAAAGACCAGGTCGTTAATTTAAGCTTGGAGTTAAGCTAACAAGGGGAACTTCTCGAGCCTCCGCCTCCGATCGGGCTGCAAAATTCCATGCGAACTCTTTGGATGAATCAATTAGGACTGTGTTTTTTGTTTTTTCAAAAGCACCTTGGAAACACCCCCCCCCCCCCCAAAAAAAAAAAAAATAAATAAAAAAAAAAAATCCGAGAATCCCGGTTTTGAGCAAACGTCAATTTATCGAACAAATTTTGCTAATACATGAGTTTCGTTTTTTACTTTTTTTGAAAGTAGAGATGCATCAACACAGAATCATACTGAAACGGTGGTGAAAAATCTATTCCGAAAACCCTGAATCAACGCCAAATGAGACTAAATACGAAATATCGAATTCGATTACTCAAGTCAAAATTAAATTTTCGTGTTAGTCTCATGTGGCTTTAATTAAGGGTTTTCGGAAGAGGTGTTCACCAATACCCTGCTGAATTATACTTCTGCCCTGTCGCATCTATGTTTTTACGAAGAGTAAAAAGCAAAACTCGCATTTTAGCATAATTTGTTCGATATATCGATTTTATTTACTTCCTGGGAGGAATCATATTAATGTCTTGTGAGCAAAGTTGTGCTAACGGTATAATTCTGAGGGCACTTTAATCCTCTCTCTGTACATTACTGCCGTGTCATGGAAGAACGCCGTATGAACAATCAAGAGTTGCCAAATTTCCTTCGATAAAATATTTATTTTGGAGGAAAGCTATGGATATTTTTCCTTGAAATTTTCAGGAAATTTAGGTGAAATTGCGAACAAAATTATCTGAAAAATTGAGAGGAAAATATTTGTAAATTTTCCAGAAAATTCGAGATTTACTCCAGGAATTTTGGAAACGCCTCAAGGTTCATACGGCGTTTATCCTTATCACGACAGAGTAGTCCACTCTTGGATTGGGTCCCGGGAGTCAATCAGTGGCGGGGCGTGATTGGTCGATTATCGATTTTTCCCCCATTTGAAGCTGTGGTAAAGAATCGATTATTAAGGTGTTCGTTGCGAACACCCTGTTAATCGATTCTTTTCCATAGGTTCAAAGGGCAGATCGATCGATATATCGCAAAGCACGCCACGCCACTGGAGTCAATATTAAATTTTCCTCGAGTTCCACTCTCTCATCTTTACGACATTACAGAGGAGAGTGATGAAGTCCATATTCTGGCATCTTGTTGCAGTTTTCTGCACTTAAATCGGGTCTGGCGGCGTTAGCAGATGTTTCTCTTTCCCATTACAGTGCCACTTACTTCGAAATAAACTGCAATAATAAATTAAATGGTCTAATGTGCAATAAGAGACCCTCCCAGCTAGGTCATAGTCTCGAGAGACACATGATGAATCATGAATGCGCCAACAGACTGTGCTCAACTTACGAAAGTTTCTTTGCGACATTTTTAAGCAATTAGTGCTGAAAATTTTCTGACTGTAAAGCAAGGCAATGAGTATTCATATAAATTGTTTTTAATAAGGAAAGAAATCAATATAAATTAAAGGTGTACTGGGTGTTTCAGCCCATTTAGGCACCATACGTGTGAATTTTAGGAGCTATTTTGTACCATCGATCGTGACAATGAAAAAAGTAGATGCAACTGACTTATCTACGGCTTCACATACTTGCAAAAAATCAGGTGATAATGATTGTTATCGGTCATTTTCATGCTTACCTCGAAATCGTTTAAAGTCAGTATTGTACCAAAAAGCATATCGTTATTTGTCGATTTTGATTTATTAAAATGAAAGGATTAAATATCTTTCATAAAATAGCTTTCCTATCTAAAAACTATGATAGCCGTGATTAAAATCTCCGATCGAAATGTACAGGCAAACGCCATCGATGGTGATATTTTGTCATTATCATGAAGAGAAACATGGAACTGAGTAGGTAAACACAGACAACTTGGTCACTGAGATCTACCTGCTATAGTCAGATTTCGGCCAAAAGTATCACAAGCGCCATAGGACGTTTAAAAATTTCCGCCGCCATTTTATTTTTGTACGGAGAGATTGTTCAACGAAGCAGTCCAAAAATTTCACTGAATTTTCTTTTTGTTGACATTTTCGCTCTTAATAGGTAACGTGGGCTTCATGATGATGGGTGGGGGGGGGGGGGCGTATGGCTACCCGAGGGCGAGACCCTCCAATTTCAAGATCATGATAAGAACCCGCGACTCAACTGCTACGCACGTTCTAACGATAATCAAGAGTATTCTGTCGCGCTAATGAAAGAACGCCGTATGGACGCTTGGACGTTGCCAAATTTGTTCTGGTAAAATTCCCAGAAATTGTGCGATTACTTACCCTCGAAGTTTTTGGAGATTTTTTTACGCAGATTAATTCAAAGTGTCAGAAATTTTCTAGGACCATTTTGAGAAACTTTCCTCATATATTAATATTTTTAAGAACCGCGTCGAGTAGAAAGGAACCAAGCCTCTTCAGCTATTGCCAATTTTAACCGGGCAATTTAATTTTTTATTAGTGAATGTTTGTGCGAATTCTTTTGGAGACTTTTAGGAATTTGCTTCTTGCTATGCAGGAAATTCACTGAAATTTGAACAAAAATCCGCACAACGGTCTTCATATGAAAAATTAACTTGCTCAATTAAATTTAGCAATGGCTGATGTGGCTTGGTTCTTTTCTGCTGAACGCGGTCCAAATACGTATCACTAAGAGTCTCATCTAACTCAATCTACAGGACGATAATTGATTCGACTCATTCCTAAAATAACAGAATGTTCTTGTAAAAATTCAAAATGGTTAATGGGGCTTGATTCAGTGTCGTGGCGTGTTTTGCAACATATCGATTGTTCTGTTATTTAAACCTATGGAAAAGGATCAATAAACAGGGTGTTTAAAACGGACGCTTCAACAGTCGATTATTTACCGTAGCTTCAAATTGGGGAAAATCTATAATCGATCATTCACGCCACGCTACTGCCTTGGGGTATTTTTGCTTAACGCGCTGTAAATGGCAACATTCGAATGTCCATACGGCGTTTATCCTACCACGGCAATATTCCGGTTAACAACCCTCGTCGGTGTTGAAGTGTCAGTTTGTTTTCTTTTCGGAAACTTAAACCCGCATTTTCGGCTCGCCCTCAAGAATGTCTCCATCGTTCCAGAGAGCCGAGACAAAACGTTGGTTAGGCTGCCGTGCTAAGGTAAAACGCCGTACGAACATTCGAGAGTTGCCAAATTCCCTTCGATAAAATATTTATTTTTGAAGGAAGTTGTCGATATTTTTCCTTGAAATTTTCAGGAAATTTGAGAGAGCTTGCGAACAAAATTTACTATTGAATTAGAACAAAAAATTTCATAAGCTCACCGAGAAATAGTATTTTATCAAAGTAAATTTGGCAACGCCTGAAGCCTAATACGGAGTTTTTCCGTAGTATGACAGTAGGCCTCCAAGTACAAGATGTAAAAACGAGCGAGAACACGAGACGCAAACAAAAACTTAATGGGAAGTAGAGACGTGCGGACGTTCGGCGGGGAGGCAAACTAGATTAAGGAAACGGCGGCAAAATTAAAAGCAAATGAAAGGAAAAGGAGGGTTATTTCTCCCCCGGAGCCCGGAGCTAAGGAAGCGACAACAGGGGGTGAATCGGGGGGCGGTAGGGGGGGAGTCCCTTGCTCTCGGATGTCATCCTTAGATAGAAGCATCTTTCCACACTCCAATAAACTAACTCGACGCTCAGCCGCAACCATCATCGTGTGATAAATCCTCATCCTTTACTTTCGATTAATTTTTAAATCATGAAGATTAAATGACGCCGCCTGCATGTTTGTCACGCGGCCCGTGCTACCGTCCTACAGAAAAACGTCGTATGAACCTTCGGATGTTGTCAAATTTCCCCCAATAAGACATTTTTTTAAAGAAAATTTCAAAATATTCGCCCTTAAATTTTCAGATATTTTGGATTAAATTGCGAACAAAATCATAGCGCTCCCATTTCATTTTACCAAAGATTTCGCGGATTCTGGAATTGATTCACAATTCCAAAAATTTCAAGAAAACTTCCGATTTTTTTTTTTATAAAATTCCGGAAGACACCCGGAGTTAGTTCCGAAAATCGTCAATTTGATGGAAATATCATCAAATCTGATCAAGTAAATGATTGAACTGACCAACGAACCTAAAATCTTGGGAAATTTCGAAAATTGCTAGAAATTGCGGGGAATTTCAAGAAAAAGTCCGGAAAGTTTTGAAATTCGAAACTATATTTCCGGAAAAATTTGAACACTGCAAAATTGTCCGAAAAAGCAAGAAAAAAATATTCACAATTTTCCGCACAAAGTCGATTTTTATCAAATGAGATATTGCAACGTCTGAAGTCTCATAAGACGTTTTTCCGTAGCAAGGAACCGTGGCTCCTGCCGACACGAAATCCGGCGCCTTCACGTAATGTATCGTGCGCCGTCTTCATTTTTAATTTAAAGCTTCGATTTCTCTTTCTGGGCCCGGGCCCAGGGCCGCGGGGTTGAAATATTAAAAACAGCCGCTCATACTCTGGAAAAGCAATTTAACACAGGAACTCGGGACTTGAGCGGGGTCCCATACATCACCGCGGCTTCGCTGCGAAAACGTTCATTTTCAGCCGTGAGCCAGGAAACCACATGCAGAATATCAACTCGGTAGACGAGTAACTAGTCTACCTTGCGAAGGAAAAACGCCGTATGAACATTCGAGAGTTGTCAAATTTCCTCTCATAAAACGCGTATATTCGACGCAATTAAAGCATATTTTTCCTTAAAATTTTCAGATATTTTAGATCAAACTGCGCACAAAATTATCTGAAAATTTTGGGGGAAAACATTTACAATTTTCCCAGTAAATTTATTTTTTATCGAAGGAAATTTGGCAACGCCTGAATGCTCATACGGCGTTTTTCCTTGGCACGGCAGTAGTGCTGCAACTTGGTGCTTCATAACACCTTTCGCCTTTCCCTTCTTCGAGTCTCGAATATTTCAGCCTCCCTGCCGCTTCCGGGTCGTCCCCCGCTATCACGGCCTCATCACGGTCGTTTAGGCTCGCGGATGCTCCGACATGATTAATTCACAATTCAAAGTGAATTTTTCCTTCGTGATCCGACCTTTTTCGAGGATCATGCACGACGTCTGCTTGATCTTGGCGAAACCGGAAATGAAGCGTGAGACTTTTGATTCCTCAGCCTGTTTATGGTTCACTTAGACTGCATTTTGCAATAAAGAGCTACTACACTGAGAAAAAGCTATGGCTTATAAACCAATTAGTGGTTAATATGGAACACCATTAATGATTGAACTAATGATTACCGGTAGTGGATCATACTGTGGTAGCTCGTACTATAGTATGGTATATATACCACGACTATGGTACATTTACTATTATTATATGTTGCCTTCACTACTATTTGTGCCGTTCCATACGAACTCACTATTTGCTTTATAAGCCGTAGATTTTTCTCGGTGTAATTCTAGCTCATTTTAGAAAAAACGTATGCACTCTTAATGTTCCTGCGCAGCCAGATGCACATTTTCTTTTTGCGCATTGTTTCTCTTTTTTGCACATTTTCTTTTGAATCTTAACATCCGTCGATTCTTACTTTCTGATATTTTTGCAACAACGAGGATAAACTACCACGTTTTAGGTCATTGAGCTTGGGTCCGCTCAAGCAAGAAAAATTCGCTTTATGTGCAATGTTGGAGCAAGACACGGGTAACATCTACATTAATGCACGCTTGGCTTCTTACTGCTCTAAATCGATCGCAAGTCTAAGATTGACAAACGAGATATTCTGTCACGCATTATTGCGACAATGGTGGACAGACGTTTGGTCTGAAGGTACCTCAATGATTGATTGTTTGTGGCGGGAGCGTATCAGGGGTAAGTCATTTTAGCGGCTCTGGTGCTTGCACTAGAGCTGCTATTCCGGACGGTCCCAGCTGGGGAGTATCAATGCAGCATGTTACATTGTAGAGACCGCGCGTTGGTTGATGGGAATCGGCGCCATTTTCGGCTATGTTCCTTGTCATGACTTTATTTTATTGCATACTGTTTTATTGTTAGTCAATGCTATGTTGTGTATTGTATTTTTGGAATCATGGTGATACAGTCAACAATTCAAAACTTGTTTGTGCTTTTATCTCGTGATGGAAAAAATGTACTTTACGTTCAAAATTTGAAAATTTGAATTTTAAAGTTTTCGCGGTTAAGGAAGCTTTAACCACTGGGTTGGAGCTTCCTAGTCATATTACTTGATATCAGCTGATAGCAAACAAAGGTTACCAGGGAAACCGTAAACGTCTAACAACTATCGTGGCCATTGGGGCGATTCGACAGTTTGAATCGTTTTCGTTGATTGAATCGACAGTTGTCGGATTGTACATCAATGACAAAATGTGTCTAGGCCCTCATTCTTGACTACAACTACTGCCCCCAGAGCCGCTCTCCGACGCCAATGCGTTGGAGCTTCCTGCTTGTTTACTGTTCCCTCCGATTAATGCGATTAATGTTCCGAGTTTTTCCGTCCCGTAATTATAGAGACGCTCTTTGAAAAAAAACGGCGAAAATAATGCTCGGTAATCTGCCGTGCTAAGTGAAAACACCCTATGAGTATTCGAATGTTGCGAAATTTCCTCTTAGATATAAGTTGTTAATATTTTTTCTCGAAATTTGTGGACTATTCAAATACAATTACAAATAAAATCCTCTGAAAAATTTTTCTGCAAGTTCGTGATTTGTCGAAGGAAATTCGGTAGCGTCTGATGGCTTGTATGTGTACAGCGTTCTTCCATGACACGGCAGTAATTAAATCCAACCCTCTTGAGTACCGCGCTTCCTTCAATCTTGACCTCCTTTAATTCATTACTGTTCAGTAGAGAAGTTAAGAAATTATACTCTACGAACATGTTTTTTTCACAAGCATTAGATGTAGATAACGACGGGCATTTTGAACATTTAAAGTTCCAATCCCTGAGGGCAGAACAGCAATTTTTATGTTTTTAGTATCATTTCAAACCTTTCTCGCGCAGTCACTGAACGTTGAAAAGAGAAAGTATTCTCTACACGGAGAGACAGAGAGAAACAAAAAATCATCCTGCTGGCTCATACAAGTGTAATCATCACAATTCTCACACCCGTGAGAGTAAATATACGTATAAGGCGTATGATGCCCCTTCAAAACCTTGAGGATGCAACAAAGTTAACACTACCCCGTCACCACATTGGGGAATATCGCGTAGATGCAGCTAATCGTGGTCAAGAGTTGTCCGTATTGCGTGCACAGGAAATGAAGGCGTTTTGACTTTTCTCGCCCGTGCAGCTACTCGTACTTTTGAAATCTTATTTTGCTCCAGAGATGTACAAGGTTGATTTCCTTAATTTTTGAGGCTATCTGCAGGAAGTGACTCTTAGCAAGCGCAAATCACCCTTCTGCATGCGAGTCGGACCTCGCACCAGTCCGCCGGGGGAAGGGGGGATGGGGGGAAGAGGAGGGGGATGGGGGGAAGAGGAGGGGGATGGGGGGAAGAGGAGGGGGATGGGGGGAAGAGGAGGGGGATGGGGGAAGAGGAGGGGGATGGGGGGAAGAGGAGGGGGATGGGGGGAAGAGGAGGGGGATGGGGGAAGAGGAGGGGGATGGGGGTGTTACTCCTCGTACTCTCACAATGCTAAGTCGTTCTCACATGTAACGTAAGATACTGTGTCATCTCAAATCTCAAACCCTCGTCCAAAGAGAAAAGCACCTCATAACAGTCATAACTTCAATAGTAATTCACAGCGCTTCTGAGAGACTCGAGATAAAGAACGTTGCCCAGAGCGCTGAGTATGCTAATACCACCTCTGTTAGCAGACAGATTGAATCACGTAGACTCCTAAATATCTTACAGACCATTGAACGATAAGAATGAAAAAGAGAGGAGAAAAAATATGAAAAGAACGACGAGAGATTCTAAGAGTCTCACGTTAGTCGTTGGGAAAACGCTTCCATCAAAACAAGCCACAAAACTGAATGGACACAGACATTTGAGAAGCACGAGCAAATAAGTTCGCTTCACTTGTGAGTAGGTGTTCCAGATTGTAAGTACTATTTGAATTCATTTTTATGCATCAGGAACTGTTGGTAAAGGATCGAGTTCTTTGACGAGCCTAGTTAACTTCAGATTCAGCGGTTTGCAACATTTCAGAATAAACCACGGTAAATGTTATTCTACTTTTCTCCCGCCAGAAATCACGCGGACACCGCGGTTTTTGTGCTTCATGGATCCTTCCGATTTTATTCTTTTAATTCCTTTTCGCCTAAACCGCCAATTTATATTGCCTAATAGGCTATGTATTTTAGCCATAGTCCTAAAGACTTGTTACCTGATGAATAAAAATTAAAACGGCAAAACTGCCTCAAGAGTGAGGTGTTTCTGATTGTTAAGTCTGGATGCAACTATTCTTGCTCGATGGATGTGCGTGTTGTATATTTAAAAATTGAAGGCGTTTTAAATTTCCTTAACTATCCGACGCAACGTGCCAAAACACAAAAACAACAGCATACAAACGATTAATTATTTTTCATTAACTGAATTCCATTTGGTTACTTTTTCAAAAAATTGCTCATTAATCAGAATGGACTACAAGACAAGGTCTTAACTAGAGATATATTTCTCACAAGTCACAAATTTTCTCTTCAAAATCGTACGTAGAGGAAACAATTCCTACAACAGGAAGTTCAGAAATCGACTCCAAAACAAGATATTAAAAAGTATTCTTAACAAAGAGTAAATTGAAGTTCCATGATACAAATTACGTCATTTGTATCTACCTATTTCATTATTAACCAATGTCAATTTTAAATACTTATATCGTGTTTAGGGGTTGATTTTCCAACTTCCCGTCGTGAGATTTGTTTTTCTCGTACAATTTTAAAGAATGAACTTGTGTGGTACTTTAATTTAAACCCAGTCCAGAGGTCCATTAGGTAAAAAGAAACGTAACTTTTGCTTCGCTCGATTTCATTGTTTACATTGTTGGCGGGGGGTCTCTAAAAGTAAGCTGCCTCTGATTTGCTATCTGGCAGTGTTGCTTAAGTATCTCTAGAGTATCTTTATAGAGAGAGTTAAGACAACAAGGCTCATGGATGTCACAAATGGGAATGAAAATTACAAATTGAATGTTTTTTGTAATCTTTGATCAACTCATTCCCGAATTTCTATCTCCGTTCCTTCTCTCATACCGTTTGTTCCTTGCCGCGCCCCCAATGGAAACGTTGCATGTATGAGGAATTTGCGATTTGACTGTTGATTCTTTTATAAAAGTTTGCGAGAAACACGATGGTGCCACTGGTTTTTTCTGAAATCAACTCCCAAGCTCAAAAAAAGCTCTCAAGTTGAGACCAAACTGGAGGGGATATCCCACGCTATCCTGAGATTCCACCTCCACACCAAGACAAACTCTCCATGCAAAGATAGGGAGCAAATACATCGACAGGGCTGCCACTATATCTGGAGACTCTAAAACTGCAAACACGGCATCACTGCTAATGTATTTGCTCCCCATCTTTGCATGGAGAGTCCGTCTTGATGTAGAGGTGGACTCTCAGGATAGCGTGGGATATCTCCTCGTATTTTGGCCTTAACTCGAGAGCTTTTTTTGAGCTAGGGAGTTGATTTCAGAGAAAACCAGCGGCACCATCGTGTTTCTCGCGAACTTTTACATAAGAATCAACAGTCAATTCGCAGTTTCCTCACACATGCAACATCTCCATTCCCCAGTCCATTCCAGTTCATAATATTTCCGATTGGTGAAAACGTAATCTTCATTCCCGTTTGCGACACTATGGAGGCCTTGAATAAGGGAACCAATCGGAAACGGATTCGTATTGTCTTTACGTATTGTCTATTGGTATTGTCAGTATAAAGGGACTCTCGATATCTTAGGATTAGATGTAAGGAGATTCTTGTAATAACTCAAGCGAAGTTAACGATATACATCTGGAAGCTCCGAGCGAGGACGATTAATGATTTGATCTCGCGAATTCTCCGTAAGCTCCGTAAGGGAAAGCGCCCTTTGTAGCTGAGCCGGAATCACCGGAATCGAGGTATAATCGCATCTTACGACGCGAGCTATTTCATTACACATCCGGAAAATTTCGATCAACCTGCGTCGACACAGAGCGAAGCGAAGAGGCAAATCAAGTCCCTTCATGCGACGTTCACGATCGGATTGACAGGCAATATTTCAGCTTGTTAGTCGACTCTCAAAGGCAGTCCCTGCACAAAATCACAGCGCTGTGACATGAATTTAAGTGCTCCCTCCTCACCGTCGGCTGACACGTCACGGCCAAACACCCAGGAATCAAACTCGAGCGTGTACCTACCCGAGACGCGCGGTTTGAATCGATATTCGGACGCATTTACGTAAGATGAATCTACGCGCACACGGGATCAATTACAGGTGGATTCGTTTTGCTCGAGTGCGTTCATTGCTGGTGCAACTGAAGATTATAGATTGTATAAAAGGATATTACAGTTGGAGTCATAATACACTGAAAAAACAATCTCGGTGTATTTACTAAGAAAAGGGTGAAATTACCAAGAATTCAGGGTTCTATTTGATCCCAGTTTTTTCTTGGTAAAATTACCGTTTATGGAATTGGTAATTTTACCGAGATATCTCGGTAAAATTATTGAACTTTCTCGGAAATTTTACTGGACCTTGGTAAAAACGCCAATATTTTTTATCGACTATGGTAGAATTACCGAGATAAAATGGTAAAGTTACCGGGAATTGATTACCAATAAAATTGATATTCATACCTGAAAAAACAGTAAAAATACCGGTTTTTAGGTAAGTTTACCAGTCTGTCTTAGTGAAATTACCAATAATTGGTAGAAAAAGTGAGATGGTAAAGGAACCAACGGACCTTGGTAAAAACGCCGAGAATTTTTTTTCAGTGTATGTGAGAAATTCAAAATTACGATTCAAGTCTTCTCGTTAAAAATTTTGCGACACACACGTTTACCATATCGACGGCCAAGTGCGAAACCGCTTATCTCCCTATACAACGTTGCAAACTTCCTGTCATACTTGATCCGTTGGGAATCTAGTCAACTTATTTCTTTAAAAACTTTTTTTTTCTTAACTATTAGCAGAATATTCAGTAGAAATCTCAAGCCACGTAGTTGACTTTTTTTATCTTCAAAATAAGAAAATAAGAGCAGAGATTTTGGAACACCGCAATTTAGATATGTGGTTACCACTTTAGCAATCGCTATCTAACACTTCAAAAATTAATAATTCATGGATGAGTAATACGCTTGCAGTTCACACTTTGAACAGTAAATTTAAACTTTCCGCTCACAAACAAACCATGCATCAACGCAGGATAAACTAGGTATTTAAATCAATATGTAAAGAACTAATAATTAGAACTTGTTTTCAAAAACGTTTTCTTCCTCTCCTGGTACATGACACCGTTTACCTTTGTAACAAATGGGTATCCAAAATTATTCCTTTGTAAAATCTATCGATTTATCGCAGCTTAATGCTCCATTTGACTTGAGTTGCTAACTCTTGTTTTTTGAGAGCGGGGTGGGCGGGTTAACGTAAAAAAACAGATGTTTTGGGACATATGAGTTTAAAAGGCAAATTTTTAAACTGACTGTCGTCTTTTACGTAAAATTTCAATACGGCAGTAAATCATTTGGTGATTAATTCGTATTTTGTCAAGAGGTACAAAGTCATTAAATTATTTCCCTTTTAACGTTTTGTGATATAGTGCTTCTAATAATTCTCGGAAGTTCGTTTCACACCGTATGCTGGAATTTCAATCAAACTCCAGGAGCTTTGATTTTCCGCGTGCAATCAGTCATAAAATGGCAAACAATATTCGTGTGTGAAATTACATACAATTAAGCTGAGCACATACAACTTGTTTAAATTCAACTCCTCAATACAACATTTGTGTGGTCCGTTCAAGCATTGCTCCAGAGGCGATGCCTGAATAATCGATTATCGGTACTTCTTCATTTGAAGCTATGGGCAAGAATCAATTATTATTCTTTATTTGACTATTATTCCTCTCTATCGATCCTTTTCTGTAGGTTTAATTAGCAGATCAATCGGTCCATCGAAAAGCACGCCACTTTAAGGTCCAGTTACACGATCAAATTAAGCCATCAAAGTGGGCCTCTCATTGGTCGCATCCTCACCTCAGGTCTTTTTCCACCAATCAGAGCTTCAGTTTGATGGCTCAATTTGATTGTGTAACCGAACCTTTACTGAATTGTTTAATATTTGCAATTTTCTCTTAGTAACCGGCAATCAGGTTTGCCCAGAAAGGGGAATAAGATAACCTACTTGAATAAAGACGCTAAGCCAATTAGAAATAGATTCCCCAGTATTCGCATACACTTCCTAAAAAGGTACTCTATCTAATGTAACAAGCAAATCGCTGAATGTTTTCTTTTTCCACTTTAAGTACCTAGACAAACGACGAAGAACGACCTAAAACTGCCGTGCTGAGGAAAAACGCAGTATGAACATTCGAGGGTCACCAAATTTTCTTCAATAAAATGTTCATTCTTAACGGAAATTACGAATATTTCTTCTCGAAATTTTCAGGAACTTTCGGTGAAAATGCGAACAAAATTAGCCGAAAAACGCGAAGAAAAATTATTCGTAAGTTTGACAGGAGATTTGCGTTTTATCATTTCGCGACGTCCAAAGCTTCGCGCTTCAAGCTTCTTTAGCACGGCAGAATACGATAGGAGCGAAAACCAAAATATTGCATTGTCGCGAGTCGATTTCCCAAGGCGCGAGTTAAGAAAGGAAGCTACGTAATAACGCCCGTAATAAACGTAATAACGCAGTCACTCGAATAACGCGCGGAGCAGGGGATGAGGTATCGGTATGCGACACGGCGTGACGTCACGCGGTGCCAGGTGTGACGTCAGCGATGCACCGGCGCCGGCAACGTCAACGCCAACGACGGCGATTAAAACAACTCCCGAGGTGCTCTCTTGAGCAGTGGCGTGGCGTGCTTTGCGATACATCGATTGTTATGCCATTTAAACCAATGGTAAAGAATCGATTATTAAGGTGTTCGCTGCGAACACCCTATCAATCGATTCTTTACCATAGGTTTAAAAGGCAGATCATTCGATATATCGCAAAGCACGCCACGCCACTGCTCTTGAGTTTTAATTAACAGCGGGCCGCACGCTGGAGCGGAGGAGTAAGTTCCGCAAGGAAGCATGGATCCGCTCTCAGAGTTGATTGTTCTTTTCTCGCCTTGCTTCGGGCCTCTTGGGGCCCTCTCGAAGGAGGTTCCCACCGTGTTGCCTAAACTGTTCAATTATTCCAGTCCGGCCATTGGTAATACATTTTACATTACGACATTGAAGGTAATAAGCGACGCGGCATTCTCTTGCTGGAATATTAAAGGAGGCTGAATAGACATCAGACGTTACCTACGTGAGGGGGTATGTAGAACACGGTAAAAAACAGAGAACGTATTCTCTGCATTATATGAGATATTGAGCTCACCTGTATTTGTGGCCTGACAAACAGGGCTATTCTCTTGTCGTTCGTAGAAGAAGAAGAAGAAGAAGAAGAAGAAGAAGAAGAAGGATGAGAAGAAGAAGAAGGATGAGAAGAAGAAGAAGAAGAAGAAGGATAGGAAGAAAATACTCGCTCAATAATTTTTTTTTTTTTTTTTTTTTTTTTTTTTTATCCATAAACGCAGTATTTCTTTAACGAGTCCCTCTTCCAAGTCTTGGTGTCACAAACTATCAGAGATTATACATTTTGCAACTTTTTTGTAATATTTGACCACCACATCCTCGAATTCATTTCCTCCAGGCTGTTCACTCCCTGTCGTGCCATAGGTTCCCAGTCCATTCCAGTTTGAAACGATTTCAACCGGTGAAAATGAAATCTTTCCGACCGTAGGTGACTTCACGAGAGCCGATCAGAGACAAAGAAACGAGAGCCATAAGCGGATTCCACATGTCTTGGCTCTCCCTGCGGAGGGATTCTGGAGGTACGGGATTGCGCAATATATATTGCCGGGGTCGACAAGCGCAGGTCAGTCCGATAGCGGAGTCGAGTGCAAAATAAAGTATCCTGAATGGCGGTATGCTCGGGTCGCATCGCCTGAAGTTTCCCCATTTTTTTCTCCACATTTGGACGTATTTATGCTGAAAGGAACCATGTTGTACTCAAACCCTGTGCTCATAGTTCCTTTTAGCATAAATAGTCCATTTCCAAGTTTTCGATCCGCTTACGTTGATCTTGTGGGGATCGGGGTAACAGAGTGGTCAGATAAGGGTACCGAAAAAAATAGCTATTCCAGTATCAAGGTTGTTAAAAAAAGTGTGCGACGATTCTCGATGCAATGTAACTCCATCCGTTGGTATCTTTACATCCAAGGAGATCAGATGTACGTCCTGAGATGTAAAGTAAACAGTAAGTAGGGTATAATAAGCTCTTGAAAGTCTTCTTCTACAAACGGCTAGGGCTTAGCCCTGTTTGTCAGGTCGCCGATTACCGAGCATAATGAATTATATGAATATTAAACATCTAAAAATCGCTAAAAATAAAGGACTCGTCAAATCAATAAAACAGCAATAAAAGTTTCAATCAGCCTCAGAAGAAGAGAGCCAGCTCTGTGCCCATCTATTAGGCGGTCGTCCAGGTAATATTTTCCCTCAACGGGTTGTCCGGTTATACAAATCTTCGCTAGGCTTTCTTGAGAGTCGTTGTACCTTATTTTCTTAAATTATCGATCTTGCAGAAGTTCTAGAACTTTAATTTAGCTTTTTTATGGGTAAACATTTCGAAAGAGGTAAAGCTGAAATTTGAAGAAAGTAGGTCGGACTCATTTTTTACTTTTCTACCGAATCTGAGTGACACCTCAATGGCAGCTTAAAGCGTAGTATCGCGGGCTCACGGCTCGCGCCTTCAATTTTTTAAATGCAACACGGACATCTATCAAGAGCGAATAGTTGTATCTCTACGCCGTCATCAACGCGCATCCTTTCTTTTGCTCTATTCCAATGTTGTGTTGGTTTCATTTGTCGTATTTTTATGGCAGTGCTTGAAAAGCTGCTTGAACAACACAACCGACGATAGGAGAGACGTAGTGCGGCCTCGTTTTCGATCAACGTGCATTGAGGTGTCTATTATTTTTTAAATTTGCGAAAAGTTGAGGTACAAACGGCTATTTAAATAAAATAAAAAATGTACTATTTGTGAGATATAGATATGGATCAATAGGATCAATAAAAATAAAAGCTGCGCCGTTCAAAAATAATTGAAAATACCCTACCTACGAGTAATTATTGTTAAATCGCACAGGAAAAAATTGTATTTTGATTTAGCATTTATATTGTTGAAAAAGCGCCCGACAAGTTTCAAATGCTGATTTTCAATTTTAAAAAATGCTTACCTAACTACGCCCATAGTATTATGAACAAATTCAAAAGTTGAGTTAGCATTTTTGTATTGTAAAATCACCGTTTGAAGCTCGACAGACTTTTCTCTCGTAGTACGTTGGAAGGTTTTGGCCACCGTGCATTAAAAATCAGCATAAAGCTGAAAATCTCAATACAGAGGGACTAAGCTTATATGAGCACAATTTTCCATCAAAGAGACACGCTGTTTGATGCAACATTAGTAACTATCGTTTAGGAAGGCAACTGCAGGCGCGCAGATCGTGGAAACCAACTCAAGACTTAGGCAAGTGGTCGCTGGCGGCAAGTAACTTGCGCCATCTATATAGTGAGCGATTATCCAAACTTTTTTAAACAATTTAAATCAACATTTAATTTTTTTCCGTGTGGCTTTGCAATAAGTGAATGCACATTCAAGTGTGCGTGTCCAAGTACCCCATCCATGGAAGGAGGGACGCTACAATGCTCGTCATTAAACTGTTCGCAAAAGTTTCGGAATTGAGCTCAGAGTTAAGGAGCATCTCTTGTGGTGACAGAGCACCGAACTCCGCGAATAGAGTTCAACGGAATGAGACAGGAGCACAGCGTAGAGTTATAGAGGAAACTGGTGTTGCCGCACAGTGGATCGAGTCAATCAGAGAGGTCGGACAAAAAATGTTTGACTAAA
Source organism: Bemisia tabaci (assembly GCF_918797505.1). Lineage (NCBI taxonomy): Eukaryota > Metazoa > Arthropoda > Insecta > Hemiptera > Aleyrodidae > Bemisia > Bemisia tabaci. The sequence continues at coordinate 43,822,106 of NC_092797.1, read as the reverse complement.
ACTGCAAATTTTGATGTTTGTTCCGTCACATTTCAAATTTTCAAGGGTGCTGATGGAAACAAATTTTACAAAAAAAAACCAATGGAACCGCTTTGAAAACCTCAAAGTTTTGTATAACGGCATAATTTAAAGTTTTTAAAGTTTCCAAATTTTGTCCGACATCTCCCGTTGAGTCGATCCACCGTGCGCCGTTCCAGGCTCATTCGTTAACGGAACCAGAAGAATTGTTATCAACAAAGATAACAATAACTGAGACTAGAATTTTAGATTGGATCTGAGATCTACTTTAGATATTGTAAGGCCAAAACTTTGAGGCACATCTTGAAAATAATCGTTGTAAAGTTAGGAGAGTCAGGTTGTACGACCAGAATGCACATGTTCTTGTACCTTTTGTTCTATCCTGCTAATGACCCAATGAAGCCCTATATAATGCGCAAACTTTCGGTGCATGTGAAAATATTTTGAATTGACTCGAGTTGCGTGAACGCACGACTTCACGAAAGAACTAAATATTGAGAGCAATACAGACGCGTGTTCAATAGTAAGAACGTAGCTCACCGTTTTTCACGAAAACTGTTTACGCCGGTAACAAATTGGATGGGTGCTACAGTCTTCCTTGATCAGTAAAACGTCGTATGGGCATTCAAATGTTGCCAAATTTCCTGACAAAAGATATTTATTTCCGAAGAGAGTAACGAATATTATTCCTTGAAATTTTCAGACTTTCTTCATCAAGTTACGAACAAAATTCTCTGAAAAAAATTAGAAGAGAAATATTTTCAAATTAAATTTTCACACTTTCTTCATCGAATTACGAACAAAGTTCTCTGAAAAATTGGAAGAGAAATATTTACAAATTTTCCTGAAAATCGTGATTTGTTGCGGAAAATTTGGTAACGCCTGTTGGCTCATACGGCGTTCTTCCTTGAAACGGCAGAACTGGCAACATAGGCATAATTTTCCCCATTGTTTCAGCCCGGAAGACGTCATTCAATGGGCCTGTTGCAAACTTTTGCTAGGAGCAAAAATAAGAGTTGTTTCTTGTATATAATGCCTCAAAAATCACGATGAGCGCATCGGCAAAGTCTGAAATGCACTCATAACTTCACAATCTGCGTAAGAAATTTGCGTTTTTTTAAGCTTCCCGCTTTAAAAACGATACTACGGCACAGGTGAACATTTTGTTAGAGGAGTCGCTCCATTGTCGGCGATATTCATCATGGCCGACGCTTGCGCGCAGTTCCGCGCGTAATTCGAGGAGAGTTCAAGGTCAATCAATTTGGGCGTGGAAAATATGAACGTTAACACACCGATTGTTATCTGGTCTAATCCAGTTCAGGTGTTATCTCGTCCCATCAAACGTGTTTTGGTGGATTGGCGTCGGCCATGATGATTATTGCCGACGATGGAACGACTCCTCTTACAAAATGTTCACCTGTGCCGTAGTATCGTTTTTGAAGCGGGAAGCTCGAAAAACCGCAAATTTCTTACGCAGACTGTGAAGTTATGAGTGCATTTCAGACTTTGCCGATGCGCTCATCGTGATTTTTGAGGCATTGTCTATAAGAAAAAACTCTTATTTTTGCTCTAGCAAAAGTTTGCAACAGGCCCATTGTTGTTCTGGGTCGCGGTTGAAGTCTGCACGATTACTATTTGGACGTATTTCTTCCAAACGGTACCATAAGCTTTAAGACATGAGCCCTGAGACCCATAAGAATATATGCATAACAGGGCTCACGTCATAATGAACATAGTTCCGTTTGGCAGAAATGCGTCCATGGATACGTTGTAATCTTAACTAGTTTCGCCCGGTTTATTGCCGAGAGAGTTTCTGGGAAGCTAATATTTCATTTCATAGTGATGCTACTTCACCTTTGATAAAAACTTTAGACAATTTTTCTCCATCACATCATTAAAACTTAGTTGATGCCGTATGCTGGAGTTCACAGAAAACTTCACGGCTTAAAAACAGACAGATTTTGCCGAAAATATTGAAAAATTTGACTCATCGCATGACTTGTGGCTGCATGCAGAGTCTAACGATAAAAGTTCACGTAATTTCCTATTGAATGTTAAAAACTCTAGTCAAATGTACCAGGATAGGATTTTTTCGCTGAAAGAACAGGAAATATTCTCTTTTCAAACAGCACTCCTATTTTTTTAAAAGAGACGTACGGTCGCTTTGAAGATAGTTCCGGCTGATTCAATAGGAATTCTTATCACAGTGAATGTACCAAGGACATAATCCACAGTAATGTCACCAAAAAAAAAAAAAAAAAAAAAAAAAAAAATCGACCTTTAAATATACCTTGCTCCGTCGAACCTAAGCTCGCCTGCCAGCGATTAGCTATTAAAAAGTAGTATTATGTAATGAAAAAGGGCCTGGTCAAATTTGCCGCGCGCTCACATGAACTTGAGAGAGCATACTCTCTTTTTTATGCTAAAAATAATTCGGAAAAAAAATAGAAGTACCGGAAAAATGTCCATGCTATTTTGTGGTGCGTTGGGTGTGACGCGGAGAGGAAGCATCTATAGTTGCCTGCTTTATTTCGATAAGGGAGGAACGAGTTTTTATTAACGTTTTAAAGACTTCCTTTCGCCTAGAGTGCTTCGCTTGGCGTGGGTAACAAATCGGTTGAAAAGAGGTGCGTCACTTTCCATGTTGACACGTTTAATTTTCAAATATTTATTTCAGGGCACGGTGGATCGATATACAAACCACCAAATTGTATGGAGGGTGTCTGAAAGTTACACAGCCGCAGATCCCAAGGGCGTATTCTATATATAAAAATAATACTTTTTTCATCTATACATTTTTCCCCAAAACAAAACCCAATGACTCCTAAAAATTTGTGAAAATTATACTTTTTTCTCATTTCGGCAACGATCTTAGACTAAAGTTGATGAAAATTAGATATCCATCATAATTTTAAAGGCTAAATACACCTATGGCCTCGAGAATACCGGAGTTTCAAAAGGTTCTTACATGGAGTAAAAAACTACATACATCTCCTTACTTTCTAAGGTCCTCCTCCATATAAATATTTCCGTATTTTTCAAGCCATGGGTGATTTTAGCGCTAGAAATTATGAACAGTAGGAATTTTTAATGAGTTTACAACCATCATCCTCGCCGAAATTACGGAAAAATTATTGTTTCCCGAAAACTGAAAGGGATTTTATCTTCGACTGGAGACGCTTTTGAAAAAAAAAAAAAAACAACTTGATATTGGAAATAATCTTATTTCAACCCGCATAAAATACGCTCCTGCAGTCTGACGGTTTAAGCCCTACCCTATAGTCGTGACTAGTGTAGACGGTTAAGTCTACCCTGTATAATCAAGAATCTAGTAGCCATTAACATTCTCTTTCCTCGGCTTTTAAAGCATCTGCCTTTATACGCGGGTCTCTTGCGAATGATTTTCAAGTAATTTGGCATCAACGCAAGTGTAGGCATACAAATGCGCGATTAAGGGGCCGATTTATTTTCCGAAAGAAAATGAGCTCCTTGAATGAGTTGTGATCGATCATTGAGGCTCTTCTCGTCAATTGAAAGGCATCGGTGAAAAATTTCACCTCGGATGCAGGAGTGAGGGGTATTTGCATGTGACACCTGACTACTAACTACCAATTTGAAGTAAACAAACTTGAGCGGAAAATACATGGTTGAAACATCTTGAGAATACATGGCTCGACCATGGATAATAGTTGCTGGTCCTCTTAACGGAAAAAAACTGCAAAGTTTTCCATTGAAAAGAGAATCAAGTTCAAAGAGTAGTCGTAGTGCATAAAATGGATTGGGCTCCAAAGCAACTGTTGGCTATAAGGTATACCTGAAGTGAGGTGGAACATGAAAACTATGAGAAATCAAGACAAGGGAAGCAGCTCATAAATTTTGAGAGCAAAAGGGAACAGAGAATATCAGGGGAAGAATGATATGGTAATTACAGGAATAATAAGGTCTATAACATGAGAAATTCAAATTTCCAAAGATGGCGACAGGAATTACGGTTTTTTCTAAATTCATGGCTGTCACATGCTCTCGACTGTCACACATGACTGAAATTTGATTAGGGAAAATTGTGTAAGACAAATTCGAAAAAATTGGGACCACACGTTTTTAGATTCCAGAAACCTTCCAGAATTGAGAAAACACAACCGCCAATGGAAATCATAAACTTGATTTTGCGATTTTGTTCACCCTGAAATGTCCTCTACTTGAAATTTTCACCCATTAAATAATTTAAGGATTTTCGACCGCTCATCATTTTCGATGATGTAAAGGTCAAAAGGTTGAACTTTAGAGCGAAGTTAATCCCTTTCATCTTTCAGCTTTGCATTTAAAAGGGATCAATGAAGAAATAATCAAAATGATGATATATTATTTAATGAGTAAAATAAATGCTATCTACAACGAACAATCGTTCCTCCAAGTTGCCTACATTTTTACTGTACTACTATGGCATCAAGAAGATATTTTCAAAATAGATGATAATAGTCAGTACTTTATATCGTTTAAAACGTGACACCCCCAATGAAGTTGATTTTTCATTCGAGGCTGGTGTAATCATGTGACAATGAGTGATTCGAGTAGTGCAAAGGCCCACTGCTCAATGTTTACCATATAAATTCAGTTCACAGCGTATGCAATTCAACGCAAACATGTTATTTTGTCAGTTTGTTTATTTTCTCACTCGCCCGTGCCCAATCACATCTTTATTTGTTTTTTGATTGTCTTGTCCAGGGTTTGATTTACTGTTCGGCGATGATGAGTGTTTCATGGCGGTGGCTGTTATTTTTTGCAACTTACATTTCCACTCTATTTACTTTTATCTCGTGATCGTAAAAGGAGTGAGCATGAAAACAGAATCAATCCGTTATCCCCCATTACTAACTGATGCTCAGTTATACCTACTATTTTATGTCCTGACAGACATGCCAAATATCACGTCACAACCTCCGTATCATTCTTACTCTAAATATCTACTCTATATAAAAAAGTAACCTCAGGCAGCCCTAATGCTAAAAATCCGAACGGAGAGCGTAGCCCCTAATTGGTGTAAAATTTAACTTTCCACCCCCTATCTGACTAATAGACCACTAGACAAGGTACGAATTTAAGCGATCTGATACATGTTACTTAACCAGAATTTCACGTAAAAAAACGATTCACACAACGAAAATTACTGAAACCAATTCCTAACGAAGATATTAACGTTTTTATTTCACATTGGTTACGAGGAATTTAAACTGCCCGCTCACAAGAAACTCAAAGCTCTACTTGAGTCAAATCGCCCACTACAACGGTTTCAGCAAGCTTCTCAATCGAGCAATGTTCATTTCCCACCATGTGTTGTTCAAACTATTAGCAATTTGCTATAACTGAGCCAAAGCTAAAGATTGAGGTTGCCAGATTTGTCATGATAACGTTTAGCGCGCGATGTGAATCACGTAGAGCATTGAGTTTTCATGAGCGGGTGGTTTGAATTTACGCATCAAGAATCAATAAATATCTTTGTAAGGAGTTGATTTCGGTAATTTTTGTTGTGTGCATCGTGTTTTACGTAAAATTTTGGTTAAGAAACATGTATCAGAATGCTGAAATTCGTACCTTATCTAGTGGTCCATTGGACGCATTGCTACAGCACTGTCGTGTCATGGAAGAATGGTATAAGTCTTCAGATGTTGTCGAATTTCTTTTGATAACATATGAATTTTCAGGGAAATCTGAATATTGTCATGGGAACGGAGTTCCCCATGATATTACAATCGTTCCGTTGCTTTCGCTATGGGATTCCCTATACCTCTGCGACCTTGAGCGTTTCGCCCAGTCTCCGATTTTTGGTTGATTTTCCGATGTATCAAAAACCGTTGTATTTTTTAGCCAATCATGTCTCTACGTCAAGTTGTGTTGATTGCTAAAATTCGCTTTCAGCGAGTTTTTTTCCAACTTGAGATGTCGTGTCTGACTGGTAAATCTGCGCAGATCCACGAAGTTCCGTTTTTAGGCAAATTCTTTTTTTTGGGAGGTTCTGATTGGTTATTTTTCGCCATCAGTTTTCTGTTCGTTGGTACAAAAGATCGCCTACCTCGTTGCTCTTGAGAAGCCGCCATTATCCCACCTCAAATTTTACAAATAGAAATAAAGAAATTATAACTATTGTGCAAGGTGGAAAACTGCTCTGGAGGACCCGTTACGGATATATGAGCCAAAATCGGAACTCGATTGATTGATTTATTCCATGAATACAGAAATATTGCTTCAGCTTACTGCCGCGATGGCAAATGCCTGCTGATATGAACCTTGAGACACATGATAGCATAGGCAAACAATGTCTCACAGAGAAAGGCGCTTAGCTCATTTCTCCAGAAGCTACGAAGACGCGAATCGCCGAATCGCTCAAGGACAACTCTTGTGATAAGTCCCGCCCATCGTCCGAGTCTTTTAAATGCTATTTTTTCCCATGCTTTCGCCGGTCTGTGATAGCCTAGTCGACTGAGGCGCCCCATATTTTGATCAGGTGCGGGCAATAGGTGATCGGGAGTTCGATACCCGGCGATGGGAGATAATTTTTAATGGTTGTATTGAATGTTTTAGACCAATCATCAAAAAATAATTAATACTAGATGATAAATGTACGAACATTTTCTCGTGAGTTAATATGTTAAACAAAAATACTGGAATATACCTCCTTCATATAATCAGCCACATGTTCCCCCAAATTAATGACGTTATTTTCTTTTTTCAATAAAGTTAATTTGCATTCAACGTTCGTAAGTTAAGCAAAAAGTACCTATTGATACAAATAGAAAGACATGAAAATAGTATGCTAACATTTCAGTTGTTTTTTTTTTTTATTTATTTTTTGTTTTTTTTTGTTTTTTCAATAAAACAAATTGACTGGGACTAGAATCATCGTATCTCTGAAGACAAAAGCTAAGTTTTTTGATACAGAAATACTAATACCTATATTCATCCTTTATATAATCAGGGAGATGTTGACCCAAATATTGATGTATATTTTCTCTGTTCGCCCAAATTAATGATGGTATTTTCTTTTTTCAATAAAATTAATTTACATTCCACGTTCTTAAAGCAATATTTTCTCCAAAATTTAGCAAAAAATAACAATATATACCTACGCAAAAAGTAAATAAATAAATAAAGCAATGACATGAAAGTAGTATAGGTAGTACACATCTAACATTTCGGTTACATCTATTTGAATGAAAAAAATGGCAACTTAGGAAGCACATAGGTCACTTATCGACGGTGAAACTACCAAACCACGTATCTCGGTTTGCGACGTCGCAGACTTCCTGTCATACTTTATTTTTTAAATGAAAAGCTACTTAACGTCCAGTCTTGAAAATTTCCGTGATTTTTCCTCTTCGTGCGGAGAAAATTCTGTGAAAATTTCAAGGAATGATATTGATTTGGTCTACTTCAAAAAAATAAAATGTGAGCGGAGATTTTTAAACACCGCAAACGAGATACGTGGTTTGGTAGTTTCACCGTCGTTATGATGCGTATTCGGGCATATGCGTAGAGTAAAAATATCATACTTTACGCCGAAAAAACGAAACTGAAAGTTAAATGCGTTAACTTCCAAAAACCATACATAATCCAACGAAAATAAATAATTGGTAAATAACAGCTTTCTTGTATGCAAAGAAAAAAAATTAAAAATGTTAAAAAAGAGATGTCGACACAAAATTACATAGCCCCTTCAATTCTGAAGATATTACAAACGAACTGTACCTACCTTAAAATTTTCATATCCCAGAAGCAAAAGTTCCCATGACGAATATTGCTATCGCTAGCGATTGCAAAAACCAACTTGTTCTCCTTAGCATTGTTCGAAGAATTTTATTTGCGATCAGGTTTAGATTTCCTAAAATTTCATGAGAAAATATTCAATCGGAGGAGACTCGGCTACTTTGCGTGTTCATGCAGCATTTTTTCTTAGCACGTCAGATCAAGAGTTTCATACGCATAACGTTTCCATTGCATTCTGTTTATTCTTCATTGATGCGCCCAATTCACGAAATGACGAACGCCTGAACCACAGAGGTTCCTCGTGATGTGGAATTTCATAATAAAATGAAGCAGCGAGCCCTAACATGATTGTTAGCGTTGTGTCATTATATCGACCACATTCAAATGCGTAGCCAAAATTTCCCCTTACCCACAAAACCGCAAACCAATGCGAGCTTTCAGCATTCACGAACGCCCCCATTAGTTTTGTAAATTTGAGATCACGCTTCATTTTGACCTTTCATCGGCTTCGGTAAAAATAGCTTCAGTGTCGTAATTTGCTTTTTGATCCGCAATTTAGAGAGCCTATTAGGTACGCTATGAACATGAATTCAATTCTACTGCAACATTACTCAACTCTTTGTGGTTGTGGCTGCTGTGATTGGGTTTCTCTAGCTACGTATTTGTATCTTTCAGGCGCTCTTCGATGGTTTTTGAAAAATTATGGGGGAGAGTGTTGGTAAGGGGTTGTCTTAATACGAATGGGGGGAGGGGTACAAAGCAGCCGTCCAAAACATGAACACTGGAATACCATTCCAAATATTTCAAAAATTTCTTGGAAAAACGTTATTTTTTTCTTTTTTAAAACAAAAAATAGGGGAAAAACAGCGAGAATTGGACCAAGTTAACAGAAAAGAACCAAGCTAAATCAGTTATTGCCAAATGTAACTGAGAATAATTTAATTTTTTGCAAGAGAACGCTTGCACGGATTACTGTGAAAATTTTAAATAATTTTTTGCACTATGCAGAAAATTTATTGAAATTCGCAGACAAATCCGAACAACCGTTTTCACGTAAAAATTGAATTGCCAGATTAAATTTGGCAAAAGCTGATATGTCTTGATTTCTTTCTGCACGGTCCAATTTATCCATCAAATCATCAGGGTTACCGTATCGCACCACCGAAAACTGATACCGAGAAATAATTATTTTTAAGTGCTCGAGTATTCTTTCAACGGCACATTTCGTTCGAAACGAAATTGCGAAGTCTAAACTGGACTTACGGAGATCTCGTTTCGGACGGCAGAACAAGTCCGCCGAAATACCTCACGTAATATTTGAACGGCCCCTCGGAGACTTGGTTCTTTCTTGTTGAATTAGATCCAAATATTTATAGCAATAAAAAAGAGTTCCGCCAGTGGCGTGGCGTGCTTTGCGATATATCGATTGATTTGCCATTTAAACCTATGGAAAGGATCGAAAAACAGGGTGTTCGCAGCGAACGCCTCAATAATCGATTCTTTACCATAGGTTTAAATGGCATAACAATCGATATATCGCAATTCACGCCACGCCACTGAGTTCCGCCGTCGAGCTGGATCCAACTTCGGCCGTTACGACAAGTGCAAAGGACACAATGACAGGTAGCTTTCTATCGGGAGAAATACACTTTTTTACAGGGTGTAATCAACTCAAAATTTTATTACCTTGACGCCGTAGTTGGACTCCTCGTAAATGATGGAGACGTAGCTCCACTGCATTTTACGGACCACTTCGACCATGGCCCGGACTTGGTGCTCGTCTGACGGAATGGTGCGACTGAAATACTCGAAACGCTGTTTATTGCTCAGCTCAGGGCTCGTTGAAAAGAAAGAGACCTGCAACACGAAAAATAAGGAACTTTTAAAACGGTGGCGTGTTGTACAATGCGATACGTCACTTAACCTGCCATTGAAAGCTATGGAAAAAGATCGATTAACAGGGCGTCCGCAACGAACACCTTAATAATCGATTCTTTACCATGGCTTCAAAGGGGTACGAAAAATAAGGAGCTTTTAAAACAGTGGCGTGGTGTGCACGTTGCGATATATCAATGGATCTGTCATATAAACTTGTGGAAAAGGATCGATAAACAGGGTGTTTGCGAGAAACATCTTAATAATCGATACTTTGCCATTGCTTCAAATGCGGGGACTAATCGATTATCGATAATTCACGCCACGGAACTGTTAATAAAACTGGTATTAACTATTTACACTCAGGTGCACAAGCAAAAAACACGGTTTCAACGACGTGAACCCCGGGTGCTCCGAGACTATTTGCCTCTCCTTTCGTGCTAATCGAGGGGGAAAAAATGTTCAGAAAACTCCGATTCCAAATAAAAGTGTCTGAGCTTTGAACGCTCCATGATAAATTGAGAAATTATCTCTGGATTATTGGGGAACTCGCCTCGAAGTGTCTGGGTTCCGCTTGCCGGTGCACATAAATAACCGGGTGTCTTCTCTCCCGTAAGAGGTTAATTCTCATAAGTATAAGTAGGCGTTTCCTGCCGTACGGGAAAAAATCGCCGTATGAATTTTTAGGCGTTGCGAAATGTCGTCCGATGAAACATAAATTTTCTGACTAAAAAACCGGATTTTCCACTTGAATTCCTCACAGAATTTTTTACCACCATATAATCTGGTGCTTCTGAAAATTGTGTGGAAAAATATTCCTAAATACACTCGAAGATATTTATCTTATCGTAGGTAGTCTCGCAACATTTGAACGTTCTTACTGAATTTTCACGAGGAACGGCTGTATATTGCTGTGGGGCCCAGATCGTGGATAAATGTAGATTGATTATGCTCCTATGGCACTATGAGAAGTGTTCAACTTATTCCCCTAAATTATGGCCGTTCTTGAGGGAAAAAGCTTTGCCTCGTGGGGTCAAAACTATGTATTCGATAGAACAAATTCTGTCGAATTGGTTGAAAAAATCGGATGCTGAGATTACTGATAAAGCCCTAATGTCTTAATGCATTAATTTTTCTTCCTTCATACTTTTTCTTAATCCCTTCATGTTTTAATGTCTCGATCCCTTTAAGTCTTTAATTCCCAAGTTGTTAGAGGATATGTGAATATGTCAGTGTTAAATTCCACTATGAAAAACTTTACCCAGGGTCTATACGTGTCAAATTGATAAAATTAATTTAATTTTTTTTAAAAAAAAGTTTTGAATTCATTTTATTTAATTCTAGTCATATGTCCAAAAATCGAGGAGAATTCTGTAAAATCCTTCTTGGAGATCTTCAAAGTCGATGTGTCGATTACTTAAAAAATTTGAAAAACTGTTTTGTTCTAAAACAAAAGTTATCTGATTCAGTCATATCATGCAAAAATTCAATACGACTAAAATTACAAATTTTCTCCGGGGCTTGACTTAAGAACTTCCGCCAGTAGTGTCAATTGCTTCCAGCATACGATTAAAACATATGCCATTTTTCTCTATCACAGAACTTGTCTAGTGGTCCACAGTCCTTATTTCAAACTTTTTTCGAGCAAGTCTGCCTATCAACAATTTTTAATGTTTCATTTAGAAGCAATGATAGCTCGAAAAGTACCCATAACATCACAATGGGAGTGAGTGCTGTTTTTGCACTTGAAATCAGAATAAATTTTGATCTTACAGCACGGAAGTTTATGTTCGAATGGTATTAAGAGATTAAAACCTGTTTTGACGATTTAAAGAGACTTCTCCGCCCTTCTTGATGGTTGAAGTGCGATTGTCCTAGGCATGAGATCCAGGAAAACATAAACGTAGATTATATTTTGAAATAATTAACAAACAAGAATGGGTGAGGTAAGTAACCGAGATCTCTGAATTGGATAAACGCCCGGAGCGTCACGCTATTTTCCGCTTGTAATTTTACGAGTGGAAGCGGCCATTTGAGAGGGACTAGGGTATTATAAAGAAAGTTTCTCCTTCCCTTGTCTCGACTCGCTTCGCACTGGCAAAGCCACCTGCTATCTTTTGGAAGCACTGGCGCGATAAAAAGTTTGAATCAGTGAACGCAAATCGTGGCGCGAGAATTCTAATAATATTGAACTTGCTGATCGTGTTTTTTTCTTTTTTCTTTTTTTTGCATTAAAAATGAAAATACATCTCTCGACTGTATGGTTCAATGATTGCATTTTTTAGATATATCAATCTCTTTTGATTTGTAGAAAATCGAAGACAAAGGAAAAACACTGTGCCATTTTAACAAATGTTTATTTCTTATGTTTCATCAGCGGTTTATGGTAGTTAGACCCAGAAGATTCCTGTTAAAAAAGAATCGAGGACTTTTTCGGATATAAAAGGACGTATGAAGCTTGAAATGCTTTGATTGCTTATAACATTTGTGGCAGATGAAATGGATTCGCAGTCAATTTACTCTCCAACAAGGAATAAAGAAAAACGCGGAGCAGATCCAGGAAAAAACTCATAGCAGAAGTGTCGGATAAGTTACTTTCGACTAGAGAACTACGTTCCACAATCTTAGCATAATTAAAAGTATCATACGCCCGATTTCCAAAAGAATCCTCATTGTTGAAGGAAATTTTGTGACTTTGAAATCTATTTACTTTTTTTTTTTACTTGTCAGAAAACTCAGATTTATGCAATTAAATTTCTTGAACACATACGCGCATTTACTGAACCTGAGTAAACGTTGCTCTGGCGCAATCATACAACTATACGTACTCTCCGGAACGCGTGAGGTATCACGCCACATTTGAAGGCGTTTTCAAAACTGCGGAGTCTGAGAGCGACGGGAGCTAGGAGTAGTTGGACCGCATTAAGCAGAAAGGAATCAAGCCACATCAACTATTGCCAACTTTAACAGAGCAATCTAATGTTTCACAAGAAAACGTTTTTGCGGGCATTTTTGAAAATTTTAAGGAATTTGCTTCGTACATGGTAGAAAATGCACTGAAATTTGCACAAAAATTCACACAACCGTTTCCGAGAAAAAAATCAAATTTCCCAGTTAAATTTGGCAATAGCTGACGAGGCTTAGTACCTTGCTGCTGAACATGGTCCATTTTTTTTTTCTTTTTTTTTTTGTATAGTTCCTGGGAGAAAAATCGGCGAATCTTCTCGAAGATATGAATATTTAACTCCCGTATTCCATCGGACGCGGCACGATGCAGAATCCGTGGGTTTCAACGGGGTCCAGTTGTTCATTATTGCGAAGCGCGGTCCAATCGTCGAGGGAGGTCATAATTTTCAAGACGATCGCTGAGCGTTCCATCGATTGCCGGCCCGGCTCACTTGTGGTCGCCGCCTGCGCCGCGAAATTAACTCGGAGCGGTGCGCTGTCCGCTTCGCGCATCAAGATGCAGCTGCAGTTATTCATATTGTTCCGGGCACCCGCGTCGGGGTTTTGTTGTTGGCCGCGGCCATGAATGACTTATGAATGCTGCCGTGATAAGGAAAAACGCCGTATGAACCTTCAGGCGTTGCCAAATTTCTTTTGATAAAACACGAATTTCCTGGTAAATTCATGAATATTTTCCTCCCAATTTCTGAGATACTTTTGTTTGCAATTTCACCTAGAGATTCTGAAAATTTAAAGGAAAAATATTCACAACTTTGCTAAAAAATAAGCATTTTTTCGAAGTTAATTTGGCAACTCTTGAATGTTCATACGGCGTTCTTTCTTGGCACGGCAGGATGCGGGAACCCTCTCCCCCGAGCGTGAACGGCCGATTCCGCTTCTCACGCGGCTGAACTCCGGCGTGAAGTTCGTAAACAAGAAGAGTTTAGTCCCCGCCCTCCTCTCGCCAAGATGATGAATGTTGCAATTTACGATACGATAAGGAGCCACTCTTCCTTGCTTACTAATAAAAAAGAACATATCTGCATGGGGAAACTAATGATGAACATGTTCTTTCTGAATAAAACCAGGAATAAAGGTTAGTCGTTGCATAATGTAGCTCAGTGGACCACGCATGACAGGATATGAAATTAAGTTGCAATTTACGACATGGAACCACATTTTCTTGCTTATTCATGAAAAACACCTATCTGCATGGGGGAACTATTGATGAATATGTTCTTTCTGAATGAAACCAGGAAGAAAGGTTCCTCTTTGCATATTGTGGTTCAATGGACCACACATGACAGGATATGAAATTAGGTTGCAATTTACGATGAGAAACCACTCTTTCTAGCTTACGAATAAAAACCACCTATCTGCCTGGGAGAGTTAATGATGAAAATGTTGTCTTTAATGACTAAGTTGACCAGCTGAACTACGTTAATTATGGTTTATTGCCGAGCACGATTTTGAATTAACTATACTTATTGTGTAAATTGGGAACGTTAATAATGGTCGCACCCTCCCAGAAGATAGGTGCACAACCACTGTTGCATTAACTCGTCAGATTAGTCATTCTATTTATCATGTTCTTTGGTCTTTATACGTCACCACAATCCATTCCCAAAGTTGAAACTCGGCAGTTTTGAAAACGCCTTCAAATGTGGGGTGATACCTCACGCGTTCCGGAGAGTACGTATAGTTGTATCATTGCGCCTGACCAAAGTGACGGAAGATCAACATTGAAAGAAGCAAGGGTAAGCAAAGCAGGGTTCACACAGGAATTGAGATACGCCCTTACGTCAGAGGAGCGACGGAGTGTTGCATTAACTCGTAAGATTAGTCGTTCTAATTATCATGTTCCTCAGTCCGTATACGTCACCATAATCCAGACGTTGAAACTCGGCAGTTTTGAAAACGCCTTCAAATGTGGGGTGATACCTCACGCGTTCCGGAGAGTACTTATAGATGTATCATTGCGCCTGACCAATGTGACGGAAAAGCAACATTGAAGTGGCTTCACACTGGCCTTGTCAGTTTTTCTCCTTCAATTTTGCAACGCATTTTGCCACAAAAACAACTATTTCTGACACAATCTAGGCACACCACATGTACCATTCAATCCGGCTAAAACTAATTGCCGTATCGACGCGCAAATACTCATTCATGTACATGCACGCGGGCAGCACGCATGAAAAAAAGCACTGAACGGGACTAGAAAACATAAAAAAAGAAAAGAAAAAAGGCGCTAATCCAGCGAGAGAGATGTTAAACAAATGTTCGACAACCCTCAAATGCTAATGTAACCCTTCCAACTCTTTCATTTACGTACAATGTAAAATTCATGTCCTCAGATGTAAAGGCAGCAGCAGATCGTGTTAGATTAGCATTTGAAAGTTGACGAACATTTTTTTAACAACCTAGGTGTTGAATTACCAAAGGACGTCAAATTACCATTTTTATTCTTTCTATGTCCATGGCGGGATTTCCGAGTGTACATCGTCGTTAGTTCCCTTAAAGAAGCCTTAGATGAGACAATCGAATGACTATGTTCCAGCCCGAAGGAACGTTGCATAAAACAATGCTAGAAGGGTAGTGCCTCTCTTCTTCCATCCTATTCCACGTTATTCTCTCTAAAATAAATCCGAAATCTGTCTCGCACCGCCCGCATTTCCATACACACAGCAGTTCTGCATTGCTAAGGAAGAATGCCGTATGAACATTCGAGAGTTGCCAAATTTCTCATAATAAATCATGTACACAGAAAAAAATAGATGGTGCTGACGACAGAACCTTCTGTTCGCAGGGCTCCTGCAGTTTCTTTGTTACACTAACAGAATTTTTCAGAACTTGAGAACAGAACTTCGGTCGTGGGAACAGAGTTCTCTGTCCTCATTACGGAAGCTTCTGTGACTGTTACAAAAGAAGTGCAGGAGCTCTGTGAACAGAACTATTTTTTTTTTAGACGAAAATCAAGTATATTTTCCCTTAAAATTTTCAGAAACTTTAGATTAAACTGCGTACAAAAGTGTCTGAAAATGATGGAAAAAAATATTCATAATTCCCCGGTAAATTCGGTTTTGATTGAAGGAAACTTGGTAACGTTTGAAGGCTCATACGGCGTTCTTCCTCAGCACGGCGGAGTTTCGCTCCGACTTTTCCCTTGTTTTTTTTTCTCTTTTTCGGTCTGCAGTGGATGGTTTCGAGTTCTAAAAATTGTGTTGAGGAATGCAAATATTTCCTTGATTAAAGGCACCCTGAAATCCGGGCCGGACCGAAGGCGGGACGGGCGAGGAGACAAAGGGTCCGTTCCAATTTCAGTCCATTCGATGAATAGACAATGAATAGATTTACGACGTCGCTCCGCTGCGCTGCCACGACGTGACGTCATCAAGGCTTTTCATTTATTCCGCGGAGTTGACGTTCGTTTGGGGACACTTTATTGCAGTCCCCTCGCCATTTCGCTGAAAGCAAATGAGGAGGACGGAGGTGTTGAAATAGTGTTCAAACCAGTGCGCTGAACACGTTGCTTGTATTGTTTGAGCCTCTCTACTTTGAATAAGTAAACGAGAGGCTCTCCGAGTTGATGAGGTTTCATACAGGTGTTGAATTAGGTATGGAATGTAGGCATTTTTAAAAAAATAATGAAAAATTAATGGCGGACAATCTATAATAGAGACAAAATATTTTCGAGTTTTTAAAATATATCGGATAAATCGTGTCGGATAATTGAGGAGATTTAAAACGCCTTCATTTTTCAGGTATGCAATACGGACATATGCCTTAAGGACGAATAGCTGTGTCTCTACTTTGAAGCAAACAAGAGGCTCTCCAAGTTGATGGGGTCTCTCACGGGTGTTAAATTAGGTATGGAATGAGGGCAGATTTTTAAGAATTAATGAAAAATTAATGGGAGACAATCGATACCAGAGACAATATATTTTTGAGTCCCCGCACTGATAAATTATTAACAAGCGGCTCTTAGTGTCTTTTAGCGCGTCGGGTAATTGCTAATTAAGGAAATTCGAAACACCTTCATTTTTTCAGGTATGCCCTAAAGACGAATAGTTATCCATGCTCGGAAAAAAAGAGGTAGGGTTTAAGTTCCAAATTGGACGTTTCCAATGAATCGTGGTATTCTCCCATTAATTGAGGTAGTGCCTCAATAAATTAGGTTACGAAAGAAAATGTTGCTGAACTACCCCAGCTTAAGTTGCGGTACTACCAAAACGTCACAAACTCAAAAGGAATCGTTTCTAAAATTGTCGGCAGCGCCAGCGAACTTCCACTGCGTTTTTTTAAAAACTTCCGATCTATAGTTCCGTAACATTTTAACGACCTTGAAATTCACTTTTCAAGTTTCTTTGTGCCTCAATTCATAGAATTAAACCTCAGGAGCTGTGTTTATAGGATCAGCAAGCATGTCATACGAGCATTCCATCCTTGGCTGGTGGTCCAAAACGGCACAGGAAACTGAAAATTAATCTTACACTTCCACGGTGAAGAAGGGTACGCCCTTTCAGCGGTTGTCGCTGTAAAGCTGGCATCCTTTTGCTTTTGACGTGAAACCCACGACTCCCGAAGGTGGATCAATTTATTATCCTGTAATGATGACTTTGAGTTGGGTAGAGGGTGACCCAGTTCCCCATGAATGAGAAAAATTGAGATTCAGGTACACAGTGTATAACGTTGATGATGCGTGACACTAGAGGTTATAGATGAAAACGAGAGTAAACAGCTAATCTACCGTGCCCGCGGTGAAAACGGCGTATGAAATTTCGAACGTTGCCAAATCTCCTCGGACAAAACATTGACTTCCAAGACAAGTTTTGAATATTTTACTTTGAAATTTTTAAACATTTTCGAACTAGTTGTGAGAAACATTCTGCGAAAAATTCAGGACAAACAATGCATAAAGTTCCTCCCCGGAAATTGATTTTTATACGAAGAAACTTGACAGATTCTGGACTTTCTTACAGCTTTTTCCTTGAAACGGTGGTAATCTCATTTGTTGTAAACTTATATTTCCGCTCATAACCTTGTTCGAAGTTTTGCTAAGTCAGTCGGAAAAATATCATTTACGGAATACGTCCGGAAAAAAGGGGAGGGGGTGTGGATGAGGAAATTCTTATTTAATTTTGTGGATCAGATTTGAGTTTAACAAGCTACAATCGGTTCTACACGAGTGCTTATGGAGAGACGGTTATTTTTAAGGTGGATTTGCAGTGCTTACAGGAATGATTCGATGGTTAACGAATCGATAGGTTTTGAGTAAAAAGCTTGTTTCAAATCGACGATGAAACTACCAGACCACGTATCTCGGTTTGCGACGTTGCAGACTTCCTGTCATATACTTTATTATTTTACATGGAAAACTACTCAACGTCAATTCTTGAAAACTTCCGTGTTTTTTCGTCCCTTTGCGAAGGAAATCTGTGGAAATGTTAAGGAATGATGGTGATTCGTTCTCCTTAAAAAAAATAAAATGGGAGCGAAGATTTTCAGACACCGCAAACGAGTTATGTGATTTGTTACTTTCAACGTTAAAATATACTTTGAAATTTGAATTAAACTAAAGTTGCGATCAGACAAAAAAATTAGATTGAATTATGCCTCGGATCAACCCCAAAAGTGCGGCTCCTCTGAATTTCAAAAATAAATGTGTTCCTACGATTTTGTAAAGTATCCATTAGAACCACCGAATTCACACCCTTAGGCCAAGAAAAAGAAATAAAGAACCCCGCCACGATGCAAAAATAAATTGTTCAACACCGCACCTAATAGTGTCGTGTTATCTCTCTGTCTACTGATTTGTGACGTTCCTTTTCCAATCTATTCAAGTTAACACGACAGACCAACAGTAGCGTGGCGTGCTTTGTGATATATTGATTGATCTGCCATTTAAACACATGGAAAAGGATCGATAAATAGGGTGTTAGCAACGAACACCTTAACAGTCGATTCTTTATCATAGCTTGAAATGGGGAAATATCGACAATCGATCATTCACGCCTCGCCACCGTAGATCAACTACCCCCAGCGACGCTATTCGTACTACTCTGCAGTGATAGGAAAAACATCGTATGAGCATTCACCCGTTGCCAAATTTTCCTCTGTGAAACATTAATTTTTTTAGGAAATTCATGAATATTTTTCCTTTGAATTTTCAGATATTGTAGATTAAATTGCGACTAGGATATTCTGAAAAACTGGGAGAGAACGTACTTCAGTTTCCCTGAAAAATCGGATTTTTTCAAAGAGATTTGGCAACGCCTGACGGCTCATATGACCTTTTTCCCTACCTCGGCAGTACTAGGATACATGCAACCTGCCGAAAATCGTTAGTAGGGTGCATAGGTCCAAGTAGGCGGTAAACGGACTACATTTTGCAATAAGGAATACCAATTCCGACTCATTCTAAAAACAACATATGTGCCATCAGTTTCCTCTCGCAGATAGATGCTTTTACAGATGAACCGGAAATAGTAGTTCCTAATTGCAAAATGTATTCCAACCGTTGTGAATTCAAAGAGACGTGCCCATTTGTTGTGCCGAGGGGAGCTGAAATCAGGCTGTAAGAGGACTGGAAAGGCTTAATTAATTTCAAAGCGTGGTGAAGAGAAGGCAAGAAGTGTTTAACAAGAGTACTCTTCGTGCCTAAATGTAATTCGGCGTTACCTTTGATCCCTTGATCAGGCTCTTATTCGGATCGAAATAATTGCTCTGGATAAAGTTTGTTCAACGGTTGACGTGTTTGCTTTCAGTTTGTTTTCCCGTTTACTACTACTGGAACGCCTGTTTTAAATAGCCAAAGTATCAAATAACCAGGGCGTGGATTTTCAGCTCGACTTTCAAACCTATAAACATTAGAATAGTTTTGTTTTCAAAATCAAATTTTAGTCTCGTGATCGTATCAAAATTTCAGCATCGGTCTGCCGCACAGTGGATCGAGGCAATTAGAGAGGTCGGACTTGAAATTTTTGACTGAAACTGTAAATTTGGATGTTCATTTCGTCACATTTTAAATTTCAAGGGGTGTTTTCAAAAGAACATTTGACGAAGAGGCCAATGAAATCACTTTTAGAACCTCAAATTTTTGTATACACGGAGTTATAAGCGTTTAAAGTTTCCAAATTTTGTCCGACCTCTCCTATTGACACGATCCACTGTGCGCCGCACATTGTGCCGAGCCTATAGGAGAAGTCGGAAAAAATTTGGAAACTGAAAGTTTATAATTTCAAAAATTTGAAACAAAAAAGTTAAGAGTGGTTCCATTAGTTTTTTCGAGGAATTTCCCTTCAGAAACACCCTTTAAAACTGAATTTGTGCCAAAATAAACATAAAAATTTGAAATTTTAGCCATAACTTTCGTGTCCGCGGCCTCTCCTGTTAGTTCGTTCTAATTTGCATCGTATAAGCCAACTCTAAAACACTATAGGAAGTTTCCGATCAACTCTTTACCTGCAAAAATCCCCGCTGAGCAATTTTTTTTCTTCAAAAACCTACTTATTACCTGTACCTGAACCTAACTAATAAAACCTACTTGGGAGACATGTTGCACCTTAGCGTACCAGATTTTAGGACATTTCTTTAGGGAAGCAAAAATAAAAATAAAGTTAAAAAGTAGATGTTTGTATCAAAAGAAATAAACAAAATGAGTGTATTTCATGAAGTCTGTATTTCTTTTCGTCCAAGAATTTAAAGTTTTCTTATATACTTTTCAAAGCTTCGACGTTCTTTCTTCTTGACTGGAGTCGTTTCGCTGATATCCTTTGGAGTAAGCGCTGACTTAAGATTTTAAGCCTTGCTTTGCGCCTTAAGTTTACCTGCTGAACTACAAATCTTACCCCGTAAGGCTGTTTTCAGTGCTGTAAAATTCCAGAATTCAGGCACGAAATTTGGGCTCTAAGGGGCTGCGAGAGAATTATGAACTCTATTTTTCTCCTTCAAGAAGGTCATAGAATCTTGCCAAGGTCCGGACAACAAATCTCCAAAAAAGAACGCTGAATTTCGGTGAATTTTTGACCAAATGCCTCACAAGGACTCATTTTTTGCGTAAACAGCTGATGTAAAGAACCCGCAAAATACTTATTTATTTATTTTTTTATGAAGGGGGGGAGGGGGGGGGGGGGCTTATACGTCAGACCAATGCAAAATCTCTAGAACAGCCTTTGTAAGACATTGGCATACGTTGAACATTGTCTTACCGCCAGCGCACAAAACTCAGTAGCTTTACAGGCCTTATTGCGTTATCTCAAAGGTGCTTATCGCAAACACCTGTTGTAGACATCAACCATTGATGATGCTGCATTTAGAAAAGTCTGCCGTTTAAGAGCAAAGGGCGGGATCCTTTGCCGAAGAGCTCTTTTCAAAGGATAAAAAAGAGGAAAAATAGGCCCGGAAGCTTCAGTCCGTGACTCCGAGTTTAGCAGCGAGTGCGGCGAGAGGAAAGGGATAAAGCGGACGTATTTCTGCTAAACGGAACTATATGCATTGGGACATGAGCCCTGAGACCCATAAGAATATATGCATAATAGGGCTCACGTCATAATGCACATAGTTCCGTTGGGCAAAAATACGTCCAAGTCGGATCAAAAGAAGCGCAGAAGCTACGAGATAAGTTATAAAGATCCACCCCAGGAGTCCACGCTCAATTGGATAAGTTAATGAGGTGTTCATTTCGCCATCAATTATATCCGACTGTCGCGATGAGAGATTTTGATGCACCGTCGAGATTGCGCGCAAAATTTAATAAATGTCGATACAATGCATAAATAAAACGATTGGTTATTTGTGCGAAAAAGTTTAAATCATGATTGATTGTGGGTTTAAAAACTTTTTCCACGATTTGATCATTCCATCGCCGTTTTCTTGGGGTACCTCAGTTTTGTTTCCACGTGCTTTTGCGGTTTTGAATACATCATTTACAGACATAAATCCTCTGTGACAACACATAAGTTTTAAGATATTATTTCTCATGTACTCCTTATTCTTAGAGACTAAAATTATCATATATAAATCTAACAAGGGCGATAGAGATATCTACCGATAATTTCCGTCCTATTCAAATGTAAATAATTTTATCAACACCATGTAAACAATTATTATATGCACACTCATTTATTTTGTATCACATTAAAACTGAATAAAGTCAGATGGGGAATGTCCCTGAAGAAAAAAAAAAAAAAAACACATAAGTTTCTTTTCCTTTCTTTTAATATCGAGGTGTTTAGAGTACATGACGCAGGCTCGATAGCCGAATCGTCGCTCCCTTGACGAAAGAGTGTATCTATATTTCCTCATGAGCCGTTTTTAGAGTTTTTACGGTTCAAACAAAACGGATGAACGAAGTGGATATTGAAAAAGAAAATAAAGGAGAATTTTTCTGTTTGAACATTTTTTTCATTTCGACAGCTTGAAAAATCATAAATTGTTCGAAAACGTGTGCGCACTTTTCTTAAATTTTGAAGTTTTACTATTTGCCTAAGTATTTGATAAAATTTATGATGATAATGACAATTGCTCACGATTTATAACCTTGATCCTTACAGCGGGCCGATTATTGAAACTGATAGACAAAGCGACAGACAAAGATGACATAGGGGGTATAAAGCAATTCTATTGGTTGGAATGGGTGGTTCTCATCGACTAAGGGGGAAAATGATAGACTAACTGTCGGGTTTCTCGTGGGTTGCCGTTACTTAGTCGATTACCTACCTCCTTTGTCCATTGCAACAACCCGTTTCCACCAATAGGATCCCTCCAAATCCCTTTTGTCGTCTTTGTCTATCGCTTTATCTATCAGTTTCAATAATTGGTCCGCAGAAGGGATAGTCCTTTTGTAGGCAACAAACTTCACCAATACAATGACCACCAAACAGGGGAACTCTGTAGTGTGCATGGACCGGTGGCGAGGCGTGTATGATCGATTATTGATATTTTCCCATTTAATAATCAGTTTATCGATCCTTTTCTATAGCTTTAAATGACAGATCAATCGATATAGCGCAAAGCGCGCCACGCCGCATCTCTAGTATGGGACTGGTTTTCAAGAGCAAGATGAGGTTGGGAACCGACTCGTTCATTACTCATGCCTGGAGTCTTACAGCATCACCTAGATTTGGGGTAGATACCTGTCCATTGCAGTTTAGTGACTAGCCTTGCAAAGAAATGGCAAATATACCAATCAAATATATAGATGAGGCCGTTCTGGAAACAAGTCCGAAAAAGGCTTTTTTGGGCGAGCAAACTTGAAATTATTCGGTTCTGTTACGTCTCGCTCATAAGTTGCAAAGATCCAACCTTCGTAATACTGTGATTATTTTCGGGAATAGTTCGAAATCTCCTGAGAGAAAACCTCACCAAAAGAAGTCTTCGAAAGTGTCTCACAGTATTTTTTAATTTATTTCCCAAATGCAAAAACAAAGAAAAATGAATTATTAATGAAGTGAGATTTTTTGTGACAGGAGCGAAGCTTGAGAAAAAGTGAAAAGTCGAGACTCGACTCTTAATTGGACGTATTTCTACCAAACAGAACTATGTGCATTATGACGTGAGCCCTGTTAAGCACATACTCTTATGGGTCTCAGGGCTCATGCCTTAATGCACATAGTTCCGTTTGGTAGAAATACGTCCAATTGTATTCATTGGATAAAGTCGATGGAAGTAAAAGATAGTGAGCGCTGCACTATTTTCAAGCCTTTATCTCGGCTGTCTCGAGTCGGAAGTCAAGACTCTTGACTCTTTGTTGGAAACGACGAAACTTTCGAGGGAGCCACGGATAGTTTGTGTCTGTCGTTGCTTTAATCGGGGCTCCCTCCCTTTTTCCACCCTCTCATTTCTGATTTTTCGTCGCTCTATCTCGAATTCGGATTTCTATCTACTCCTTGATTATCCGGCTTGTTTTTCCCCTCTATTTGAATGGTTACCGAATATTTTAGCGACGATATGAAGATATTACAATTACACTGATCAGTAGTTTTAAAATCCATTAACGAGTTGCCTTTCTCCAACAATGGTACACATTTGGACTGCATTTTGCAATTTGGAACTATAAATTCTGGCTCATCTGAAAAAACACTTTTGTGTGTAGGTAAACTAATGGCGTATACGTTGTTTTTAATCCAGGCCAGAATTCGTAGTTCCTAATTGCAACATGCAGTCTATTTAAAGTATAAAATTTCCTTGGTGAAATGCAAAATTCAGTTGGCGGATTCCTGAGTCCATTTTATGAGCAACAGCTTTTAAGATTTGTTTATCATGATGCATGAAGACAAGTTACAGTTGGTTAAATCATCTTTTGCAAGTAAGAACAGGACGAGATATTATTGATATTAATACAGCGATTAGTGTTCATCAAACGCAACGTATCACATTTTCAAAACATACGGCTTTGAATCAGAAGCCTTGTTTTTTAAGTGAGGGCTCGCATCTAAAGAAATTTTTCTGTGAGCACGGAAAGCGGGCTATGGAGCTGAGCGGGTTATAAATGAAAAGATAAAAAAGAAAATCATGCTAAACAGGTAACTTCTTATTATATTCGTAAAAATAAGCTAATTAACACTTATTTGGTAGTTGTAGTACATTTGAAAAAAAAAAGAAAAAAAAGAAGAAGTTAGTCCGAGACAGACTTTACACGAACTTTTATTGTCCCGAACTATGGATTTCAATACTGAAAGAACACGCAGCATCACCACAAGTTTAGGGAATAACCACGAATACCATCGTTCCATTTTTCTCGCAAAATTTTACACAGGAATCAGTACTTTAATCAGGTGGAAATGTCCGTATCATCATCCAACTATTAGGGACGGTACCACAATCAATTTTAGGGTATAAGTCCCCATATTATCGTCCATTATTTATCATCCGTGTTTCTCGCGAAATTTTACGCACTTGAACTAATTTTAAATATCCATATCCCACATGATATTAAAAAAAATGTAGACTCTCCAAGGGCGCAAGGCGCTTTGCAATGCGGTAACTACTCAAGAAGGGAATAACTTCAAATCGACTTTCCAAGATGAGTTCACTACCCAAACTTCGCAACTGCGATAATACCTGACAGCGGTTCCGACGGTTATTAATTACCTAACTCGGTTAAGTTTATATTGTGCGATACTTCATAGAACTTTCACTGATAAACGGTTTCCTCTCGGAATTTTTTTCGTAAATAGATTATTGCCCGACTAATCTAATTAATTCGAGGGGATGATTTCAAAAAAGTTGCGTGATGAGAACACGCGCTGAGGGGGCTCATTTTTCACCCTTCCTCGGATGGGATTGTTGCAAGCTTTTGAAGAAACAAACAAAAACTATTGCTTCTCCTGGAAAGTGGCTCCAAGACCACGAGAGTGAACTCATCGGACATGTCTGAAATGTGCTCCCAACTTCGGAATCTGCGCAAAATTTTGTGGATATGTATTTATTCTAAAAGGAAGTATGAGCATACGGTTTGTTTGTAACCACGGAAAAAAATAGGGTAGACGACACAACCAGCGGCTGGTTAAAAATGCTACCGTGCGGTAGTTACGAGAACTACCGCGGTAGAGGTGACGACTAACTCGGTAGTTACATCGACATCCATGGTTATGGACTGTTTAAAGATAATCCCACCAGCGGGCTGATTATTGAATTTGATAGAAAAAGTAAAGGTGATAGACTAACTAACGGGAGCCCACGAGAGACCCGATAGTTAGTCCGCCATCATTTACCCCTTTAGTCTATAAGAACCACCCATTTCAACCAATAAGATCGCTATGCTCCTTATGTCTTCTTTATCTATAAATTTCAATAATCGGTCCGCTGAATCGACTGATAAGGCTGAATAATTTTTCGATAAATTACAGGAAACCGATTATATGAACCTTTATGAACGACTCGACATAGACTGGGAGCAACTAGATAGTCCTTTCCTGACCCAACAAAATCTCTTTCTTGCTCAGAATAGGTGGGTGAGCAGGTGTCTCGATGGTCTTTTTTCAATCGAGAAAAGGCCAAAGAAAAGTTGGTGGTGGAAAACTCTTCATTTCAATGCAGTGAAAGACCCATTGTTCAGTCCCCCAAAAACAAAAGTTTCCACCTGCCACCAAGAAGTTAAAGAGGGATCTATTTGACTTGACGAGGACTTAAATAAAGGTCTGACAGATACGCAAGACTAAGTTCACGCGAAAATCCATTTTCCTTTATCACCCGATGCTCGAAACCTCTCTTCGAGCTGAAGCCACATCAAGCAACGAGTACGGCAAAACGGAGAAAGAGCCAAGGGAAAAGAAAAAAGAAAAAAAAAAACTGCTGCTCTCCAAAGATTTGAATCGTGATTTGTGACTGGAAGTTGCATAATTCATCATCGTTTCGTGATTAGTATTCGACGACTTCGCAGAAAACCCGACTTAACCCGACTAATTGACAGCTAACAAACTCTCGTGCCCTGATTTGGCTTCGATCTTCGAACTCTGCTGTTCAGTTTTCAATCTGCGTTTCAATCACGCATTTTTTTCAGTAATTTCCTCCTTTTCTGATAGCATTCCTCTTTAGAGGTGTAAATGGCCTTAGATGCTAAAGCACCGCTCTAAAATAAAATTATTTTACTACTACTACTTCTTTTATTTTTTCCTTGCTCGGTATGGTAAAAATGGTTTAGAACGAAGACATAAAGAGAGAATCGGAGGTATATCCACGGTTCGATAAGATTGCTGAAACAACGAAGCTATACGAATTTCGACTAGAAAATATTTTCATAAAGAGGCCGTAAACCTCTTAGTACAATTTTCGTGAATACAGGGTTATTCAAAAGTCACGCACCACCGGTCATAACTTTAGTTCTAATGAAGATATCGACTTGCGGTTTATGACGTTTTTCCTCATATCCAGGGGAAAATTTTTTTAATGGGTACTTTCCAGTTTTTGACTCCCTCAGGGGGAGGGAGCGGGGGGCAACTACAAATTTCAAATGGCCATCCTCCTCATGTGGTGCGTGACTTTTGAATAACCCTGTATGTTTTTTTTTTTTGTTATTTATTTTATTCAAAGCAAATCACACAACAAATTTACAATGAATAGGGCGGCACTGCCTTGAGGCTTACACTTCGCCCTTCTGAAAATTTTAAGATTAAACATTCTTTAAAAACTGAAAACACAGCCATAAGACAGGGCAAGCTGCGAGAAAACCATCAGTCCGATGGCGCTGGACGGAGAGAGCACGCCCTATGGGTACAAGAGCCCAGAAAATCAGTCCCAAACAGGAATATTTCAAACTATTTTCATCCGAAGTCCAGACTCCAGACCAGTGCGAACTCGTACACCGGGACTCCCAGCCCCAAACAGGAAAGACGGAGGTACTACTCCGAAGAGTACTGAAAACGTTCATGATGAATGCACTATTTACTGGAGAAAAAACTAGTCCCGAAAAAATTCCGCCGAGAGAGGATCCGGTCCGTGCTCCTGCAATCGGACCCGCTATACAGCAATTTTTCAAACTATTTCATAATCCGGAGAGCGCAGGACAGTTCGCGAAACATCACGGTGAAAAAGTCCCTTAAAGTTGTGTGGGTTGGCCTACCGACCATACAAGTATGTCTCTGCCCCACCGCTTGATCTCCGAAGAGGATATGGGCTAACTGGGAAACAGAGTAAACAGCAGACCGATTCCGGAACTAGCAAAAACCAGTGGTCGAAAACGTTCTTAGATCTTGGGCATAAGCCCTCGAAAAGAGTCCGGGGAAAACCGAGTGAACGATGAAAAACCCCGGTGAGGTCACCGGCGCCCACAGGGAGTGTAAAAGGCTCCCTGTTTCGTCCGATATGCCTCTGCACGCCCGAGCACAGATGTAAATACCCCGCGCCCGCCCCTGCCCCGCCCGGCAAAAAGAATTTCTTTTCCAATCCAAAATTGAACGAGACGAACAAGTAAGGAGGAAACATCTGAAAACTGCAAGGACGCTTGCGAGATGTTTATCGCGTACGCGATAAGATGTAATCGGCGCACAGAACGCGAAACTGGGTTACAGAACTGATGTTATGTAACCCTTTCTGTGAAGAAACCGAAAAAATCGGTGAAAACTTTGATGAAAAGTCCCGGAAAACTTCGCACCAACTGCATACTGGTGAAAATGCACTCGACAGTCACAACCGATATACAAAAACGAGTTTCTTGATGTAAAACACCATATGAAAACTTTACTTTTGCCGGGCGGGGAAATAAACGAACGCGGAGGCAGCGCGGAGAGAACCTCTCGCGCCGCCGGCTCAGACGCGACTCCAACCCTGTATGTTAAAAAGGTGCCGGGAAGCATTCAAACTCTATCTAAATTGTTTCAAAAGTTACATGAATGGTGCTTGCGGTCCTAGTGGTGCCGGACTTTTGGATCACTCTGTATTCCATAATAACACTTAATGTCATGTGCAAAACTTCACGACTAATTTGATACTCAATATTTTTTTTCTCGACTCCCAATTTTTGAGAGGGAAAAACTTACGGCTAGATGAATTTGAACAGTTGGTTGGTTTTCATATCAGACGATGAAACACGAGCGGAAATTCTCGACTTTGCACTCAGAGATACGCATTTTTCAACTTTATTTATCGATGTGCTAGGATGATATTAGCAATATGGACGCCTTACAGCTTTAATTTGTCGTGACTATCCATGCTGCTCACGTCAATAGCACCACGCGGAGGAAATATATACTCCACCAATCCATACGCAGCGGTATGCGAATGCATTCCGCTGTGTTCCACCAGGACCCTATACAATACACATGCTACCAGTACCGTGTCGAGGAAATACACCGTAAGAACATTCAAATGTTGCCAAATTGCCTCGTAGAAGATATTTATTGTTTAAGAGTCATCCGTGTATTCTCTTGAAATTTTCTGATACCATATATCGAATTGCGAACCCAATTCTTTGAAAAATCGGAATAAAACTATTTATAAATTGTCTCGAAAATGTGTGATTTGTCGAGGGGAATTTGGCAACGTCTGAAGGCTTTTACGGCGTCTTTTTTCAGCACGCCAGAACATTGCCGAGGAACGCCGTCTAAACATTCAAGTGTTGCCAAATTTCCTTCGATAAAATGTTTATTTTTGAGGAAAGTTATGAATACGTTTCCTTGAAATTTTCAGGAACTTTAGGTGAAATTGCAAACAACATTATCTGAAAAATTGGAAGTAAATATTCGAAAATTTACCAAGAAATTCGCGTTTTATCTAAGGAAATTTGGCAACGCCTGAAGGCTCATACGGCGTTTTTCCCTAGCACGGCAGAACAGCGCTCCACTCCGAAGACGCCTAGGGGTAGATGAACGATACTGCACTGAGCTTAAAGGAGGATGAGACGACGGAATTTCTATTCTATTTGTACTTTGACTTCCGTGTGCAGATGGTGCATAGAGAATCACCGACATTAAAGGTGCTCTCTAGCCTGATGATGCAATTAGGGAAGATGACGTATAATACGTGATGATTTGTGCAGGAATGGAACTTGAGGGATGTCTGCACATTGCGCGAGCCACGTCTTCCGATTTTTGACCCCTCCTCACCCTTTCTACCTCGTAAAGACCTTGTCGCAACACTAAGCCCCCTAATAACTACGTAAAGCCAGAGGAGAGAAAAGGAGTATTAAGATATTTTTCTTGTTTTCTTCTGAATTTTCTCTAATGATTTCTTCTCTTTTTTCTTTCCTTTCGTTTACTATTTTTTTCTTAATTTTACCGTTCTCCCTCTTCTTCCTTTTCTCGCTCCTTTTCTTCCTCTTCTCTACTTCTCTCTTCTACCCTCTTCCTCCCTCTTCATCTGCTTTATTCATTTTCGTCTTTTTTATCTGCTCATTCTCCTCCCCCGGTTTCTTATTCCTTTTGCTATCCTGCCTCTTCTTGTTCATCATTTCCATCTGCTTCTTCCCCTTCTTTCTTTTTTCCTTTTATCTTCTGGACATTCTCTTTAATTCAATTTTTAATACGTCCTCATCAGACACGAAAACGGCGTACCTGCTAAAAAGCGTAAGTCATTAGCGATGTTTAAAAATATTCGCTTCCACTGTATGTTATCGAAGGAGAGCAATCGCATTGCTTGAAATTTTTAAAGAATATTCTTCACACGGAGAAGGAAAATCAGACAAATTTTCAAGAATTGATGGTAAGCATTTTTCCATGTGGAAAATAAAATATGTTAGGAACTTAGAAAGTCGGAGCAGCGTTTAGAGATACGCGTTTTTGCAGGTTCACCATTGATATATTAGAAGTTTCGAGCGAAGACAAAAAATATTTTAAAGGCCCCACAATCTTATATTCCTCATCGCGTGTAAAAAGTTACTTTCGGCAGTAAACACTCAAATTCACCTAAAGATAACTGGTGACCGAAGAGTTGGTAATTTGTTTAGCAAACTTAACCTAATTTTCAAAAACTTGTCCAGCAAAGTGCATATCCCAACATTCATAGGCAAAACTATTTTGACTTTTTGCTCAACAATTTACTCATGAAACATTATTGTTCGAAAAATAGAGCTGCTGGACATCGTAATTCAACTTTTGCCTCACTTGATTACAAGGCCGCGCGTTGATGACGGCGCAGAGATACAACTATTCGTGCTTGATGGATGTCCGTGCTGCGTCTGCAAAATTGAAGGCGCGATGGCGCGAGACGTAAACTCGCACAGGTCCGCTCCGTGCTGCAAATTAGGTGCCGCTCACATTTGAGAAAACAGTTGAAAAACGAGGAACGATCACATCTCTTCAATATTCGGCTGTGTTGACACTCGATTTTTTCTATCTTTTTTTTTAAGTCACCGAAAAGTGAACTTTTTGCGCATTTAAGTGTCAGAGTAAAAATTCTAATCCTCGTTTATCTACTTTTGTTTAATTCTATTGTGAATAGACCACTGGGCAGACTCGTGAGAATGCTTAAAACTACAGTCTGAGTTCTTTCAAATAGACCGCGTATACCAAAGAGGAACCAAGTTACATCAGCTATTGCCAAATTTAATTGGGAAATTTAATTTTTACTTGAAAACGATTGTGCGGATTTTTGTGCTTTCAGTGATTTTTTTTTTTTTTTTTTTTTTTTTTTTTTTGTGGTTCGAAGCAAATTCCTTAACATTTTCAAAGGAATCCGCACAAACGTTCTCTCGTAAAAAATTAGATTGCCCAGTTAAATTTAACAATAGCTGATGTAGCTTAGTTCCCTCCTGCTAAACGTAGTCCAAATACATTTTCTCCGGTCAGACTATTAGGTTTAAAAGACGAGAAAAAACACATACATACATATAAGTCGCTTTACAGCACTCCCTCGCGCTCTACGACTCCTAACCTCCACTGCTCTCTTTCAAACCACAAATCTTGGGGGATTGAGCACATCAACATTTCCGCCTCAATCCCTTCCCTCCAACCTTTCATTGGTCGCCCTCTGCGTCTTCTCCCAAGAGGGACCCGGTCAAGGACCTTCTTCGGCAACCTGTCTCCTGCCATTCTCTGGACAGGAGCTTTTGGAGAAAAAATAATTCCGCTTTTTCAAAAACTCAGTCGCGGTTTTCGCAAGTTGGCAATACTGTTTTTCCTCAATTTAAATGCATGTAAAATAATCGATCCCTGGCGAGTCATTTTGCCACACCTGAAATCGTTATTTTTAATGGACTTGAATTGAGTAAAAAAACAGTGTCGCCAACTCGAAGAAACTCCGCTGCGAACCCTCGATCGACTTTCGCGGGAGGCGGGTGTAAACACTCTTTTTCAATTTCACGAATCCCGCTTTTTCGATTTAAAGTTCCCCACTGGCGGACAGGAGCCGCGGAGTTTGCCACTGCTCGTGATGGGAGCAGTTTCCTCCCGCATACTTTCCACGTTTATTTCGTCGCCTTTTCGAATAAGGCCGAAGTATGATTTTAGAATGAGCCGTAACGCCCGAATAACTCCACGTCGTCCAGGGCTCACGAGGGGATTGAGTTACGCTGTTATATCGTTGCGATTTCTATGTGAAATCGCCGCGGGACCAGCAGCTCGCGCGTGTATCTCATATTTTAATCTCCGCTTCGCGGGACAGATTCCGACGGGGCGCGCGCCGCACACTGGTACGAATCTGACGAAGATTGGACATGATTTAATAACTTAAAATCTCGTCTTTCGTTGATATAAAAACGTGGATGTTTGAAAGTGGGTCCATCGATTTTTTCGAATTGCTTTTCAGCTGGCTGAAATTGAAATTGCTAGACGAAGCTATACACTGAAAAAAAATTCTCGGCGTTTTTACCAAGGTCCGTTGGTACCTTTACCATCTCACTTTTTTCTACCAATTATTGGTAATTTTACCAAGACAGACTGGTAAGCTTACCTAAAAACCGGTATTTTTACTGGTTTTTTTTCGGGTAAGAATACCACTTTTATTGGTAATCGATTCCCGGTAACTTTGCCATTTTATCTCGGTAATTCTACCACAGTCGATAAAAAATATTGGCGTTTTTACCAAGGTCCAGTAAAATTACCGAGAATGTTCAATAATTTTACAGAGATCTCTCGGTAAAATTACCAATTCCATAAATGGTAATTTTACCAAGAAAAAACTGGGATCAAATAGAACCCTGAATTCTTGGTAATTTTACCCTTTCTTTAGTAAATACACCGAGATTTTTTTTCAGTGTAGACAAAAGAGATGTAAAGGGATCCTCTTAGTGGAAGCGGATGGTTGCAATGGACAAATGAGGTAGGTAATAGACTAACTAACGGCAACTCACGAGAGGTTTTTCGAGAGTTGCCGTCCGTTAGTCCATTATTTTCTCCCTTAATCTATGAGAGCCCCCCAAAAGAACCAATTAGATCGCTCCATATCCCTAATGTCTTCTTTGTCCATAGCTTTGTCTATCAATATTGACAATTAGCCTGCAGAAACAGCCCTTAAGATGGGTCACTAAACCGTGAATAGATTTTGACTTGCGGTTACATTTTTCTGGAGGCAAATGCGCACTTTAAAAACGCAAAAATGTAACTCAGAGACCAAGAAATACGCAGTAAAGAAGCGCAACTTTTCCGCAAATTTAATACGCCCCGGCTTCGCGCCGATCCAAATTATGTCACCCGGCACCACTCAAAAGCAAGCACGGGTTTCTACGACTTCCGTAAATTAGTCTTTCTACTCCTTTGTGTTTGAAAACAATGGGAGAGTCGAAAATATAACTTCAGAATCAAAGAATCGAATCGAATTCATGTTATCTGTAGTAAACAAGCAATCGCTCCACGTTGAAATACGTTTTATTATTAAAAAAATATCGATGAGAAATGAGAGAAAACAGCGAGTTGACTGCCATTGTACTTCACTGCCATCATTGTCCCGCCAGTCTGTTTTAAATTCCTTCGAGGGTTGAAACTTTTGAAACGAGCACTTTTTCGGGATTGTGGCTCAAAAAATACGCAAATAAGTTACCACGTAATCTACTCACCTGGTATTTTCCCAATATTAAACATAATACACAATATCTGGTGACCCATCTATACTGAAACGATTGACTGAAATTTTAGTCAACAATGCCTCAGATGCGCTGGTCACAGAATCGTGTTTTGATGCTAGATTCTTGGAGATTAGCTATAAACATAATAAGATCCGCCCAACAGCAACTTTCTACGTGGAATATTAACCGAGATGTCGCCCTTTGAAAAGTTAGGTTTTTGACGGCATCCACCAATCTTGTAGGCGCTGATATGAGTTTCACGCCAACTGACCGACTGCACTGCTCTGCGCAATGCGAGAAGTATTCATGCAGTCTCGTAGGCGCTAATATGCGGTTCACGCCGACCGCACTGTTTGGCGCAATGCGTGAAGTATTTCTACAGTTTTGCAGGCGCTAAATATCATTCATCCGAGTTTCACGTTGAGTAACCGGTGCAAATGTGCGTCACTAATGACAACAAGGTGGAGGAGACCAAGATTGTCACTACCGCGGTGGACGACGTCAAAAACCCGACCTTTCAAAGGGCAATACCTCCGGTTAATCTTGAAGGTAGAAAGTTGTTGTATGGACATATCGTATTATTTTTAGCTATACATTACAAGAATCAAGCTTCAAAGCACGATTCTGTGACCAGCGCAACTGACCCATTCCTTGTTCGATATGGCTCAATGGCGTTTTCTACTGTGCGGCGGCTAGCATTATACAACCCCTGTCAAGAATTCATGCTTTGCATCATCTTCATGCTCTGTTTCTGGTTTTGTCTCTTATTAAACTTCGTCGAGCTCGCACATAGCTCAGAAATCGCTTCTCCTGCACCGCATCGGCGCGACCCTCGCTTATATCATCTGTTGCATCGCGCGTATTAAAATGATTTCGACTCGGAGACCTCGCGCAGAAGTTTTGCACACACCTTAGGTAAAATGGATCAATAGCATAGAGGGAAAAAAGGAGATGTTTGCATCTTGAGGATTGCTTACCCCGTGACGTAGGTCGGCACAGGTACTCTGGCTAAAATTCGGAATGCGAGGGATGAAAAACGGACCATAACGTCCGATTTTTTTGCTCATGATGCAATTTCCAACACTTTATATTGAAAGATTTTTTTTCCATAAACTACACTATTTCCAAGAAAATCAATGATAAAAATCGTCCGTACCGGCCTACGTCATCAAAAAAGTCCAAGATGCCCGAAATGCAAACACCTCCTTTTTGAGCTCGCCCACTCGGGAGAGCTCTTTGCGATCGATTTCTTTTAGCATTGGTAGTGTCCGTGGCGACGAATGGATGGTTCTCGTTGCCGTCGGAGGAACGGCCAAAATCCCATTGATTTCAAGGTCTAAAAGTTGAATTTTCGCGGGTTACAGTTTTCCTCCGTCGAACATTTCCGTTCCCTCATTCAACTGAGGATTAATTGTTCCTCGTTTGCTACACTAGAGAGCAGCACTTTCCAGTGGCCGAGCATATCATAGCATGTTGCTATGGTTTTATATCAAATAACCTAATTGTATGTTATCATCCTCTTATCTTTTCAATGCAGTTTTTGTGTGCAGTTGTACTTGCAATTGTTATTATTTCTGAAAATAAAAAACATGGTGACCTCGACGTGATTTAATAATTTGTTCAATTAATTTTAAGTTACTAAGACTAAGATTGAGATTTGCGCATAATTAATGGATAATCCTTAAGATTGCCGTTATTGGTACCATAGAAGGTTAATTAACCTCAAAATAATTGCATGCTTGAGAGCTCGGTTGAGACTCGCATTGGGATCCTTTCAGAGTTTGTTTAAACCTCATATTAAGAATGCTTTAGGATTCGTTTGAGCCCCTCGCATCAAGAATGCTTGGGAATTCGTTTGAGCCTCGCATTTAGAATGCTTGAGAATTCGTTTGAGCCTCGCATTGAGTTTCTTTAGAGTTCGTTTTAACCTTAAAATACAGATGCATGAAGTGCTCTTTCGAGCTCCGTGCTATTTATAGTGCGCGAGGTGCTCCATTGAGCCACCCCATACCTACAAAGGCGTGATGTGCTCCATTGAGCCACTCGCATACAAAGGCTTGAAGTGGTCTCTTGAGCTCCACGCTAAAATTCAAGTGAATTCCTTTTCAGCTCTTAGTGTATACCATAAGTATTGTGTAAGAATTATGGCAGAAACGTTCCTCCAAACCGTGCTAAATTATAGTTTCTTTGAACTCTGTGCCGATAAAAATTCAGAATTTCAGACTGCCAGCTTAACAAAGTATAACCTTAATTCAAGTTGGCGACTTGATTTAAAAAAAAAAAATTAAAATTAAATCATATGATTTCATTACATTGTTGACAAGTTAAGAAAAAGCTTACCAACGATGAAAGCCAGAAACAAAAATGCGATGGCAAAAATAGCCATTGCAACATTTGCCGCAAAATCACATTCATAAAAGATAATTCCATTTCTCTCTCTTTATTTCTCTTTATTTATTGTAATGTGAAAAATTTGTCATATGAAATTACGTCATAACATTTTGCATCGGCATGTAACCTCTGATAATTGGGTAAAGATTCATTTAATACATATACAATTTCAGAAAAAATCATTAATAGTTGTTAATAGTTTCCCAAAGGCGAGCTCTCCAACACAGTAGTGTTGGAACCAGCAGCTTGTTTTCTCTATGGATCAATAGTTCTATTTTCCAATGAAGAACAACTGCTCCTGGCTGAGTTTAGAGAAAACATTTGTGACAGCCCAGCTTTTCAACTCTGCGTGATAAGAATGGATTTTTTTTAAAAAATACACGTTAAAATGTACATAGCAAGTAAGGAGGGGATTAAAACATGGGTAAAAAAGGCTAAAAAACTAAAAAAAAAAATTCTAAAATGCAAGACTTTGGCTGTTACCAGCTCATTTTCAGCTGCAAAAACGCTAAAAAGAAGGACGTTTAGAGCTAAAAATGAGCTGATATGCTGGTAACAACTCAAAACGTTCTGCCTTTTAGAGTTTTAAATGTTTCAGCCTTGTTTACCCATGTTTTAAATCCGTATCTATTTGTTCGTATATTCGAGCTGTGTTTTTTTGTGCTTTATCGGTACATAGCAAGTTTCATAAGAAGTATGGTAAATTTTACCATTTGTCTTCTTGAACATTGACACATTGATACTGCGGAGTAAAGATAATCAGATGTCTGGTGGCTACCACTATACTTTTGGTGAATACGATTAGAGTGATGGTCGCGGCTACCATAGAGTCTGTTGGTGATTACTAGGCTCATATTAATGTCACGCAAACCATTTATTTCTTTTGCTGGGCATATCTTCTTGCGTGTTAGGTCCCTTTATTTTCCAGTGAGAGACCGTATTCATTAAAAAAGATATTGATAGAAAAAAAGACCAAGAATAAGGATAAGGTAGAAATTTAGAGGAGGCTAATCTTTTCTAGCTATTCTAATTTTTAGGTAAATATTTCAGGAAATTCAAAATGGAAAATCTGCAATGATAGGGGGTCAGCGGAAAGGCATTAAATTGAAGGATGGGCGGCAGATCAAAGACTGCTTGGAGTATAAGTACTTTGAAGTGCGATTGTCCTACGATTGCAGGAAGCATCAAACTATCGAGGATAAAATAAAATTATCCTAGCCAGAGAGGCTATGGATGGATATGTCTGATGGCCTCTTTTGGAATCAACGAATTTCAAAAGATAACGTGAAGAGATTTTACGACGTTTTTAAAAAAAAATATTTTTCACATGAAAATTCGACAGCTGAAAAACAGACAAAGGATGTGTTAAGGGTGGCAAAGATGAATCAATGGATGAGATCGGCAAAAATCTATGGAGGTGATCGGTTGTGTGATAATATAGACAGAGGCAGATTATAAAAATCGAAAATGGTATCGTATTCGACGTCTTGACCAAACAACTAGTCTGGAATACCCATGCTCACGATGAGTTTGATAAATTGCCCTGATAGTTATTAACTTTAGAAATTTTAAAAATAAACTAGGGGAGGGGGACACACTCTAACCTAATAAAACAATTCAAGCAAGCTAAGCAAAACTTCTTGATTTCTCATGAGCGCTCTGGAAGCTACAGTCCCGGTTCTGTCCAAACATGAGATTCATTGTTTGAAGCATCAAGATTTCTCTTGAAAACACTGCGCAGCTCGAGTTTTTCGGGGGGAGAAGTGGAAAACTTGCCAAGTTGCGGATGTTCGAAAGTTGCGAGACTTAACAAGCGTGAAAAAGCTCTGTTGCTGAGCTTTTGATTTCGGGACATGTTGTTTTCTGGTTTGGATCTCTGGAGTGTGTGCGAGCGTCGAAACTTCCCAAGACTAATCCTCCGCGGTAACTGACAATGACATGTATGACTGGAAAGTTAGAATCGCTCAAGTTCTTCAATCGCGAGAGGTGTCCTAACAGCCTGACCGAAAGTTTATGGATCGCGCCGGACATGGTTAAACGCGACGCTCAATTGCAGTTGTGGCTTTAAGTTGATGTGACGATTAGTGCTCTGAAATTTGTTCACCCTTCAAAATTTCAGTTGATGTTGTACAAACGTCCGTTTGCTGTAAGTCAGATTGGGATGGTTGCCTTTTATAGAGTCCCTTTATACCCAGAGTTAAGACAACTCGATTATCAGCTGACTGGCAGCCGGCCTCGGCTGGCCATGGAGGCCGAAACGAGTGCACCCAAACGAACGATATTGAGGGATAAGGATCAGGAATCCTGCCATGTCTGTCACACAAAAACAACAACATCAACAGATTGATCAATTTAAAAAAAAATGAGATTGGTTTGTGAATAATTTCTTAATCGATTTTCATTTTGGACCGATGGCAATAACAATTTACTCTTGATAAACCACAATTAGGTAATATTTTCATTATTCTTGTTCACATTCGAGGTACCGCCATCTTGGCGCACTCGTTTTGGCCTCCATGAGCGACAACCAATCAGAATTGGATTTTTTTTTAGGCCACTTTCAGCCCAACCAAAAGTGAGTTGTCTTAACTCTGGGTATAAAGGGACTCTAGCCTTTTAAACAATTCTTGGATATAGCGAAATTCTAATTCAACCCATTTTGGATAATTCGTTCAAGCTGTGGAAAGAAAGAGGCACCTCTACTTTAATGAAGTAGGGACCAGTGGAGAGGCGTAAAAGATCGATTTTCGATCTTTCCCAATTTGAAGCTATGGTGGAGAATCGATTATTAAGGTACTCGTTGCGAAGACCCTGTCTATCGATCATTTCCCATTGGTTTAAACGGCAGATCAATCGATATACAGCACAGCACGTAACTTCACACCACCGGGGGGGGGGGGGGGGGCGGCACCCTTGATTAGAAAATATTCCACAAAAAAACGACATTCTTCCTAAATTTTAATGAGTTTCCCGGCGAATTTAACCGAATACAGTCTAATTGCATTCACAATGACCTATTTTCCTTGTGGCGTTTTATTTGTTCACATAAAAAGTAATTAACATGCCTGTAACTTTGCCAATGGATTTATTCTATACTAAAAAAAGACCCATCAAATATCAAATCACACCGTTGCTTACACATGTAAACAAACTAAATATGAGAGATTAGGCAACGTCTGAGAGATGGGGAATCTTAGATGAGGAAGATACCAGTGGCGTGGCGTGCTTTGCGATATATCGATTGATCTGTCATTTGAACCTATGGAAAAGGATCGATTAACAGGGTGTTCGCGACGAACACCTTAATACTCGATTTTTACCACGGATTC
Organism: Bemisia tabaci; assembly: GCF_918797505.1. Lineage (NCBI taxonomy): Eukaryota > Metazoa > Arthropoda > Insecta > Hemiptera > Aleyrodidae > Bemisia > Bemisia tabaci. The sequence goes on along the minus strand of NC_092797.1, from coordinate 43,783,352 downwards.
AAATGGGGAAATATCGATAGTTGATCATTCACGCCACGCCACCGGAAGATACAGCCCCTGAGCAAGTTTAGTGACGGTTTGCGATATTCTCTTGTATACTTAGGTTGGATTTTCTTCATATTTTTCTAGGCAAATTTGGTCGCCCACAACTAAGATAGAAGTACCAACGGACACGAAATTCGAAAATGAGTGATACAAATGACGCAAATTGTGCAAGTAAGAGTGAATTTGCGGAGATATCTCAAAATAACGCAAAATTTGAACGGGTTCGTGTAAGATACAGTAGCGGCTCCCATTCTCGTTGTTGGAGATCTCTATAGGCTTGACGGGGTCGCTACCGCTCCTAGTAATTTCAGAATTTGTTAATGTGCTAATCGTGGTTTCTACAGTCGTTGCCTACAAAAGCCTGGATACACGCTCAAATTTCCGTCAATTTCCGATCAAAATGATGACAAAAATGGCGGTCGAGAGTTATCTAGATTGTTATCTAAAATTAATTAAAACAACCTGTTGATGGAGATAAGCATGAAGTAAGCACAGTCGTGTGAAAATCAGATGATACGGATGAGACCCACAGTTCCATCATCTACCATCAAATTTTTGCAGGCCGCAAAAAATTGATGGTATATGGTGCGCACCAGTCACCATTTGATCGGAAATTTGGGCGTGTATCCAGGCCTCAACGAAGACAGAACTGCCAACGACCAAGGGGAAAATGAAAATGAGTGCCAACGAAATGATGAACAACGAAGTGATGTGAAATGATGCCAACGACGCAAATTGTGGGTTAAAGAGTGAATTTCAGACTTTGTAAATTTTCTCATCATAAGTGCATACGTCAATAAGCCTGTACGTCTGATTATTTATTTAAACCTTTTACGAGACTCGGGCCCATTGATAAATTGCAATAACACAAGACAATCACCAGCTCGGAGGTACCTTACAGCCAAAGATGGATCTCATTTTCTCGGCTGCAGTAATTGATGCATACGCCTGAAACTCATGAATAACTTTGAGAACTGAACCGCCGACGAGAATAATCGGAAATGTTTGTCGAGGAAACGCGGCGAAGTTTCGGTGCTTTTCCGAGGAATCTCTACTTGGAGGAGTCGAATCCGTGTATTTTCACGAGAGATACTCTTTCGAAGTTCGGCGGTGGGAGAAAATGTAACAGGCTGGAGTGTAGTCGTCAGCGAATATGAGTTTAAATTGATACAGCTGTGCGATCGACAGACCGACATCAGAATTCATTGCTGCCAATATAGAGGCGGAGCCATTGATGCCTGTTTCACTTACAAAGTTTACTCGTCCTGGAACAGTGGCATTACGCTGGACCAAACTATGGCAAAGACGAAATCCCTCTTCACCCTTCATAGCGTGGTGTTACTCATTAGCTACAACGGATGTTTTAACATTTTAATAATAGATTGTATTCGATACATCGAACAGATGAGATTGTGTCGATATTGATTAGTTAAACATGTTTCACAAATTTCCTTCGATATAAAATGTTCATTTTTTAGGAAAGTTATGGATATTTTTCCTTGACATTTTCAGGAATTTTAGGTTCAATTGCGAACAAAGTTACCTAAAAAATTGGAAGGAAAATATTCGTTAGTTTACCAGGAAATTCGTGTTTTATCCAGGGAAATTTGGCAACTCCTGAAGGTTCATACGGCGTTTTCCCTTAGTACGGAAGTGCAGCACGCGGTATAGCTGGGCCGGACCCGATCTCCTAAGTTTCCGCCGGCACAAATTTCAGCAGCACCCATTTTTGTTGACAGTCGCAGACACGACAAGCCGCATTAAGCGACTCTTTAATATGCGGGCGTCATAATGATGCTCCAGCTAGGGCCTCCGTGTTGCTGGCCGACACCAGTGGCGTGGCGTGAATTGCGATATATCGATTGTTATGCCATTTAAACCTATGAAAAAAGATCGATTATCAGGGTGTTCGCAGCGAACACCTTAGTAATTGATTCTTTACCATAGCTTCAAATGGCGAGATATCGATAATCGATTATTCACGCCACGCCACTGGCCGACACGCAGTGGATCGAGTCAATCGAGAGGTCGGACAACATTCGGGAACTTCAAACGCTTAAATAACTCCGCTATACAAAACTTTGAGGTTCTAAAAGTTGTCCCATTGGCTTCCATGTGAAGTTTTCTGCTACAGAAACCTCTTGAGATTTAAAATGTGACGAAATAAACATCAAAATTTGCAGTTTTAGTCAAAACTTTCATACCTGACCTCTCTAATGAACTCAATCCACTGTGCGACATGAAAAAATTAGTTCACGTATAGAAGGCCGAGAAAAGGGTCGGAGAAAAAGGCGCCATCTAATCTCTGCCTTGTGTTACAATGGACCGCTGGACGGAGAATTAAATTGAGGCTCCTCACACATGTTACGTCATCAAAATTCAATGGAGAATGCCGTGGACACTTTAGAGACTTTCAGATCCAACTGATATAGGAGTGAAAATCGTGCTTTTCATGTTCATCAATTGGACGTCTTCATATCTAATGGAACTATGTGCAATGAGACATGAGCCCTGAGACTCATAAGAATACATGCATAACAAGGCTCACGTCATAATGCACATAGTTCCGTCTGACAGAAATACGTCCATTTGGACCGCGTTTAGCAGAAAGAAACCAAGCCACATCAGCTATTGCCAAATTTAACTAAGCAATTTAATTTTTTACAAAGGGACGTTTGAGCGGTCTCCTTTGACAATTTTGAGGAATTCGCTGCGCACTATGCAGAAAATTCACTGAAATTTGCACACAGATCCGCACAACCGTCTTCATGTAAAAAATTAAATTTCCCCCATTAAATTTGGTAATAGCTTATGTGGTTTGGTTGTTTTTGTGTAACGCGTGCTGGCTGCTGATGATCCTTTGACACAAATAGGTACCATTTTATGAGTATTTTTCCATTTTTAGTTACAATTGATCAGACTGCAAAAATAATTTCTCAAAACTTATGAAAACCGATTAAGAACCACAAAAGTTTTAAAAAATTCGTACTTTTTCAAAGGAGGTTTGGTAACGTTCGGAAGTTCATGAGGCGCTTTGCCTTTGCACAACAGTGACCAGGTTCTCCTAACTCGGATCTAAGCTCATGATAGATCTATTGTATCGGCCATGCATGGTCATTTCATTCAGGTATGTGTGCGTTCTGCGAATCTCCGATTTGATCGAAAAACTAAATCGCCTTCATTTGGTAGAGTAGGCAACATCAGCTCCTAGGAGGTCGAATAGTGGTATCTCGTCTTGAAGTAATTGATTTTAATGCCAGTTTTAACTACTCCAGTTTTGAACTCGAAAAGATCGTGCTAAATGGAATGCGCAGAGAGATAAAATAATGGATTCGCAAAGCACAGTCGCAGTGGCGTGGTGTGCTTTGCGATATATCGATTGTTATGCCATTTAAACCCATGGTAAAGAGTCGATTATTAAGGTGTTCGCTGCGAACACCCTGTTTATCGATCCTCTTCCATAGCTTTAAACGGTATAACAATCGATATATCGCAAAGCACGCCACTGCACAGGCGAGGAAACGGCGAAAACATCCGTTGACGTGATTTCCATTCTAGAAGTGGGAAGCAGCAATACCGGAAATGTTACATCCGGGTACCTGGAGAAAGCTCTGGAGAACTTTCTGCGATAAGTTTGGGCGAACTTTGGCTCTGCCTGCGAAAAGAGGGAGGCTTGAGGTCACTCGCTCCTCGCTGTGATCTGATTGGATCGGTCAAAGTCGTAGTGCACGTATCGGATTTCGGCAGTGTCCATATTTGCACACTCAATGGGTCCGTCGCAAACTTTTGCTCCGACAAAAGAAGTAAGATTTCTTAACCCCAGTCTGCCTCATACTTTTATGAAAGAGCGTCAATTCTGACCAACCGTTCCGAGTACAACAGACCCGCATTTAAATGACACATGTTGCAGTTCGCAGTTAATATCATGGACCACTAGACAAGGTACGAACTTAAGCAATCTGATACATGTTCCTCAACCAGAATTTCATGTAAAACACGATTCTTGCATCAAAAATTAGTGAAATTAACTCCTAACGAAGATAATAACGTTTTTATTTCACATTGGTTACGAGGAATTTGAACTGCCCGCTCACAAGAAACTCAAAGCTCTACGTGAGTCAAATCGCGCACTACAACGGTTTCAACAAGCCTCTCAATCGAGCAATGTTCATTTCCCACCATGTGTTGTTCAAACTATAAGCAATTTGCTACAGCTGAGCCAAAGCGTCAAGATTGAGGTCGCCAGATTTTTATATCGCAGAGACTGTCATAATAACTAATGTTTAGCGCACGATGTGAATCACGTAGAGAATTGAGTTTTAATGAGCGGGTGGTTTGAATTCACGCATCAAGAATCATTTAATATCTTTGGCAGGAATTGATTTCGGTAATTTTCGTTGTGCGCATCGTGTTCTATGTGAAATTTTGGTTAAGTAACATGTATCAGAATGCTGAAATTCGTACCTTGTCTAGTGGTCCATTAGGAAAATAATAACAAGATATTTAAAGCCAAATAACAGCATTTTTTACATAAAAATGAACCGATGTTACATTGTAAACATATTACCATTGTATTTGCAATATTTATACCTCTGAGGATGATCTTCCGTGGTCGGAAAGCTTCAGGTAAAATGTAACATTGGTTTATTTTTATATAAAAAATGCAGTTATTTGGCTTTAACCATCTTGTTATTACTTTCCTCATTTAAATTAAGCTGGTTTTGCGTATAACTACCTTTATTCTTATGTTGCTTGTTATCAACAGTGTGATTAACTTTAGAACCTCCGTGGAACTGGTAAAAGTGGGTTGTGAAAATTCACAAAGGAAGTAAGTAATAGATTAAATGACAACAAATTCACGAGAGATCGCATAGTTATTCCGCCATTTTCCTCCTTACTCTTTAACAAACACCCGTTCCAACCCATAAGATTGCACCATTTTCCCTCGATCTGGCGCATTTGTCCATCGCTTTGTCTATAAATTCGAATAATCAGCCTGCAGGAGTTAACTGCACTCCAAATTTCACTCTTTAATTTCTAATTACGTTATACCGGCTCGAGGTCGTATTCCATTTGGACGTATTTCTGCCAAACGGAACTATGTGCATTATGACGTGAGCCCTGCGTTATTAAGCCATTTTTATGGGTCTCGGGGCTTATGTCTTGATGCACATAGTTCCGTTTGGCAGAAAGACGTCATTTGAAACTACGGTGCCCATAATCCGTACTCTTCAATTCCATTTGGTAATGATATTTTCATTCCCATACTTGAAAATGATAATTGACCAATCGTCTTCTCGAATACTGCCCTGCCAAGGAAGAACCGCGGAAAAGCTATTAAGCGTTGCCAACTTTCCTTCGACAAATCACAAATTTTCCAGTAAAGAAGATATTTTTCTTCCGATTTTTCAAAGGATTTTGTTCTTAATTGGCTCAAGATATTCTAAAAATTTTAAGGGGAAATACTCATAACTTCATTCAAAAATAAATGTATTCTGAGGGGAGATTAGAAGACATTCCAATACTCATACGGCGATTTTACGTAGCACGGCAGTATCAATTGCACGTTTAAAACTACCGAGCAATAAAAACTCGGTACATCGGCGCGAACGGAGGCAATTTCATAAAGCCGTATATGAAGGAGGGGTATACTGCCGTGCTAAGGAAGAACGCCGTATGAACCTTCAGGCGTTGCCAAATTTCCTTTGATAAAACACGAATTTCCTGGTAAATTTATGAATATTTTCCTCCCAATTTCTGAGATAATTTTGTTTGCAATTTCACCTAAAGATTCTGAAAATGAAAAGAAAAAATATCCACAACTTTGCTGAAAAATAAGCATTTTATCGAAGTTAATTTGGCAACTCTTGAATGTTCATACGGCGTTCTTCCTTAGCACGGCAGTATACTAAGAAGCTGAGTGCAAAGAATCAGTAGGCGGGTGCAACGTTGTCAAATGGAATCGATTTTTCTCGATGGGTGCGCGAGACACATACACCCGGAATGGATTCGACAACGCTGGTCAAGTAAGGACCCTCAAGAGCGGCTCGACTTCACATTGTTTCCTCTGTCGCATCCTTGGGATAATGACTCCGATATTGAGAGAACGTACCCTAACTCGCTCGAGTGAGTTTTGGTTCCGTGAAGCCATGCTTACACAGACCGCGCGCGATGCGGGGCTAATTGCGCGTCAGTGTGCACTGGCTTTGGGACCGTTAAAGAATTATGTAACGCACTTAGGGGGAGGGGGGTTTGAGCTAGCGTTACGAGGCGTTAAAAGGGAGAGGGGGTTAAGCCAAGCGTTACGTAACAAATTCGTGCCGGGGGGGGGGGGGGGTTGGAAAAAAATGCAACAAATTGAAAATTCCGTCGCTCTATTATGAATCCTTTCGGCGCGTGACCCATCCACCAGAACGCGTGTCGCACCTAGAGTCCCTTTATACTGAGAGTCAAGACAATGTGAATCCATTTCTGATTGGTTCCCGTATTTTAGGCCTTCGCAGTGTCACAAACGGGAGTAAAGATTACATTTTCACCGATTGCAAAGATTATAGTCTGGAATGGACCAGGGAATTACGGGTTCGGCAAGGAACAAACGGAATGAGAGAAGGAATGGAGAAAGGAGTTTGAGAATGGGCCGATCAAAGATTACGAAAAACGTTCAATTTCTGTAATCTTTATTCCCGTTTGTGACTTCATGAGGGGTGTTGTCTTGACTCTCAGTATAAAGGGACTCTAGTCGCACCTACTGAGCAATTACTTAGCTTTTTCTTGAGTTTTTTTTTTTTAAATTTGGAAGGGGGTGCCAGTCACGGGTGCATTACAATGGGGTGGGTAAAAAAATCGGGAAAAGTGCGTTACGTAATACTCGAACTACCTCTTTGAGCATCACGTTGCCATATACGTTGGTGCCGTAAATCACCCTATCAGTGGGGAAAGGAAAATCTGGAATTACTGCTTCGGTGTGCAAGGCTTTATTGCGCGGTTGACTTCGCGTCACGGGCTATCCGTGAAACCCTGGCTGAAATTCACTGGTGAAGGCGAAACAAGCCGAAAATTTCCATTGAAATCTCGCTGATTAATTGAGCGTTCCTCTCTAATACTGGAAGCGAGTTCACCGGAAGAGTCCTCCGGCCGTTTGGAAGTGGAACCACATGCTAAGGAAGACAACCGTATGAACTTCTGGATTATGCCCTCGATTAAATGCGTATTTCTTAAGAAAATTGGGAGAATTTTAGAGATTATTTTTTTCCGAGAGATGCAAAGAGAGATTTTACGTAATGAAATCATGATGGAATTTGGTTTCATTTAAATTTAAAATTACGTTTTTTCATGAATTTCAATGATATGTCAGAAGCTACGCGTGCAATAGAAAGTTGTGGGAATTTCAGGGATGAGTTTTTCCCGGAAAATGCAAAGACAATTTAAAGCAATGAAATTAGAATGATATCTCATTTAATTAAAAAGTAAAATAAAGTTTCCCATGATATTTCAATGATTTGTCAGGAGCTGCATGTGCAACCCGCAACACTTATCCAAAACTTTGCTAAGCAAAAACTACAAAATTAGACTCATGACAATCTTTCTTCAAAACTTAAACTTTCAAAATTTTTTGATTATTCTGATTTATCAGGAGCAGCATATGCAACCTGCAACAATTATCTATAAATCCGCCTTACAACTTGAAAATTGGTCTCCTAACAATTTATCCTCACGCTAAATTTTAAATTAATAGTGCACTGTTTCATGCGTTTCATGGCATACTGTGCCAATTGCATGAGTTTTGTTAAAATCCTAGATTTCATCATGAAATTTCATTTCATTGGTTTCACAAAATTTTGCATCTCTGGCATTCGACAACAGCCAAAAGTTCATGCAGCAGTTTTCCTCAGGCACGACGCACCTGCGAGTACGCCAAAACCAGGGAGAATACCAACGAAGTGGGGGCAATTAAAGAGACAGCCCCAATTAAATCACCGGGGGTTTGACGCGGTAATTCCTCAGCGAAGCCCGGAGAAAGATCAAAATTTACCGCCGGCCGGAATTTATATTTACAGAGGATGGGGCGGGGCTCTCGCCGTCCATTTTCGGTCCTCCGCAGCCCGCCAAAATTAGCGCGCCCGGATGCGAGGACGTGGAGTTGAAAAACTCCAGTAGTAGGGTTAGTGGATGGTGGGAGGGGGGGGGGGGGTGATATTTTTTGGCATTGTGTCGCGCGGTGACGTGCCCAGAATGATGAGTCGCAATTCGTCGCTTGGCCGACAAAAGGGCGTAAGTACAATTTGGGATGAGCCCGAAAAAACATTGAATTCTGTGGAGGACAGGGTTCAGTGCAGAGTGTAGTTACGCCTTTATGTAAAGAGGTCGACGAATTTTCGCAGCGCGCCCTCCGGTGCCGAAAACGTATGCTCCCGGGCTGAGGTAGAACGCCGTATGAGCCGTCAGACGTTGCCAACACTGGAAAAAAAACACAGGATTTAGAGTATAAAGTAGGTATAAACATAGGATATAGAGTCCAGACTCTTGTAAACATTGACAAGAAAAAATACTCTTGATTTAATCGGATTTTTGCTCGAATCAAAACGAAATCCGCTTAAATTAAGAGGCTTGGTTCTTGATTTAGGCTAGATTCTGATTGAATCAAGAGTACTTTTTCTTGTCGTATAAGTCTGGACTCTAGATCCAATGTGTTTTTTTTCCAGTGAAATTTCCTTGTGTGCTGGTTACACGCTCAAATTCCCATCAATTTCCGATCAAATGGTGACTGGCGCGCACCATCTACCATCAAATTTCTGCGGCCTGCAAAAATTTGATGGTAGATGATGGAGATGTGGGGCTCATCCTTCATCTGATTTCCACACAACCGTGCTAATTTCATGCATATTTCAATCAACACGCTGTTTTAATCAATTTTACTGATCAATCTAGATAACTCTCGACGGCCATCTTGGTCGTCATTTTGATCGGAATTTGACGGAAATTTGAGCGTGTAATCAGGCCATTAGACGAACCACGCATTTGTAGGAGAATTTGTAAATATTTTTAATCCGACTTTTCAGAGGATTTTCGCCGTTATTTGATCTAGAAGGACTGAAAAAGCCGAGGAAAAATATTCATAACTTTCTTCAGATATTTTCTGGGAAGAAATTTGGCAACATTCGAATGCTCATACGGCGTTCTTCCTCAACACGCAGTATAGAGTGCATTCGCAATTGCAGATCATTGCCACGTGGCACAGTGGATCGAGTCAGTCGGAGACAAAGACATAAAGACGGAGGGCTAAAAGCAAAACAAGCAGGAAGCTCCAACGCATTGGCGTCGGAGAGCGGCTCTGGGGGCAGTAGTTGTAGTCAAGAATGAGGGCCTAGACACATTTTGTCATTGATGTACAATCCGACAACTGTCGATTCATGTTTTGTAACTTAGCAGATTTACGTAGCCGGTGTATAAATGTGTATTGGGCTTTGATATGGCGAATACATGGCATTATCACTTGTTGTATACTTTTAATTTTGAAAGCTCTTTGGAGGTCCGCTTCCTAAAAAATCTCTGGTTGATAAGTCGTTTAGCGAGGCTGCAAAAAATTTGCATTTTTATATCTGAAAGTGTAGGTATTGGTTTTTTGTATAATTGTTTTTTTGGATTGCTGGAAAAGTAACGCATACTTCTATAATTTAGGACTGAGTCAGGGAAATATAAGGTTCGTTAAATAGTAAATATTCCTAGTACCGTGTGACACTATTGTTAACGAAAAGTTTTTGCAACTTGTCAAAGAGGTTGTTGAATGATCTTCGAATAACTTTTGATGAGCTAGAGGTAATGGTTCTATCTGCAGCTCGTGGACTTCTGTACGATATTGTCCAGAATCATCTAAATTTTCAAAAAGTGTCCGCTTGTTCGATACCCAATTTGCTCATTCATGCATACAAGGAGAAGCGCATGAAAGCTTTAGCAGACATTTTGGAGATGAATCAAGAATTAGATGAAGAATTTATGACTTAAATCACGGCACCTTAATCACGGGATGACCTTAATTACGGCAACTATTTATTGTCCATGAAATGCAGATGGTTTCATTTCCCTAACTCATCAAAAGGTATTCGAAGATCAATTTCATCAGCCACCCGTACGAACCACGTTTCTAGTGACCCGTACTTGCTTCGCACGTATGAAACATACAATCAGAGAAAACAGAATTCATCTTACAATAATCAATAATCAGTAGGACATGAATCGTTGCGATGTATAATACGACATTATAATGCGGCATTACTATTGTAATTCATTTTAATGGATTAGGGGCATTATAAATCATTATTGCCACGTCGGAATGAAATGTTGTAGACTGAATTGAAAAGCATGTTGGCAAAATTTATTATAAAAATAGTATAACATGTAGGTACATAAAAATAAAAATAAAAAAGAAGAGCAAGACACTAGTGAGGAACTCTTGAACTATAGGTTAATGAGCTATAGATTGTGCATAGAAATTGCCAGTCTAAAGTTTCAAGAATGAGAAAATAATCAGCCTATGAGTGGGTCCAGAATGAGGGAGAAGGAAAAGTTGAAATAATTTTACTGGAAGGAGGGATAAATGAGGTACTCACCGAATTTATTCGTACAGAACATTCAAAAATCCCGTGAAAAAACAGCTCACAAATAAAAGCAAATTGCCATAGAAACTTCTTCACGAAATCACACACACAACGAAGAACGAGGCGCTACAGACGAGTCCGTCCAGGACAAGTTAAAAAATTCCCATGAGCCGAGTGCCGTAATTACACAGTTAAGATAGGGCTATGTCCTGTCGTAAGCGGCGACATACAGTCGATATCATTTCAATAATCGCCCCAATGGCCACGATAGTTGTTAGACGTTTACGGTTTCCCTGGTAACCTTTGTTTGCTATCAGCTGATATCAAGTAATATAACTAGGAAGCTCCAACCCAGTGGTTAAAGCTTCCTTAACCGCGAAAACTTTAAAATTCAAATTTTCAAATTTTGAACGTAAAGTACATTTTTTCCATCACGAGATAAAAGCACAAACAAGTTTTGAATTGTTGACTGTATCACCATGATTCCAAAAATACAATACACAACATAGCATTGACTAACAATAAAACAGTATGCAATAAAATAAAGTCATGACAAGGAACATAGCCGAAAATGGCGCCGATTCCCATCAACCAACGCGCGGTCTCTACAATGTAACATGCTGCATTGATACTCCCCAGCTGGGACCGTCCGGAATAGCAGCTCTAGTGCAAGCACCAGAGCCGCTAAAATGAAGCTTCTTTTCAACCACCTCTACTATTGGCTAGAGGATTGGCGGCGAAATCGGGACAAGTTTGAATTCAAATGTAGGGCGGGAACTGAATAAAATAATTGCGGAAACAAAGTATTCTAGGTTGATTTTTGCCCAAATTCACTTACCCACTCATATTTCATTAACTTTAGGTTAGCTTTGGTCCGTCGTCGACCGATTAATTTCATTTGGGAGTAACGGTCATCTAGAACTGTAACGACCTGTTTGAACCTGCAGAACCACCATGAGCAGAAGAAAAACTAAATGTATCTGAGATTACTGCCTATTACCAAGCAAGAGTAGGTGTAATACAATAGGACGCAGTCCCAACTTTCTTAATATATTCGTTTTAGGCATTTAAAATACGTTTCGAAGAAGAAATATGGAAAAATTAAGAGGACAAGTTCAAATCAAATTTCCGTTTGCCGCCATGGATTCCCGCGCTCATTTACACACTCACACAAGCACCCAGCGTCCCAGCGCCAAACCAGGCTTCACTTTTTCCCCGTGCTTTTAGATACGAGCACTCCGTCTTTATGTCTTTGGTTGGAGAGGTCGGACAAAATTTAAAAACTTTAAACGCTTCACCGAAAAGAAAATTAGGTTGATTTAACATTCCGAATGTAAAACAAGTGTGCAAGAACTTTTAAAATGCTAAATTACCAGTTACATCAGTTAATTTAGCAATGCTGACATGTAAAACTAACTGCTGTTTATTTTTCTACATCCAGAATGTTAAATCAACTTTCGGTTTTATAACTCCGTGTAAACAAAACGTTAAGGCTCCAACAGTGGTTCCATTGGTTTCCTCGTGAAATTTTCTACTGTAAGCACCCCTTGAAATTTAAAATGTGACGAAAGAAACACGTAAGGAACGAAAGAGTCCGTGAGATCATGAACGCCGAGCAGAACATCGTGCATGAAATTATGACCAAACAGCTTGTCTGGTATGGTCATGTTCAACGAATGGCAGATGATAGGATGCCTAAGAAGGTACTAGATTGGGTTCCTCCTGGGAGAAGACGTACAGCAAAATCGTGGATAGGTGGCATTCAAGATGAAATCACAAGATGCCATTTACCAGATGATGACCTCTGGATCGATAGGCAAGGATGGCGATTAGGTGTCGCAGAGCGCCCGGGCGAGCTTTAAACGACTCGAATGTATGTACGAAAGCAACACCAAAATTTGCAGTCTGTTTTAGTCAAAAATTTCATGTCCGACCTCTCTGATTGACTCGATCCACTGTGCGTGGATGTAAGCATATTGTTGTGACACAACGGAGGGTCCGTGAGAAAATTGCGAGCGATGCTCTGCGCTGGATCTGACACGCTTCCAAAAGGGACCGTTTTACAACTAGTGCATTGGCGTGCTCGGTGGTGCGATACTGCCGTGGTGAGGAAAAATGCGAAATGAGCGCTCAAATGTTGCCAGATTGTTCTTATGAACAGTGTTCGATCATAAGGGCACAAATTCTCTTCTCAAACTTTCAGGGAACTGGAACTTTTTTTGCTGGAACTGAAACTTGGCTATTTTCAAAGAAAATCGTGGAGAAACCCGACCTTGAACACTGATTATTACTCTTATCTTGCGATAAATCTTCAAAACTGACCCAGCTTCCTAAAGTGATGATATTCAAAAGTGAAGCTAACTGCGTAGAAGCTATTTTTATATAAATATAAATCAATAATAAATTTTCTTTTTGAATTGTATAATTTACAGCTTAAAACCTATGCGATTAGATCAGAAAATTTCTTTGGTTGAAATCAATATTTTTAGGTATACAGTGGATATCGGATATAACGACCTTGAAGGGACCAGCCATGTTCGGTCGTTATAGCCGATAGTCGTTATAACCGATAGTGGAATTTTTACGCACGTACCCTATGGTTATAAGAGCTGAGAACAAGGCTGTGCTGTAGGTGGGATTCCAGGGCTCGGTGAATTTTGCTGCTGATTCATTATCTCTTCAGTAACACCTTTGTTTATTAGCTTTATCTAATTTTATTTGAATTGAATATTTATTTAATTCATTTATTTTTTTATTCTAGGACTAATTTTAATTAAAAAACTTTGTTTGAATTTGTAAAAACAAGGTATTTTATAATATTGAGAATACATGCACTGCACACTACATTATGTTTGCAATACATATGCGCAATACCGAAGAAGTATAAAACTTCTAATTTGAATAATAGTCCGTGATTTCTTTTTGCTTCACAATCGTGTTCGCGTACCCTTTTTGTAACGCTCTATGGGCCGAGCGTAAAGTGTGATAAAGTGGGATCGTTCCATTCTGAGTTCAAAATTAGGAATTTTTGAACAGTTGTGATGGCTTCTAGGGCGTCTGGAAACGAGATCCTCTCCTCTTCGGCCTCTGTTGCTGTCGCTCAGGTCGTTATAACCGATCACCACATCTGTTGGGACGCGAAAACTCCGTCGCTATGACCGATATGTCGTTATATGCGATGTCGTTATAACCGATACATAAATACATTGAATGAATGGGATTTCAGCCGGGACCGACCAGTTTACGTCGTTATGCCCGATATGTCGTTATAACCGATGTCGTTATATCCGATATCCACTGTATTTCCTACCGGCAAGGATTTGGATCCCTTGGGTGCATTTTAAATGTTTTCGATCATTATAAATCCCATTAGAATACATGCTCCTCTGATCTTATCACTTAAATAGTAGATCTTCAGAAATTGATTTTTGAGGACATTGATCTAAAACTAATAAGTTATACAATTCTCAATAAAGACCTTATTTTTTTGAATTCATGAGTTTTCGTTTACGGCCCATCACTTGCAAATAATCAATGTATTGAGTAGTTCAGTCCTTCTTAAAACCTCAAACATATAATCTCTCTTATTATTTATTTTATTATATTTTATTTTGTTTTCAATTTCAGTCAATACAGGTTTAAAAGCATCGTTTAATTTTTTTCTCATGTTTATCAAAAAACAACTGAAATTACTTCTGAATGTACAGACTTCAAAAATATTATTTTTAAAAAAAATGCTTAAATATTTTCCCGTGAAACACCCTTACAGAACCGGTGAATCAAATTACAAGTAAACTATTCCGAAAATTTAACGGGAAAAAATCAAGAACTGTTCAAAAAATGCTAAATTTCCTTGAGGAAATATGGCGACGTGTGAAAGGAGTTCTATGCACATAAAGTAACATCGCACTTGGCATCATATACGAGGGGATCGATAGGAGAAGAGAAGTCTCAAATGAGTACTACTTCATTGTTACCAAGATTATTCATGCAAATATTGCATGAAATGACGCGCGCCCACAAAAACGCCTTCAACTAATTGAATAGGCACACCGAGCTCCTAGGAGGTCGAATAGTACAAATCTAAAGATTTTGTATTACAAACCGCGTAGATTTTTGGTTGGTTTTTCTCGGCAGTTAAAAATTATTACTTTTATTTGGACTACATTTTGCAATTTGGACCTATAAATGGCCCGTATGGGGGACTGTTGTCACAGGTTTAGCAATCCTGCGGACCCCAGCTGGTAGCCCCTGCCTCAAAGGGGGCAGTGGAGATGGTCACCGGCCTCTGGGCGTATGAACCACCTGCTAGAAGGGCAGACAGGGCTCTGAGCTGAAGTGAAAGCAACCTGTCTAGGAGAGGCAACTCCGAAATCAAACCCTGGTCCTCCAGGTTGGGGGTTGAGTCATCGGGCTAACTCCCCGGTACTTGTAAAAAGTTTTACTGTTAAACGACCTAACAATACAAGCCTCGGTACCACTAGAACTAAACGGACACGTCGACAAAAATTGAGAAAACGGACAATGGTATTTGGGACGTGGAATGTCCAAGGCATTTCAAATAAGTTACCGGAAGTGATATCGGAGATTCAGAAACTTGGAGTGGATGTCGCTGTTCTTACTGAGACCAAGAAAAAAGGGCACGGGTCAGAGAATTACGGTGACTATGATCTATTCTACAGCGGCGTAGCCAAAGATCAGCGTGCTCAGCAAGGAGTAGCAATACTTTTGCGGAGAAGCCTACGTAAGTTCGTGGGCACTTGGGAGGCCGTCAACCAGCGCATTATCAAAATGAACCTTAACCTGTGCGGACATAAGATCACGCTGCTCGGAGTATATGGTGTAAATGATGATGCCACTGTCGCATGTAAGGACCAATTCTTCGAAGATCTGAATGATGAAATACTGAACGTTGGTGCTGGCAGGGAAGCCATTCTTATGGGTGATTTGAACAGCAGAACGGGACGACGAGTAAACTGTAAAGTTGTTGGACCGTTTGGGGAGGATGCTGTTAATGATAACGGTGATCGGCTCATCTCAATTTGTTCTCAAACTGAGATGAAAATTTTGAATGGCTTTTTTCAACACAAAGACATCCATAAGTATACCTGGGTCCAGCCAACGCGAGGATTGAAATCCATCATCGATTATGTAATTGTAAAGCACACTACTAAGTTGAAATTGCAGCAAGTTAGAGTGTGCAGGGGACTCTCTTGCGGCAGTGATCATCATTTCCTCCGAGCAGATATAGCGTTTCCCGTTAAAGGGATTAAAGATAAAGAGCCAATGCCTGAGCAACAGCAGAGTCAGGGAACGCAAAATCATGAAGTATGGTATAACATCGAAAGTTTGGAGCACCCTAGTGTCAAGGATCTGTATCGGAAACGCTTAGATGAGAAGCTGGGGGGTGGACTCTCGGGTACCACGGAAGAGCAATATCAGTTCATCAAAGATTGTATCCACTCTGCAGCGAAAGAAGCCCTAGGTGTTCACAAAACCAGTAATAAATACCAGCATCCTTACTGGTGGGATGAAGAAATTGAAGACGAGATAAATCTTAAGAGGCAAAAACACCTTATATTTCTGTCGTCTAAAAAGACTGAAGATAAAGTTGCTTACAGGAAAGCTCAGTCTAAAGTTAGGAGCCTCATAACACGGAAGAAGAATGAAGCTTGGGAAAGCAACTGTTCTAGAATTAACACCTACCTAGGGGGGAGAAAAAGTGCTGAGAGCTGGAAGTTAATTAAAGGTTTACGTAGAGACATGAAGCGCGACATCGTTTCTCCGATATCACTTAAAAAACTGGAGGATCATTTTAAAGATCTTTTGACGGAAAGGCGCCCAGAGTTTCGAGACAGCAGCACGGACAACGGAAGAATGAACAACTTGGAGATTCACACTTGTGACATAATTAAAGCGGTTAAAGAGCTAATTAATGATAAAGCGCCGGGTCCTGGCGGGATTCCTGTTGAGTTGGTCAAGTACGGGACTGCCAAGCTCTTTGAGTGCCTCAGGAAACTGATGCAGCAATGCATCAGGGGTGACGAGGTACCAAGGGAGTGGAAGGAGTCTTGGATCAAGGCCATCTACAAAAAGAAGGGAAGGAAGGACGACTGTAACAACTACCGGGGGCTCTCAGTGACCGGGACAATAAGCAAAGTGTACGGGAAGATACTGAAAGCGAAGATCGAGGACGAATGGCAGGATCACGAAGCAGAGGAGCAGGCTGGTTTTAGAGCTGGCAGGTCTACGATAGATCACCTCTTTGTTATTGTCCAGGTCATTGAGAAGAAAATGGCCGTAGCTCAGGAACTGCATTTAATTTTTGTGGATCTCCAGAAGGCGTATGACAGCGTGCCGTTGGTGAAACTTTGGGAGGCCTTGGAAAAATCGAATTTTAACGGGGGTTGATTGACGCTGTTAAGCGATTTTATAAAGGGAGTTTTACCAAAATTAAGTGCCATGGGGGGTTGTCAGCGGGATTTTATGTGACTAAGGGTTTAAAACAGGGATGTTGTTTGTCGCCAACATTATTTAAAATTTATCTCGAGTGCGTGCTAAAAGAATGGAAAAAGAAATGCTCTGGCATGGGTGTCCCCTTGGGTGATCTCGAGACTCTGTTTACTCTGTGCTTTGCTGATGACCAGGTGGTGGTTGCTCAAGATCAAGATGACGCGGAATACATGATGCGCAAGCTAGTAGAAGAGTATCGGAAGTGGGGTTTGGAAGTCAGCATATCCAAATCTGAGAAGATGACTTTTGGCGGTGATCAGCAAAGCATTGAGTTGGAGGATGGGCAGCAGATCAAAGGCTGCGAGCACTTTAAGTACTTGGGAGTGCGGTTGACCCAGGATGGAAGGACGGATCAAGCTATCAGGGAAAGAAACACCTTAGCAAGGAAGGCTATAGCGATGTTAAATGGAATCCTCTGGGATCAGCGGATTTCCAAAGATAACAAGAGGAGGATATACAACGCTGTAGTCAAAAGTATATTAACATACGGATGTGAAGTTTGGCAGCTGAAGAAACGGACACAGGATATGCTAAGAGCAACGGAGATGGATTTCTGGAGAAGGTCAGCAGGAATTTCTAGGAGAGATCGGGTCCGTAATGATAGAGTGCGTCAGATAATGGAAGTCGAAAATGACATCGTGTTCGACGTCATGACCAAACAACTTGTTTGGTATGGTCATGTCAATAGGATGACGGAAGAGAGGCTGCCAAAAAAGATGCTTGATTGGGTTCCTCCTGGGAGGAGACGTAGGGGACGCCCAGTGAGAGGTTGGCGACAGGGGGTGTTAAATGAGATAAGAGATTGTCAACTCCCTGATGACCTGTGGGAAGACCGAGCTTTGTGGCGATTAGGCGTCGCACAGCGCCAAAGAGCGCTATAAAAGCGACTCATATATATACCTATAAATTCCGGCCCAGTTTTAAAACAACGTATGTGCCGTTAGTTTCCCTATGCACATAAGTGTTTTTTCAGATGAGCCAGAATTTATAGGTCCGAATTGCAAAATGCAGTCCATTTGCTCGACATGTATTTACTTAATGCTAATGTTAACGTCTCGAGTTTAAATTAAACAAATCATACTTTATCATGGAAACTCTTGAAAATTCTCGATATGATTAACTGAATTCGTACGGCTACACTTTAGGTTACCTAATTAAATCCGTACCGTAACAGTGATTAAGGATTAAATGTGATTGATAGATTGCTTATCACTGACATTCTTTCTCATAAAACATCTGGACTTTATTTAAGATCAGAATTAGCTGCGCGAGGGAGTGCTGTAAATCGACTTATATGTATGTATGTAATTAGCTGCACCGTACTACGCAGCAGTTCATCTTCTCATCACCTTTGAAATACTTAGGAGTTTTCATTGCCTTAAATAACAATATTCTTCTACTTATTTCTCTCCTTAGATTTTTCTATTTCATTACTTGTGTTTGCTTTCTAATACCTACTATTTGGACCGCGTTCAGCAGAAAGGAACCAGACCACATCAGCTATTGCCAAATTTAATCTGGCAATTCAATTTTTTGCGTGGTACTGATTTTTGTGAACATTTCAGTAAATTTTTTGCATAGTACAAAGCAAATTCTTTAACATTTTCAAAGGAATCCCCACAAACGTTGTCTTGTGAAAAATTAAAGTGCGTGATTTTTGGCAACAGGTAAAGTGGCTTGGTTCCTTTCTGTTAAGCGCGGCCCATTTAGAAGATAAAAGATCCCAAGACAACCCATCTTGAGGCTCTGATACCGGAAGAAATATTACGATGAAATAGAAGGGGAAAGACGTTCTACCGTGATTTTACCTCTGTTTCTTTCTTTAAAAAGAAGAGCAACGAATAAATGTAAGATTAAATGTAAAAACGGGAGGAACTAATCTTTTCATTGTGCATATTTTCAAAACTGAGTTGAAGTAATCACGAGCTTAGCTACTCACAAACGAGATTCAGTCCATCTAATCTGAGACTCATACACTGTCTCAAAAACTTAAGGGTGTTTCCTTAAGTTGTTTTAGAATCGATAGAAAATTTTCTAAGACCACGCAAGAGAGAATTCACACCGTAAGAGGTACTTCGCGGTTAATTCTGCGGAAAGGTTTAATCGCGAAAAAAGTGGTTGGATCTCAATTGAGCAATTAAAGTGTACTTTTCCATTAAAGGGTATTGCGGGAGCTCACGATCTGAAAGAACTATCTACATTACTCCACCACCGCAAGAACGCCATCCCAATTAGCATTGCCACTGGTGAGCAAGCTGTTAATGCCCTGTTTCCGTGTATGTCCTTTGATTAGGGTTACGCGGAAAGATTTTATTTATACCAAAGCGCGGACTAAAAAATTGACTCATTCACACTCGTCTCAGGGCTCGAAGCGAAATGTGCTTACGTCTTGCTTGTAAGCACCGATGATTTTTCTCTCTCCCTTTTTTTCAAGAGTTTCGTCGCTTACAAACTCGAAGGCTCCGTAATATTCTCACCCCACATTTACTTGCTCGGAAATCCACACTTTCTTGAATGTTCATGATTATTCACTGTCGTCAAATCTTATTATTAGCGGAGTTCCTTCAATGGAACTCGACTATGCCTCGGAGAAGGAGTAAATCATGCGTAGCCTTTCAGGTATCTTATGACGTACTTAAAGGGAAAGAAGTTCTCTACGTCTGGGTGCTTGCAAGGTAGACGTTATCAGAGTTACGTTAGAGCTAGAGTTACAGAAAAACGATGTGTACATTGATCTATTCTCATTAGTAACATTGAGAGGGGTCATGTGATAGTTATCGCTTGGATCCAATTCAATTTAACAAAGAGTATCTATGATGAAGTGAAAAAAAACACTAAGAAGTGGCCCGAACGGTATGTAACAAGGTGGAGAAATGGTGCTGGGTCCACACCATTTCGCGGAGAAACAAAGCCAAGAAACTCCAACAATTCAAATTAGAGTCAAAAATAAATTTTTTGAACTCTAATGCGCACCAGTACGAAACTGAGGGGGGAGAGTGTTCAGCTCAGATGAAGTCTAGTCTTAGATGAAGTGTCAGCTCTATGATGAAGTCAGCACTAATATGGTGGCTATCCCTGACGGCGCACTACTTCGTCCTCAAATAAAAGGGTTTGAATCATGAGTAATGGAAATACAACAAAATATTTTTTCCCCCAAAGAGAAAATAAGAGCCCGGATTGAATAACAGCAGTGCGTGACCACTTGATCTTCCTGCGTTTTTGAGTGAATTAGACATCTGATGACTTCTTTTTCATTCCTCATTAAAAATAACATGACAAATCAAAACAATACTTTTTTCGGATTGAGATCATTATTTCAGCGAAAATACATCCACAGCTCGCTTTTCGAGGATGTGCCGTTTCTAGACTAATGTATTAAAAGTTATTTTTCCTTTAAAAAACGACACAGATCTGGATTTTTAAAATTTTAATTCCCTTTCACTAGAGTCAATGTATTTGACTGTCCCGTCCGTTCTCTAGTAAAAAACACAGACTTATTGAGAGAAATTAAAATTTCAATAAAAATCTATATAATCTATCAATATCTATCAATAAAATATAAATAAAAATCGTTGGTGTTTTTTGGAATAAGGGAGAACGCACAATATACGTCAATAGAAACGCCAAATCCACTTTAAGCGAGCTACAGACCTATTTTTGCCGATAAATCACATAAGTCCGAAACAAGTTTATGGTCTCGATTTCCCATGTTCTTTTACACAAGAAATAAAAAATCAGTCATCAGGTGTCCGATTGCCTGAAAAAAAAGGATGGGAAGTTCCGGTGGCGAAATGGACTGTGTTTTGCAATTTGGAACTATGAATTCTAGCCCGGTTTAAAAACGGGGTATTGACCATTAGTTTCCCTATGCACATAAGTGTTTTTCCAGAAGAGCCAGAATTTATAGTTCCAAATTGCACAATGCAGTCCAAATGTGGGTGTCACGCTTTTCTGATATTCAATACGGGCTCTTATTTTCTCTCTGCTCTCAACCAGAATTTATTGTATTTAGCAAATGGGTGGTTTTTATACGAGGATTAAGAATAAACAAGTGGTTAGAAATGAAAACAAAATAATATGAACTATGCAAGACGATAATCCGGGTATCGGAGCTTGACTGTTTTGAAAACGCCTTCAAATGCGGCGTGATACCCCACGCATTCCGGAGAGTTCAAATAGTTGTATCATTGCGCCGTAAGAATGTGATGGAAGATTACAATTGAAATAGCCTTCATGCACGCTGGCCTTTTCGATTTCCGTTCACATTTTTGCAGTCATGAATGCATAGCTTAAGTGCGCTTCAGCTAGAATTGTATAAAGCAAATGGGTGGTTTTTATACGAGGATTAACAATAAACAAGTGGTTAGAAATGAAAACAAAATAATATGAACTATGCAAAACGATAATCCGGGCATCGGAACTTGACTGTTTTGAAAACGCCTTCAAATGCGGCGTGATACCTCACGCATTCCGGAGAGTTCAAATAGTTGTATCATTGCGCCGTAAGAATGTGACGGAAGATTAAAATGGAAATAGCCTCCATGCACGCTGCATTTTTGCAGTGGTGAATGCATAGCTGAATTGCGCTCCAGCTAGAATTTATTACTATACTGCCATGTTAAATAAAAACTCAATACAAGTAATGTAATGTTGCCAATTTTCATTGAAATATTTAGACTTTATACATCAAATTACGGACGGTATCCTCTGAAGACTCGAAAGAAAAACGCTCACAAATTCTCCTGCAAATTTGTGATTTGTCGACGGAAATTTGGCAATGTCTGATGGCTCATACGGCGTTCTTCCTTAGCACGGTAGTATATTAATAAAGGGTATGCATAATTTTGACACAAAACCTCAACCACCGATCTCGCCTCTAATGATCGATTAGTTACCATCAAAAGGGAACTAATTTGCAACCGGGAGTTGGGTAAAAGATTCAGTTCCAACCTTTGGCGAAAGTACAGGGATACCCGGATCATCTGAGAGCTTGATCTTCTAATTAAGGCACGATATGGGTTGGCCGGGTTGCCAAACATCCTCGAAAATTTATTCGGTTGCCGCAGCATGGCTCTATAACGCTGAGATTAGTCAGCACTGTTCACTTACTGCGGGTAAGATCAACCACCACGGCTCAAGTTTCAGGGGCGGATTATTTTCTCTCATTTTAGCGGCACTCTCTTGAGATAGGAGGTTTGCTTTAATTTAAATACGACCGATTTTGGGCAGAATTTTTAGGGAGTAATGGAAACTCAGTGCGCGCTATCGCTCATCGGCGGACCCAGACACTTTACTCGGGGAAGGGGGGTCCTGAGGGCTTTGCTCAATTTTCTATCGAAATTTTAAAACATCTAAAATGCAGTCGAGTCAGTTCGTCTTAAGTGATTACCGAGTGTGATTACTTCCCTTTAAGTGATTACTTCCTCTTTCATCCGTACCTTCCTTCTTTCTTTCTCCCCTTTTTCCGGGCGAACGGGAGGGGGAGGGGCGTAGCACCCTGGACGCACCTATGATATTGCTTGATGCGCTTGAAACCGAGGCAGCGAGGAATCTTCCAAGTTGGCAGCACTGTTTTTCATCCGTTTTATAGTATGTAAAAATGTCGATTTCAGTCAATTTCTGAACTTTCCGCCATGAGAACTATTCTCTTTTTAAAAATCTGAAATAAAAGTATGATACTTTTTTCCTAGTTCGGATTTTGTCCAGCAGTCCGTTTTAAATACTAAAAGTGATTTTTTTTACCCTAACGTTTAAGTGTAAGGCTTAATTAGGCCATGAGCTTCCATACAATTTTCCAGTTTTGAATATGGTATTCTTGGAAACACTACGAAGTCACTAACCTTCTCTGTCCGCGATACCTTTGCGTTGTCCATTTTATTGCTTATAAACTTAAGAGGGGAACACGTTAATCACACGGAGCTATTTCTGAGTTTACATAACTCGACCCTACAGCTGCATTCTTTTCCGAGTCTTAACTTGTGGGCAAGAAATAGTTTCTGCTTCGCTGGAGGTGTCACGATAATCGGTATGCCGTGAAAGCGTTGCGCTCGGAATTCTAGCCATTTCCTTCCTCAACAAGGAATATTCATGAGATTATGCACGACATTTTAGTTTTTGGGCCAGTAAACAAGCTGCAAATTTTCCACGCCACTCCCAATAAAAACAAAAGAATTCGTGCACCATTGGAGCTCTCGAAGGATATTCTCAGATACATGAAATTGAAACGAACAGGCCAGCGTTGCAATATCTGAGACATTTTCTTGCGGATATTATTACATTAAGTCACCACAGTTTGAATTTTTGAGGGTACCATTCGTAGAGGTGCACAAATATTTTATGTACCTATAGTGGCTGGAAGTAACTTACACCCAGTATAGTAAGTACACCAAGTTCAGTAGAAACCCGAGTAGCATTTTTCAACAGAAAAATATCAATAATTTGAAATTAAGTTGAGCTTTCTTTTACGGTTTTTGGCAATAAAATCGCTAGGTTCAATAACATCTGAGCGATTATTCTCAATCTTGTCGCAATTTTACCTCTATAAAATCGCGTTCAATGAAATCGAAATTTTATCTTAACTAATCCCGTTTTTTTATTCGATAACATTGCGAAAAATCATCGTCGTCAAATTAGCGATGATATTGCAAATTTATGCAATGAAATCGCAATTTATTGAAATTTTTATCCAATTAAATTGCAATAAATCGACGTCGGTAAAATTGCGATACATTCTCCGATCAAATTGTAACTTATCACGATCACTGCTACTTGGAAAAGGAGGAGGGAATGTAAGAAATAAGTAGAAAAGAAAAGGAGGAAGGAGAGGAAGAATAAAAAAGACAAAGTAAGCAGATAGATAAGAAACAGAGGAAAAATAAGAAGGAGCAAAAAATAAAGAAGGAAAAGAAAACGAAGAGGAAATATATAAAGGAGAGGAATAGGAGGAATAAGAAAACAAGGAGACGAACATAATAGAAGGAGAGAGCGAATAAGAAACAGAGAAGAAGAAGAAGAAGAAGAAAAAGAAAATAAGGAGTAATTAAGAAGAACTAGGAATGTGAAGTCGATACAAGTCTCCTGAGGAGATTACATCCCTTTCCGTGCAATTTCTCATGAGATGTAATTGATGAAGTTGACGATGTGCCTCTAACAAGCGAACATTTCAGCCTGTCTCCGAGGTAGAGTATATCTCAGAAATTCCCGAGCCTCCGAACCTCGTTCTGCAGATAGGACATGAGATGTCACTTGCCTTCATTTCCTTCGCGAAGTGTAAAATAAAAAAAAAAAAAAAAAAAAAGCAAAAGTAATACGAACGTCACTCCTCTCTGCCACGAAGTCTTTCCGACAGCTGACTGTAAAGTTTCATAATTTGACTCCGTGTTTGACATGCGGTTATCAAGATTTACATCGAAAATGTCCTTTCGAAAATCTTTTCACCGGGACTGGATTCCCCAACATTTACGTAAATCCCGAAGGCGGATGTTCTCACTCATATTTCCCCGTTGATAAAGAGGAAGAGAGCAAAACATTTTTCCTATTTTCAGAGATGATCAAAGATCGAGAGGTATGTGGTACGTATTTTACACTGGAAAAAAAAAAAACACGTTGGATCTAGAGTCCAGACTCTTGAAAATATTGACCAAAAAAAATACTCTTGATTCAATCAGATTTTTGCTTAGATCAAAAGGAAATCCGCTCAAATTAAGAGGTTTGGTTCTTGATTCAAGCAAAAATCCGATTGAATCAAGAGTATTTTTTCTTGTCGATGTTTTTAAGAGTCTGGACTTTGGACCCAATGTGTTTTTTTTTTCCAGTGTAATATGTCAAGTATTGTCAAGGAATGCAATCCCGTAATGCTTATCAAAGAATTTAACATTCAATTGAGAACTAGATGCAATTTCTGAAAATGACGGTTACTCAAACTATAAAACGTGCATAGCATGTGTTTTTTGGAGACGGTTACATACAGTAAAGAATGTCATTTTATTTAACCTCACATGATTTTTAATTTTTATTTTGATTGCGTCGTGTCAGTTACAAATACGTCGGATGAATTCGATAGGACAGTTCCATGATCCAAGGAATGCGCAAAAGTATAGAGAGTCTCAGGGTAGATTTCAGCAAAAACTGCGACTCGTAATAGCCTTAAACAGCTTGACTGGTTGTAAAAAGGGCTTTAAAGTTAGAGTAATTAAAAACACATCATAGGCCCGAAATGTAGGGCGTGATATGAAGCGACGACCGATAGTTTCAATCCTTGTGGATTCAATATAAAGTCGCCACTAGGCGATCATTGTCTGTGTTTATGTTAAATTCTCATCTCATTTTAAGGAATTATCTAATCAACGAACAAATTCATTAAAAAACATAAATCAATAAACAAAAAAGATCGATAAAATTTACGTCAAACGGCGATGACCGGTTGAGATACTCAGAAATTAAATAAACAAACGCGGTAAAAGGATGTACGGCACTCAGATCCTCATGTGACGTCACGAAATCTTTCAACGCGATATATTTCCATATTTAAAATGCAGTTGGGTTTTCAACTACTTAAATGCAGTTTTCCCGAATAAAATCTGAATGAATTAAAAAGTAAAAATTCCAGGTTTTTCGAATTTTTTTGCGCTTTCCGTGAATGATTAAATAAATTGTACGATTGAATCTGAGTCTGATTCCTTTAAAAAAGAATCGCCTGAAACTCCTAAACTTCGGAGATCGAAAACTTGTCCGAGTGGAGTTGCTGCCCGAAACGTGAGTTTGTTTCATCAAAAACCAAGAAATTACGCAAAATGCAAGGAACCAGCATCAAAGCGTTGGTTTCTACATTGTGTCGGGATCGACGGAGGGAAGGAGTTGTTTGACCAGAGCCACCACCTGGACCGAAAGTTTGTTTCAAGTTTTTCCTCATTAACTCGCTAAGTCAGCGGAAATTCACTCCAATTCATATTTTCCGCTATTAATTTTGCTCTCCGCGCCCGCAACCGACTTCCAGGGTTAGATCAAAGTGCAGTTCCGTGACTTTTGAATTGCTTAGCTCCTCTATAATGTTCGCTGAGTCAATAGACGAGTTAATTATGGTCGTTGCTTACCACTAGGGAAATGCGGTTTTCGTATAACGAAAGTACCTTTGAAAACTACTAAAAATACAGCATTAAAAATGGTTATTGAATAGTTTTCCATTCAAAAAATACATGCCAGGAAGTCTGCTACGTTGAAAACCGAGATTCGTAGTTTTTGAGTTTGAGCGTCGATTGCAAACACGGTTAAAAAAAAAAAAAAATCGTTCATAAGAATTAATTTTCAGAAGAATGCGTTCTTCAGGAAATGGGTCAAAACTGGTATAAACATTTTTGAGGAGAAATCCTCTCGTGTCCTCAAGCATGAATCAAGAGAGTTTCAATTGATTTCCGCACTGGAAAACAAACACATTGGATCTAGAGTCCAGACTCTTAAAAACATCGACAAGAATCTTGATTCAATCAGATTTAAGCTTAAATCAAGAACCAAGCCTCTTAATTTAAGCGGATTTCTTTTTGATTTAAGCTTAACTCTGATTGAATCAAGAGTCCTTTTTCTAGTCAATGTTTTCAAGAGTCTTGACTCTAGATCCAATGTGTGTTTTTTTTTCCAGTGCGTGTAAGTGGACGGTTTTAAAATGCATAACTTCTCATTGTTGCAGCCGCTCGTCGAGTCTCAAAACGTTTGACTACTTTTCTCTGAACATTTTGGTCTCTTTTTCCACAGTGCGTACAAAGTTGCCTTTCGAAAACCTTCGCAATGTGAGCGGCACGCAATTAAAGGGAGAGAAAAACATTATATTTCATTCGGGATAACGATAAATTCATCCTCGAGAAACTGAAAATGCACAATCCTGAACCAAATTCATTAATTAAAAATGTTTACTCAAGCCGTCAATAGATTTCGCACTGATTGGTATTGCTGTTTCAGAGAAGCGAGTGCCGATCGCTATGACGTAACACCAACATCTCTGTCTCTAAAAAAAATTATATTTCAATCGAATGAAACAGAATTTAAAAAATAGCACCGCTCATGAGCGTGGCGAAACAGGATTCTCGGCTTAGTAGCAAAAAGCATCGGGGCGGAAGAACGGATGAGAGAATCATAGAAAGTGAGTTAGAAAAATAGGAAGGAAAACAAGGAAAAGACGATTGACGAAACTGTAAAGTGATCAGGATGTCCAGACAGAGGGATTACGGTTGTTTAATAAATGTTGAGCATCAGTTATTTAAGTCACTTCCTCTCTGTTTTTATTTCTAGCGAATTTTTTCTCTCCTCTCATTTTTATAAGGAATGAAGAAATAGAATCTTCTTGATAGTCGAGAAAAGAGGCAGGGGGTTCCGAAGCTATCACAACTCTTCTTATACTGAGAGACAAGAGCTGTTGGTGAAGCGGTTCATGCCGTATTTCGGCCGAGATAAAATAGCATTTGGACCACAAAGCATTTGCAAGCATTTTGGATTTTTTGGGCATCCATGCTAAAAGGAACTATGTGCATAGAGATTGCGTGTGACATAGTTCTTTTTAGCAAAACGTCCATTTTATACACCTCCGGTCGGACATAACTTAGTGAAAATCGTGACCACCCACACTTCCGTTCGTCTGGCATTAAATACATTATAAATTTGAAGGAGAGGAAATGAATCTCAATTATGTTAAGCCTATTTGTGGGCTTTAAGGAGAAAAACTATCGTACTAAAAAATTAAAATTAGGATATCTACATACATACATACATGTCGCTTTACAGCACTCCCTCGCGCTCTACGACTCCTAACCTCCACTGCTCTCTTTCAAACCACAAATCTTGGGGGATTGAGCACCTCAACATTTCTGCTTCAATCCCGTCCCTCCAACCTTTCATTGGGCGCCCTCTGCGTCTTCTCCCAGTCAAGGACCTTCTTCGGCAACCTGTCTCCTGCCATTCTCTGGACATGACCATACCAGATGAGTTGTTTCGTCATAATGTCATGCACGATGGTCTGCTTGGCATCCATGATATCCCGTACCGTCTCATTCCTGACGCGATCCTTTCTGGAAATACCAGCGGATCTACGCCAGAAGTCCATCTCTGTTGCCTCTAAAACCTCCCGGGTCCGCTGTTTCATCGGCCATACTTCACACCCGTAGGTTACTATGCTCTTGACAATCGCGTTGTAAATCCTCCTTTTGTTCTCTTTGGAGATCCTTTGGTCCCAAAGGACTCCATTTAACATAGCGATTGCCCTCCTACCCAGCATATTCCTCTTCTTGATGGCCTGGTCCAATCTTCCATCCTGGGTTAAAAACACTCCTAAATATTTGTAAATATCGCAGCTTCCAATTTGCCGCCCATCCTCTAATTCTATACTTTGCTGATTCCCGCCAACGGTCAACTTCTCGGTTTTGCTGACATTCACCTCGAGGCCCCATTTCCGATACTCAGCCACCAACTTTCGAGTCATGTACTCAGCATCATCTTGATCTTGGGCGATAAGTACTCGGTCATCAGGAAAGCATAACGTGTAAAGAGTTTCTTCATTATTTAGAGGGACACCCATTCCGGAACATTTTTTCTTCCATTCACGCAGTACATGTTCTAAGTATATTTTAAACAAGGTGGGGGAGAGGCAACACCCTTGCTTTAGTCCCTTTGTTACATAAAAACCCCCCGACAAGCCCCCTTTACATTTAATTCTTGCGAAAGTCCCTTGATAAAAAAGCTTAATTGCATTAATTAGTCCACGAGTAAAATCAGATTTTTCCAAGGCCTCCCAGAGTTTCACTAAAGGCACGCTATCATAGGCTTTTCGCAAATCCACGAACACCAAATGCAATTCTTGACCAACCGCCATCTTCTTCTCAATAACCTGGGTGATGCAAAATAGATGGTCGACGGTTGATCTGCCAGCCCTGAAACCCGCTTGCTCTTCTGCCTCATGATGAATCCATTCTTCTTCGATTTTAGCTTTCAATATCTTACCATAAATTTTGCTGATCGTCCCGGTCACCGACAATCCACGATAATTATCGAGATCGTCCTTTTTCCCTTTTTTTGTGGGTAGCTGTAATCCAACATTCTTTCCACTCCTTCGGGACTTCATCACCCTTCGCACATTTATCCATTAAGTCCCTTAAGCAATGGAACAGCCTGTTGGACCCACATTTAATTAATTCTGAGGGAATATCTCCGGGTCCATAAGCTTTCACATTCTTCAACTCCCTGACGGCTTTAACCACATCAAAGAGCTGGACTGATACAGTGGATGCCTCATCGGTGTTTATCTGCGTGCCTCCCTGAAACTCTGGTCGCCTTTCGGTCAATAATTGTTTAAAATGTTCCTCCAACTGGCGGATCGATATCGGAGATAAAATATCACGCTTCATATCCCTTCGTAGGCCTTTTAATAATTTCCAACTTTCTGCACTCTTTCTGCCCCCGAGGTAGGTGTTAATTTTGGAGCAATTCTGCTCCCAAGCCTCGTTTTTAGCGGCTCTGGTGCTTGCACTAGAGCTGCTATTCCGGACGGTCCCAGCTGGGGAGTGTCAATGCAGCATGTTACATTGTAGAGACCGCGCGTTGGTTGATGGGAATCGGCGCCATTTTCGGCTATGTTCCTTGTCATGACTTTATTTTATTGCATACTGTTTTATTGTTAGTCAATGCTATGTTGTGTATTGTATTTTTGGAATCATAGTGATACAGTCAACAATTCAAAACTTGTTTGTGCTTTTATCTCGTGATGGAAAAAATGTACTTTACGTTCAAAATTTGAAAATTTGAATTTTAAAGTTTTCGCGGTTAAGGAAGCTTTAACCACTGGGTTGGAGCTTCCTAGTCATTTACTCGATATCAGCTGATAGCAAACAAAGGTTACCAGGGAAACCGTAAACGTCTAACAACTATCGTGGCCATTGGGGCGATTATTGAAATGATATCGACTGTATGTCGCCGCTTACGACAGGACATAGCCCTATCTTAACTGTGTAATATATCGCAATTCGATATTGTTTTGATTTTTAAAAGGAGCAATTCATTCATACAGTTCCGATTAGTTTTGGCGAACGGGCCCTTAACCTACGGCACTCGGCTCATGGGAATTTTTTAACTCTAAATTTTTTAACCTAACTCTTCCATTCCGGGAACATATTTATTGAAAACGGCGACTTTTTCAACAGTCCTATTTTTATCTACAACATCTAAGTGGCCCTTCATAATCATTTAATTTTGCCCCCTGGCCAGAAAAAGGTTCGGAAATTGCAGTGATTTTGCCGAAAATGCTGAAGTAAGTAAATTTGGGCATTTTTTTTCCTTCTTCAAACTCTGTGGAGAAGCACTTCTCCTCCAGTACATCTATTTTTTTACTTATCTCTCGCAAGGTACATTTACAGAAGGTGTGTTCCAGTATTAACAGTTCAGATTCGTTGTTTTTTTATTATAACGCTTATTTCGGAAAGCAATTATTACATTGTTCAATTCTACTGACTTTCAACACTCGATTATACTCCCGGCAAATTCTGCAGCAGCGTTTCAAATGTTGA
This sequence comes from Bemisia tabaci, assembly GCF_918797505.1. NCBI lineage: Eukaryota > Metazoa > Arthropoda > Insecta > Hemiptera > Aleyrodidae > Bemisia > Bemisia tabaci. Next base: position 43,752,658 of record NC_092797.1, on the reverse strand, counting down.
CTCTAATGCTTCCAACAGCCATCCGATGTCTAAGGGTTTATTCCTAGATTTAGGGATTTTCCGGAATTTCCAGGGATTTAGGGATTTTTCAGGAAATCTAGGGATTTTTTTTTGATGAGGTAAAGTTACCAAAAATCAACTTTTTAACCTCAATTATAGCTTCGACAATCGAAAACATTTTTTCATCTATATTTTGTAGGCCTTTTTGGCAACACTATTTTCCCCGCAAATAAGCCGGAAATTAAAACGATTGTGTCCTTCGATGTACTTGACATTCAACTGCATTCAACCTGTTAATAATAAGAAATCAACTAATATTCTTTCATTTTATTGGTCTGGATTAGCACTGCTTTCAGAGAGCGCCAAAATTCAAACGAGCCAATCAGATTTAAATATTGCAAATCGCTACATCGAATGACATCATGATTCTTCATAAAAAAATGGCGCTTTTTGCAAAATCTAGGGATTTTTTAAGTATATTTGAGCAAATCTGGGGATTTAGGGATTTTTAGCGAAATCTAGGAATTTTTTTTCTTCCCCGCTAGGGATTTAATATCGGAAGACTGGCTTCCAGTATCGCAGCGTTGATCGTCGCTGATGTCGAAATGGAACCTAATGCCGGACATACTGTAACACCTCCATTCCTCAATTCCGGTGAGGAATACGTCTCTACCCTTAACTCAATATAAATATACAAATTGATAAGTGAGTGCTTTAGTCTCCTGAAAACAGAATTGCGAAACTTAAAATTGGAGAAAAATGATGAGTAAATGAAAAAATGGAACCAATTGATGGAAAAGTCGCATGCCATTCTGACACAAAATATGGCGTCTATCGAATCACCTTAACTAAATAAAATAACCAAATTTTCAACTCTCAAACTATCAACTATCAACTATCAAAATTCAAACTATCAAAATTTCCAACAATGACAAAAATGATTGTAATATACCTATAATGTAATGAAATATACACGCTCTAATCATTTAATTTGTATTACCTTTATGTTATGTACCTACATGTTATACTATTTTTATAATAAATTTTGCCAACATGCTTTTCAATTCAGTCTACAACATTTCATTCCGACGTGGCAATAATGATTTATAATGCCCCTAAACATTAAAATGAATTACAATAGTAATGCCGCATTATAATGTCGTATTATACATCGCAACGATTCATGTCCTACTGATTATTGATTATTGTAAGATGAATTCTGTTTTCTCTGATTGTATGTTTCATACGTGCGAAGCAAGTACGGGTCACTAGAAACGTGGTTCGTACGGGTGGCTGATGAAATTGATCTTCGAATACCTTTTGATGAGCTAGGGAAATGGAACCATCTGCATCTCATGGACAATAAATAGTTGCCGTAATTAAGGTCATCCCGTGATTAAGGTGCCGTGATTTAAGTCATAAATTCTTCATCTAATTCTTGATTCATCTCCAAAATGTCTGCTAAAGCTTTCATGCGCTTCTCCTTGTATGCATGAATGAGCAAATTGGGTATCGAACAAGCGGACACTTTTTGAAAATTTAGATGATTCTGGACAATATCGTACAGAAGTCCACGAGCTGCAGATAGAACCATTACCTCTAGCTCATCAAAAGTTATTCGAAGATCATTCAACAACCTCTTTGACAAGTTGCAAAAACTTTTCGTTAACAATAGTGTCACACGGTACTAGGAATATTTACTATTTCACGAACCTTATATTTCCCTGACTCAGTCCTAAATTATAGAAGTATGCGTTACTTTTCCAGCAATCCAAAAAAACAATTATACAAAAAACCAATACCTACACTTTCAGATATAAAAATGCAAATTTTTTGCAGCCTCGCTAAACGACTTATCAACCAGAGATTTTTTAGGAAGCGGACCTCCAAAGAGCTTTCAAAATTAAAAGTATACAACAAGTGATAATGCCATGTATTCGCCATATCAAAGCCCAATACACATTTATACACCGGCTACGTAAATCTGCTAAGTTACAAAACATGAATCGACAGTTGTCGGATTGTACATCAATGACAAAATGTGTCTAGGCCCTCATTCTTGACTACAACTACTGCCCCCAGAGCCGCTCTCCGACGCCAATGCGTTGGAGCTTCCTGCTTGTTCTTCCTTGTGATTAAATTAGGATATCTGCTCGATAAAAACTAATGATAATTAAAAAGGAATAATAATAATAAAAAAACTTGAATCAAGTTGCGCAATTTCCAATAGAAACGTAATTAATAAAAGCAAACAAGTATATTTTATCCGCAAAGCTACATTACTCATGATCAGTAACGAGACGTAAATGATCGATTGCCGATATTTTATTTGAAGCTGTGGTAAAGAATAGATTCCTATGGTGTTTGTTGCGGTCACCCTGTTTACGGATCCTTTTCCATAGGTTTAAATCACAGATAAATCGACGTATCGCAAAGCACGCCACAACGCTGCTCATGATATCATATCTTAAAATAAATTTTGCGAACAGTATTTCATTCTTTTATACGGTCATTTCTTTAAGAGCAAATCACATTTAACGTAAACAAAATTAACAAAACAGAACAATTTTATTTTATCCGTAGAGCTTCATTACTCATGATACCGTACCTTGAACTCAACTTAGCGAACAGTATTTTATAATTAATTACAGTGATTCTCTAAAAGCAAATCTAAATCTTAAGATTTTCCTTCTGTAAAAAAGAAAGAAAAAGAGGAGTAAATAAAGGGAAATGTATCGTTCTCGCACAGCGCGTCCCTAGCGTCAAGGAATTAATCTTGAGACGCGAGGGAGCTAAGGGAAGGTTCTGAAAATTAAAACGTCTGGAGAAGTATTTGAATAAATATAAGGAAATAAGAGATTGTTATAAATAATTATAATGTTGGGCGGAGTTAAGGGGATTTGGGATCTGTGAGAAAGAAAATTCAAAACGATATGCAGCCAAACTACGTCACTCGGAGGAACGTTGTCGAGTGTTATGTAAAAATGTCCGGTTTTGCTCTATTATCTACTAGATTCATGAATTCAACAAGGTTAAAAAAAAAAATCATTTTTTTGTTCTTTTATCTTTTAGAATATTTACAAAGCAGCCTAACTACATTTTAAACATTCTAAAGGATGTTAGAACAAAAAGAGAAAATTGTATTAACCTAGCCTAAGATGTTGAATGTCTATAAATAAATTAACTAACTAACTAACTATTTTGTATTTTGACGAACATAACTAGAGACATCCCATGTACATTCAATTTTGCCTGAGTTCCTCCTATGTTTTATTTTTTAAACAGAAAACTCCACAATAAAAAGGCATACATATCTCTAGGAATTTTTGTAAGATTGTAAGAATTTACAAAATTTCTTACAAAATGTTGATACTTTTTCCATGCATTTCAACAACTCTTTAATTTATATTACATAAAATAGCGATTCTTGAAACCGCCCTCTTGTGAAAGGAGGTGATTAAGAAGCGACCGTGAAAACGAACCTCAGTCTGGATAAACGCTACCGCCGCTACGTGGATAGATTTAGATTCAAACCTAACTGATACAACTATTCGAGCTCTGAAGTTGTATTCTTGCATACCCTACTATTTGAAGGCGCGGCGGGGCCAGGTGCGTCGTCTTCTCTGAGTGAAATCGAAGCGGAACACCAGCTCCAGTGGCAATTTTGCAAGTTTGCAACACTACTTTCCCTCCTTTAAAACCATTAAAAATATCGATTTAAGTGAGGTAAGCTGCCTCATCAAGAATCGATTGTTTTACATACATTTAAATGGAGGAAAAACGGTGTTGCCAACTTTCAAGCATCGCTACTCAATAAGTCCCATGCATTGAGAATTAAAGCAACATTGAGTGCAAATCACGATGAGTTTAAGGAGGTACGCAACTGTTGTTACTTTCACTCCCGCCCGTAGATTATTTAATTTTTCTGTTCGATGTCCCGTCACTCCGGTTCGTGATCGTGTACATGATTATTTTTTAAGTATCGACTTTATGCCGAATTTTTCTAACCATTTAGATAACAAACGGCAACGCCAGGGTCTCGAGGGACGCCGGGTTTTAAATACTTGTTTCAAGTATTTTTTCCGATTAGTTAGACATAGTTGTGACTCTCCAACCATCAGGCTTCAGCTTGTCTTTGCTCGCTTTCATTTTACACTCCATTGCTAGAGGGAATTCAATTATTCTCCGACGAGCACCAATAATCCAACGATGGGCGCTGCGGGAGGAGGGGGGATTTCCAGCCATCGAAAAGACTTAAACAAAACAGCCACAGCAAGTTTATTATAATCCTATCAAAACATCTTCGAGATGCATTGAGGTGACTGCCATACTGTAAGGATAGGATTAAGTTTTAGGATGAAAGTCTTCCCTATAAAATTGAACGTTCTCGGAAGTTTATAAAAAAGAGAACGAAAGAAAACACAATTACTTGATGCTTGCGTAGGAGTGACCTGATAATTAAAATCCACACGATCCAAACAATAATTGAGGTGAAAATTAAATGAACTCGGAAAAATAATTGTATTGTTTTTGTTCTTTTTTTTAAAAAAAATGAAAAGATTAGAGACCCAAAATATCTATTCTCACTGTTGTAGATTGTACATCACGTTTGAATCAATTAATGCGAAAAAGGGCTAAAAGGAACCAAGCAAACCGTACCTGCACGAAGTTTGTTTGAACATGAATAAGTCCAATATGAAGAAGGGCTGAAATTCTTCCCTAGACAATTTGGATACAATAAAGGACAAAATTGACTCAAATAATTCCATTTTTTACGAGAATAAAGCTATATTATAATTTTCGTCGAAAATTTTTCTGGTTTTTACATGAGATCAGAAAAAAATGGTGAAACTTTTAATTAAAAATCCTTGAAATTCTCCTGGTAAAATGCAATTTGCGCGGATAAATTTGGTAACACTGGAATGAAGTTACGTTCTGTCTAGAGGGAAACGGCTAAATGCGTCAAAGTCCTTTCAGCTGTCGAAACATATCCAGTTGTCCCTAAAAAATTCCAGCGTTGAAAATATTCATTAGATGTCCCAACGCTAAGATCGTCACTGTCCCGTGTAGGTATGCATACAGAGGAACATACATACGATTATTTTGTGTGGTTTAACGGTGTCATATCCAGAATTTCCTATAAATTCTGGGCAATAATGACGATTTTAATAAACTGAAGTAGATGCGGAAATTTTGAAACTCTGCACTCAAGATACGCGATTACGTGATCGAAACAAAATATTCTACTTTCAAAATCAACGTTAGATAGCTCAACGTTAGGAGCCCATGTCAAAGAAACTTTGAGATGTGAAGGTATTAGATAACAGAACAACATCCTATCTCGTGTACCAATTTCTCATTCTGCACACACGAAACGGACGCGAACACATTCTCAGGGATTTGTTCTTTTCTATCAGGGTACATCAATAACGGGAGAAGTTTGGACAAGAGAAAAGCGGAAAGTTCTTGATAAGAAAACTTTTCCTCTAACAGCTCATCCCCATTAAGGAGTGCCCCGTGAACGTGAACTTGATACAATAGGTAGGCTTCTGAATTCGCTGGGACATTACTCAATAGTGATTTTTTCCCGCTTAGAACAGATCATTGGATCGAATCTCTAGCTTTTCTGCTGCGCTAAAGAAATATGCCGTTTGAACATACACGCATTGATACATTGCTTCTGACAAAACATACATTTTCTGGCAAACTTGTATGACTACTTTTCTTTTGAACTTTCAGAAAATGGAGAATTTGCACGCAAATTTTTTGCTTCACCTGAAACGGCTGAAAAAGCCGATTTTGCGGGTCTATTAATTTTTACTCTGCATGGGAAATAGTATATTAATAGATTTAAAAGCAGTGAGAAAATGCACCGCGTCTACACCGAGAAAAAAGAATAGTAGAATTTACCATTCCTTCACGCTGGATTTTATGCAGCGTGAATTAAAAGTCGATTCTGCCAGAGGAATGGTTATCTGTACCAGTATATAGTAACGTTTACCTTTCTTCTGGCAGAATTTACTCTGAATTGACGCTATGTATATTAAATGTATATTAAATTCTACCAATCTTTTTTCTCGGTGATAGTGACGCCATCTGGCGGCATTTCCCATTTAAACATATGTATTTAAGCAGATCATATAATTTTGCCTTAAATCCTCCAACGATTGTTCAATTCATAAACCAAAGGGATCCTCGTGTTCAGTTCACCCAGTAGTTTTCACTTAAACACGAAATTCATAAAATTTCAGACACCTGCAAAGTCTCTATTTTATGCATATGGTTTAAACTAGTCCATCTGAAAATTTCAGACAAAAATATGTGTCTTTTCTAAAAAAAACATACATATTCTATCAGAAGAAAATTGGCAATGTCCAAATATTCATATCCCGTATTTACTTCTTAGCACTGCAGTTTTGGAAGTGTGATATTCCGGCCTCTCGTTTAAAGGATATCGCTTCAGCGGTGGAAATTGCAGCCTCAACAGTATAAATGCAAATGTCTCTTGACAAGGATGCAATTTGCTCGAAACAAATGCAAGTTTTCTGTATAAAAACCTCGTAAAATAAGACGGAGACTGCCAAATTGTCTAAAATAAACTCAAGTGTGAGAGGAAGCTCTCTTGATGAACGCTACTTCAAATGTTTTATTCAAACCGTGGAAAAAAAGTTGACGATACACTTCATGTATGAGGCTGCTAAAACTGAGTGCGTTAAACAGGAGGGAACTAAAACAATTTTTTAAGGAAAAAAGTTACAAGTAGTGTTGGGCTCTACAAGCCTTTAACGATTTTTTCCGGTCAAAAATTTAAACAGAGAACAGAAGTTCCCAATTGCAAAATGTTGTTAATTTCGATTGAATTTACAGGAATGAACCGTAACGCATACAATTTAAACCGACAAAAATGGGTTTGAAGTTTCAATGCTGAGATTGAACTTAATGTTTTTAATAGAGTCAAACGTTTATTACTACATGGGAAATATTTTCTGTGAATATTTCGGAGGGGGGATGGAAGGGGGGTCCAGCGGTGACCCCCCAAAAATTCTCAACATTTTGAAGCATCTAATATGCAACTTGAGCAAATTTCGTCAAGAATAATTACCAAAGTACAATCGTGCATTCTTTTTATTTCCTCCATTTTTTCCATTTTTCATTCTTTACTTTTTCTTCCTCCTTTTTTAGGGTGACCGGGGGAGGGGGGAGCGTATACTCTGTATGCCCCCCCTGGAACCGCTTTCGTTCTCAAGACTTTCTACCCGTTACTGTTTCATCCGTTTCCAAGATGCTCAATAATCTGGATATTTCCGTAAAAATCTAGTCTATTGCAGGAGAGCACAACTAGAGAAATAATTATTAAAGCCTCGAATCGGTGGCTAACGAGACCTCCGTGCAACCTCATTTCGCACAATAAGAGCTCGAGTTCTTAACGCGCGGTTACCGGATTAAATCGAAATTCCCCGATTTTACCCCGTCCCTCTGGATGTAAAATACACGACTCTTGAGAACAACCTGACGGGTATGCTCAGCTTCGATTGGAATTAAATTACGGTAGGAATCCAGCCGTATCCGTTCTGAAACCCGATACATCGCGTTTTGATGGACCCCGCTGACCGTGCTGCACCACGGTGCATTACCTTTCACCATCGTGAGACGATGAACAGCCTGAATTGAACGACTTTGCCACTTCCTTGACGCAGGAATGATTAATTTGTCAGGTACGGTCATGTTAACAGGATGATGGAAGAGAGGCTGCCAAGGAAGATGCTTAATTGGACGGAGTTCATCAGAAAGGAACCAACCCACATTGAGTTGAAACTGAGGAAAAGAGGTTTGAAGTTTTGTACCTGCATGAGGTTCAATGTAAAAAATAAACTGAATTGCATTATGCGAGAAGGAACCAAGAACATTCCAATGTCACTAAGATTGTGCAACTCTAAACTAATTTTATATTTACTCCCAATAAACTATAACTTAAAGACGAAAATTACCTTTGTAAATTTAATTTTTTGCGTGATTTCAGTAATTTTATTGAATTAAAATACACAATCTTAGCAACATTGGAATGCTCTTGGTTCCTTTTTGCAAAATGCAATCCAACTTTAACCCCTCTCTTCAATTTTTTATTTTTTGACTTTCACTTTTTGGCAGGAGAAAATTTACAGCTAATGAGACTCGAAAGCATTCTTAACTCAATTTTTTCGAAAATGCGGGTTGGCTCCTTTCTGATAAACTCGGTCCAATTGCGGGTTCCTCTCGGGAGAAGACGAAGGGGACGCCTGGTAAAAGGGTGGCGACAGGAGGTTTTTAAACACAGAGTGCATATCGGCGGTGAAACTACCAGACCACGGATCCCGTTTGCGGTGACTAAAAATCTCCACTCTCATATCATTTTTTTGAAAGGGAACGATTCAATATCATCCCTTGAATTATTCACAAAATTTTCTTTGCCATGAGAAGAAAAGTCACGAAAGTTTTTAAGAATTGACGTTCAGTAGTTTCCCATTTAAAAATGAAAGTATGACAGGAAGTCTGCAACGTCGCAAACCGAAATACGTGGTCCGGTAGTTTCCCCAAAGAGTCGTAATATGATGAAGTGAACTGGGGTTTTGTTCCGGTCGACGAGTTCCAAGCCCGGCGTGCGCCGAGATTGGGTCACCTCTCCGATACAGTTACGATCTAAAATGGCGATATGATACGTAATAATTCATGACCTCTTTGTTTACATCGGATGGCCCATCACCAGCCGGCTATCGTGTACCGAAAACAATCGATTATGTATCGAAATCGTGGCCCCGGCATCGCTCTGGATTTATGGAATCCAGTAACTGGAAAATTCTCAAAATTAGTGTCAGCTCCTCAGGTCCTATTACGACTCTATGAATTCTATGGTTTTAAATGAATTGAGGGAGTGCCAACTCCTTGAAAGGTTGTGAGAGGATCGGGTACTGTGGTGGTTCGGCGTCGCAGAGCGCCACAGAGAGCTGAGAGGTGAACGCGACTCTCATGTATGCATATGTATGATTCATTCGAAGGGTAATAGCTTTTTTTGACGTTTCGAACCTGTAGTAACTTTTGCTTTGAATATTCATTCGCTAAAACCACTGAATTGCCAAATTGTGTCCGGGGAAATACTGATTTATGAGAGAACTCCCATCGCTAAAACTTTGGAAACGCCGGATAAAGTTATGCGTGAAATTCTCTGAAAAATCAATAAAAACATCTATATAAGTTTTCCGGAAAATTTGCATTTTTATCAGAAGAGATTTGGTAGCGTCCAAATATTTATACAGGGTTTTAAAGTACGGAGGATGTACCTGTTTCATCTGTTGTTCCCTATTCGGGAAAAGCTATCATGTGAGATATGTATGAAGTTAGGAGGGTATCACGATGAGCTCTGACTGACGACTGTGGTGATCTTATATCGGTGCACGGCTTTACAAATGTAAAACATTCTATACATTTCACGAGAGTAAAGCCATGAAAAGTTACATTCCATAGAAAAATCAGTAATAATTTGGAGGAAGGAGAGCAATTTTACTCAACGTTACGTGTTTAATAAAGTGGGTTGTGGGTTTACAATGCGGTGCGTAAGGGTGAAGGAGGGATGAGGGAACAGGAAAAGTACATTACTTAACAGTTAACGCATCTTCAGAACGTTGACGACGTATCCATCCCCGCTGAGTAAATCTAGGGGGTCGTAATAAATCAAATAATGCACTTTAAACGATTTATTACCCCCTCCCATTCCCTTCTTAAGAGCACTTTATCTTGTCTACGTCAATTCATCGATTCCTTTCATAGTCGTGTGCTTACAAAAACGGTGACCCCCACCCTCCCCTCCGTGCGGTTACTTTCTTCATATAAGGAAGCATTGATGGTCATTAAATCATCTAGATGCCATTAAAACTTCAGGGGTTATTGCTATTCATCACGATTATTCTTATGAACTTTTTAAACTACAGCTCGATCACAAACGCTGACCCGGAAAAGTTGGAATGTGCCACAGCCGATCAAAGTCGGCTCAAGATCAAAATCAACCTGCATCGCTTGAAAAAAGGGAAAAAATGATGTTTGCCTTTAAATTTCATTGCCTTTAAACCAATTATTACGTGATAACTAACTAATCCTGTGTTAAAAATTTCAATTAAGAAAGGTATATGTGCGAGAAAATTGTGTTCGATTATCCTCATTTATTCTATCAAAGTAAAATCTTGCCAGTTCTTGTCCCTTGCTAAAAATCAGGGTAGCGTTAAATGTATTTGAGTCATGAATAAGTTTACTCCAAACTGACTTCTTTGGAAGAGAGACCGCCTCCTATCGAGGGGCGAACGTTCTAATTACGTTCGCGTGAACTTGAAAAAATCCAAGGAGCCTTACTCTCCACCTGTTGCTTTATCCTAATTGGAAACTCTCGTTCTTTGTCAGAGAGGTGCGCTGCTATGCTAAGGAAAAACGCCGTATGAACCTTTAAGCATTGCCGAATTTCCTTTGATAAAACACAAATTTCCCGTTAAACTAATAAATATTTTCCTTCCAATATTTCAGATAATTTTGTTCACAATTTCACCTAAAGTTCCTGAGTAGTTAAAGGAAAAATTTTTTATAACTTTCTTAAACAATTAACTTGTTAGCAAAAGAAATTTGGCAACTCTCGAATGTTCATACGGCGTTCTTTCTTAGCACGCAGTGTGGCAGGTGATGCGAGCGTGCATCAGGCAGACAGGACTATCCTTGAATAATTGAATTTCAAAACTTGTAATGCTAACTCGATAACGGAATATTTTCATTCCGATAACTTTTTTGCAAACTTTTGAAATTCACTTGGTTCAAAATAGATTTATGCGAAGTTATTATCCCCCTGTGCACCTTACCACCGAATTGAACCCAGTTGCTCGAATGCAACAAATTATGCAAGTTTCTTTCGATGGCAATAGGCTTGAAACCGAGGAGGGAGGTTTTAAGAGCACGCGAGAAATTATACGATTTAAACACACAATGCGTCGTCATTTTCCTGCCGTGCTAAGGAAAAACGCCGTATGAACCTTCAGGAGTTGCCAAATATCCTTTGATAAAACACGATTTTCCTGGTAAAAATGTAAATTTTTATTCTTTCAATTTTTCATATGATTTTGTTCGCAATTTCACCTAAAGTTCCTGAAAATTTCAAGGACAAACATTCATAAATTTCCCCAAAAATAAATATTTTACTGAAGGAAATTTGGCAACTCTCGAATCTTTATGCGGTGTTCTTCCTTAGCACGGCAGTTTTGGCTCTCTGTATATTCTCTCGACGTTGTTGCCCTTTAAATCTGGAGGTGTGGCGATCTTCAGATGGGTGCGACGTTTACACGTTGTTATTGGACTACTCGTCTCAGATTTAACCCTTATATTTTAGTAATAAGTTAGGATCATAATTGTGGGCGTTTGTTAATCTTTCCCTTTCCTTAAAGCACCTCATATGGACTTCATTTTGCCTTAGGGATGTTTCAAGAGGCCTTCATATGGATCCATGAAAAAAAAGTAGAAACTCTCAGGTAAAAATTAACGGTGCAGCTTCAAAATTGGATCTCTTCAAATGCTTCAAATGATTCGCCCATACAAAAAACAGTAACAGCACCCCCTCTCCCCCAAAAAACAATGATCTTGACTAATTTGAAGATCGTCTAATTTAAAAGGTTTTCAAAGGTTGAATACATTATAAGATCCATTTAATAACCTAATTTAACGATCCTAAACCTATTTTAAAATTTGAAAAGCCATCAGGAATATTTTATCCTTGGTAGCTGGTATGGTTATAGCATAGCACTGCAGTCTCTTGCAAGGATGTTTCTTCAAGACTGCACTGTTGAATTTTACCGTGAAATTTGTACATTTTCCCTCATGTTATAAGTGAAGGTCTCTCTAACCACTATCACAGTCACACTCTGCAAAACTCTAGAGAAAAGATGTGTTTAAGGAACAACCGTAAATACGAACCTAACGTTACCGCTGCTACGTGGATCGAATATAGATTCAAACCTAACTAATGCAACTATTCGAACTCTGAAGTTGTGTTCTTGCATACCCGGAGTATTTGAAGGCGCGACAGTGACAGACAATCCGATGTATCAGTATATTTTATAATGTAACTCACGGAATTTTTAAGAAATCAATTATAAAAATTAGGAATTTAAACTCGAAGAACAAAAATACTTCCATTCTACACATTATCCCAATGATTTCGATTACATTTTTGATTTGATTCAATTTTTTTTTGATGGGGCTGATTCTCTTCTCTGAGTTAAATCGAGGCAGAACACCAGCTCCAGTGGCGATTTCGTAAGTTGGCAACGCTGTTTTAGCTCCATTTAAATCTATTAAAAATATGGATTTAAGGTGAGGTAAGCTGCCTGACCGAGAATCGATTGCTTTACATACATTTAAATGGAGGAAAAACAGGGTTGCCAACATTCAAGAATTGGCACTGACCAGCTCCATCCCAAGATCTGTGTTTATTGTTCTCTGGACCGCAAATTACCATTCAATGAGATAAGTGAATAATTCATCGAAAATAATATTTATTGATAATATATTAATATTAGGCATTACTTTTTATTCATCCCACAACCACTTGGTAAAATACACGGAGAAACTGAATTTTGATTCGTCATTTTTGAAATTGTCTATCTATGATCATAACAAACGGAATACCTCATGCAGAATATTAAATAGCGATGCTATCTCCATATTTTCATGTAAAATACCTAATGGACCGTATTTCATTCCGGTTCAACGTATCAACTGGTTCAAAACAATAGAATATGGTCTCAAACCAAAATTTGGGGATTAAAATTTAAAACGCTGAAAAAAAGGGAATTCCTCACAATTTCCCTTTTTGTCACCATGCAACGCCTATAAGAATCAACAAATAATTACAAAAATAATTAAAACCTAATTACAAATCGCTCAATGAACTTTTGCCTTTATTGTAACATAATGAACCATTTGATATCGATAAGATTGCAGCACACATTTGATGCATTAAATACATCTATTCCTGTGCGTGCAGATATTTATAATCTTAATTTTACCTGAGGAATTTTGAAGAGTCGGAGTAAATTTGCAACTTGGATAGAGGTCACGCTAGAGGCAGCTCCAACGACACCAGAGATAACTTTCCTCACTTGAGTTTTGTTACATTGATATCCTCCGTCTTCAATGTTACTCAGTGATCCTGAAACACAACAATTTTCAAGATATATTACGAGTGGTTATATAGTCCAAGAGCCAGACGACTTTGAGTGACAAACTCGGGATACATGTTTTGACCTCCTAAATCGATAGCCTTGCATACACTGAAACGGAAAATTTTCGTCTGCCGCCCTCTAGCCTGTGCCATCACCCTCATCTAGGCCCTCAAAGTGGTCCAAAAAACACCATCTGGTGACAAACTCCTGACGCTCGGCAGACAAGTCTATTATTAAAGATCATACCCAGGGTGACTAGAAAAACTTTGTCTGCCGCCCTCTAGCCTGTGCCATCACCCTCATCTAGGCCCTCAAAGTGGTCCAAAAAACACCATCTGGTGACAAACTCCTGACGCTCGGCAGACAAGTCTATTATTAAAGATCATACCCAGGGTGACTAGAAAAACTTTGTCTGCCGCCCTCTAGCCTGTGCCATCACCCTCATCTAGGCCCTCAAAGTGGTCCAAAAAACACCATCTGGTGACAAACTCCTGACGTCTAGTGCGGTTGCGGATGTACTCCTGTGTGCAGCTTGTGTAATAAAGTTTGAATGATGCATCATTCTCTTCTTTTTTTCGTGTAGAATCCGATTTTCGATGTTGTCAAGTCCAAAAATGATGCTGGTGCCCCCAATTTAAGATGGCGCCCAAAATGGCCGCCCCGGGGGTCAAAATTCCAAAATTTGAGAATATTGTCGAGTTTGGTATCCATTTATATGTAATTTTGGTCGTAAAATTCATATCTGGTGTCAAAAAATCATTTCAACCCCTTAGGGACCGTCAAATCCAAGATGGCGGCCAAAATTTCAACTTTAATGATAATTACCCAAGATGCACCTTTCACTGTCGAATGACGTGTCTTCATTCATGTTAATTAGGTCAGAAAACCTAAAAGGGAGGTCTACAATGCCACTGCACCCTATGGAGGGCCAGGGTTCACCCCTCCTACCCCCAATATGGCCGCCGCGGAGGGCATAAATAGTGACATTCTCTCAGAACGTCATAGTAGGTGTCGATTCCTATGTAATTTGAGGCGTAAATTCCAAATTTCAAGTCATAAATCGCAAATGTGAGACTTGCAATGGCTTATACCCTATATGGGGCCAGGGGAACCCCCTCAACCCCCTCTTCTTTCTAATATGGCTGCCATGGGGGGCATAAATAGTGAAATTCTCTCAGGACGTCATGTGAGGTGTCGATTCTTATGTAAGTAGAGGCTTAGATTCCGAATTCCAAGTTGAAAATCGCAAATTAGAGGTCTGGAATGCCATTTCACCCTACGCGGGGCCAGGAGCAGCCCCCTACCCTCTTCAAAACGGTCGCCGGGGGGGGCATAGTTGCAGTGAAATTCTCTCAAAGCGGCATGTGAGGTGTCGATTCTAATGTAAATAGAGGCGTAGATTCCGAATTCCAAGTCGGAAATCGCAAATTAGAGGTCTGGAATGCCATTTCACCCTACGCGGGGCCAGGAGCAGCCCCCTACCCTCTTCAAAACGGCCGCCGGGGGGACATAGTTGCAGTGAAATTCTCTCAAAGCGGCATGTGAGGTGTCGATTCTCATGTAAGTTGAGGCGTAGATTCCGAATTCTAACTCGGAAATTGCAAATTGGTGGTCTGGAATGCCATTAGAGATCTGGTGCTCATATGTTCGTTTCCATGGATGGCGGCTTGTGCAGCATTTATGTTGCGAAACTCATGACTTTCACACGCTCATAACCGTCATAAATAGCTGTAGTTTGTACAGGAAAAACTTTATTAAAAAAAATATCCGATGAAATTGGGACCATATACATTTTCAGATCCCAGAAATCGTCCAGAATTAAGAAAACACAAAGCTTCCAAGGGAAATTATGAACTTGATTTATCGACGTTTTTCACCCTGAAACGTCCGCTATTCCAACATTCGCCCACGTAGGAACAGTGAAATTCTCTCAAAGCGGCATAGTAGGTGTCGATTTGTTTTTAATATGAGGCGTGGATTTCGAATCACAAGTCAAAACATGTAAATACCCCATAGTGACGAAAATACTTAAATATGGCAACCGCTTTGGCCTACATTTTGGACTAAAAATGCTGCTTGGGTTCATTTTTGTCGAAAGAGCTGGAAATGAATTGGTGATTTCAATGGTAATTGACAAATTTCACGCGTATTCTTTCTCTATGTACGCAAAAGACTCAGATGGGCGTCTATTTTTTTCATTTTTAAAAATTCCCACAGAAATATAATTTTTTTGCCGACGAAGTATGTATCTGCATTCAGAGTTCCTATGTTATTGTTTATGAACGCACTCAGTTTAATTGCAATTAAAACAACTGGACAATTGAGTGCTTTTTGTAGCGCAGGGTTTCGTCTCCTAGTAGAAGCGACACCTACAGTTTCCTGCGTTATCTGCAAAAAAACGCACGCTCCTGCTAGAAGAAAATCGATTAAAAAAAGAACCATCTATTATCCATTTATCTAATAATGAAGAACCAGAAACCAATATGAATCCTCTGTGTACATTTGAAAAAGAACACCGGTGAAATATGTCGATCACCATTAAATTATCCGATTCATTTCCAGCTCTTTCGACATAACTGAACCCAACCCAAGATGCATGCTTTATTCCAAGATGAAGGCTGGAGCGATTGCCATGCTTAAGTATTTTTGTCACTTTGAGATATTGACGATTTCTGACTTAAAATTCGGAATCTACGCCTCAACTTACATGAGAATCGACACCTCACATGCCGCTTTGAGAGAATTTCACTGCAACTATGCCCCCCCCCGGCGACCGTTTTGAAGAGGGTACGGGGCTGCTCCTGGCCCCGCGTAGGGTGAAATGGCCTCAACTTACATTAGAATCGACACCTCACATGCCGCTTTGAGAGAATTTCACTGCAACTATGCCCCCCCCCCCCCGGCGACCGTTTTGAAGAGGGTAGGGGGCTGCTCCTGGCCCCGCGTAGGGTGAAATGGCATTCCAGACCTCTAATTTGCGATTTTCAACTTGGAATTCGGAATCTAAGCCTCTACTTACATAAGAATCGACACCTCACATGACGTCCTGAGAGAATTTCACTATTTATGCCCCCCATGGCAGCCATATTAGAAAGAAGAGGGGGTTGAGGGGGTTCCCCTGGCCCCATATAGGGTATAAGCCATTGCAAGTCTCACATTTGCGATTTATGACTTGAAATTTGGAATTTACGCCTCAAATTACATAGGAATCGACACCTACTATGACGTTCTGAGAGAATGTCACTATTTATGCCCTCCGCGGCGGCCATATTGGGGGTAGGAGGGGGTGAACCCTGGCCCTCCATAGGGTGCAGTGGCATTGTAGACCTCCCTTTTAGGTTTTCTGACCTAATTAACATGAATGAAGACACGTCATTCGACAGTGAAAGGTGCATCTTGGGTAATTATCATTAAAGTTGAAATTTTGGCCGCCATCTTGGATTTGACGGTCCCTAAGGGGTTGAAATGATTTTTTGACACCAGATATGAATTTTACGACCAAAATTACATATAAATGGATACCAAACTCGACAATATTCTCAAATTTTGGAATTTTGACCCCCGGGGCGGCCATTTTGGGCGCCATCTTAAATTGGGGGCACCAGCATCATTTTTGGACTTGACAACATCGAAAATCGGATTCTACACGAAAAAAAGAAGAGAATGATGCATCATTCAAACTTTATTACACAAGCTGCACACAGGAGTACATCCGCAACCGCACTAGACGTCAGGAGTTTGTCACCAGATGGTGTTTTTTGGACCACTTTGAGGGCCTAGATGAGGGTGATGGCACAGGCTAGAGGGCGGCAGACAAAGTTTTTCTAGTCACCCTGGGTATGATCTTTAATAATAGACTTGTCTGCCGAGCGTCAGGAGTTTGTCACCAGATGGTGTTTTTTGGACCACTTTGAGGGCCTAGATGAGGGTGATGGCACAGGCTAGAGGGCGGCAGACAAAGTTTTTCTAGTCACCCTGGGTATGATCTTTAATAATAGACTTGTCTGCCGAGCGTCAGGAGTTTGTCACCAGATGGTGTTTTTTGGACCACTTTGAGGGCC
The DNA here is from genome assembly GCF_918797505.1 of Bemisia tabaci. Taxonomy (NCBI): domain Eukaryota; kingdom Metazoa; phylum Arthropoda; class Insecta; order Hemiptera; family Aleyrodidae; genus Bemisia; species Bemisia tabaci. Next base: position 43,735,371 of record NC_092797.1, on the reverse strand, counting down.
TAGATGAGGGTGATGGCACAGGCTAGAGGGCGGCAGACAAAGTTTTTCTAGTCACCCTGGGTATGATCTTTAATAATAGACTTGTCTGCCGAGCGTCAGGAGTTTGTCACCAGATGGTGTTTTTTGGACCACTTTGAGGGCCTAGATGAGGGTGATGGCACAGGCTTGAGGGCGGCAGACAAAAATTTTCCGTTTCAGTGTATGCAAGGCTATCGATTTAGGGGGTCAAAACATGTATCCCGAGTTTGTCACTCAAAGTCGTCTGGCTCTTGGACTAATAGGATCGTATTAAAGACGTGCATAAGCATTTTGAAATAATATTTCGAAGGTAACAAGATAAATAAGTCTGCTAAAACTTTTGAAACATGGGTCATTTTTACGCTTTTACGCAAAGAGTATTACTTGTCAGCATCAAAAGATCTCGTCAGTAGTATTTCATAAAGTAGCTTTTGATGAAAATAGTTTAGTTTAATGTTTGTGTCTTAACGCGCTTTCTAGGAAAAGAGGACAAGTGATGCCGATCACACCAACTACGCCATTAACGGCTATAGATTATGGTTTTATTTTGTAGTTTAATTCAATTCAGTATTATAGTTTAATTTATACAGCAAGTAAAGCTCACGGGGTCATGCTAGTTTTTCTTCCTGTGGCAGTTTTTTTCAAAAAATCAGATTGATAATAAACACATTTGGGTCAAATTATATTACATTTATGCCGTTTTTTCAGTTTTCACATTGAATAAACCCTCCACTCGTCGCTACGACAAAATTATTTGCAGATTTAGTAAAAAATAAAAATGACGGAAAACGTACTCTCTACTTGGAGAATGACTGTATCCCGGAATGATTTGTCAAAGATCCGCGTTCTCATGTGTAAACTCTATTTTTTAGTGACCTACTATTTAATTATACTGCCTATATTTGAGGGAACACTGGAAGAAACACATTGGATCTAGAATCCGGACTCTTAAAAACATCGACAAGAAATCTTGATTCAATCGGATTTTAGCTTAAATCAAGAACCAAGCCTCTTAATTTGAGCGGATTTCCTTTTGATTTAAGCAAAAATCTGATTGAATTAAGAGTATTTTTTCTTGTAAATGTTTTCAAGAGTCTGGACTCTAGATCCAATGTGTTTTCTTTCCAGTGAAGGTGACCTCAGAACTAGGTTCCTTTTAGACTTTCAAGTAAGATCAACCGTCTTTTTCAACGGACTCCTCTAAGTTTACGCTCCTGTTCCCGTGTAAACATTATAAAACGCGGGAGATAAGAAACACGGAACTCCGAAGATCAAAGAAATTCAAAGGGCCGGAATAAATTCCGGGAGCTCATTGTGGTCGGGCTGAAGAATGTGCAAACAGGAAAACGACGGAGATCGGATGTTTGGAAACTCTAAAATTTTACGATACTATTCGATGAATGTTCCTCCTCATCAAGCACGGGGAATAGGTACCGTTCAAGATTGTGGTTATTGGTGATATGAAAATGGAGCGGAGTTGACAAACTATAATCCTTCCAGAATGCTTTTCTTATCGCTTTGACCCTGCTCCTAGCTTGCCATTGGTTATACTGCTTGCCAAGTTTTGAACGTGTTTCATTTTTCCCGTATAATTTGACGTAGATTGGCGATCATATCGTCGAACTCTGAAGGTAGATGCTCTCAGTTGTTTTCTTAATGGTCCTTAGTGTGTGTGGTTTAGTACTTCCCCGCAAAAATACGCGGGAGGGAAGAGGAAAAACATGAAAAATTGAATGAAAAGTAATCTAATGATACTATGAAAAGGCCAGTGGCGTGGCGTGAATTGCGATGTATCGAATGTTACGCCATTTAAACCCATGGAAAAGGATCGATAAACAGGGTGTTTGCAGCGAACACCTTAATGATCGATTTTTTACCATATGTTTACATGGCATAACAATCGATACATCGCAATTCACGCCACGCCACTGGAAAAGGCTGTAATCCGATTCGCCATTTCCGAAAAAATGGACTTAACTTTATTTCGAGGCTGCAAAATGTACCTATACCATTCTATTCTATTTCACACGCAATGACCGCATAATTTCCGATCTATATTTCGTTGAGAATCTATTAAAAACTGGTGAGAGTTGAGATAAAAAATGCTAAACAGTTTCAATCCAAGTTAAAAACGAAATGCGAATGTAAATTTTACACCATTATAGTATTTCATTTCTTTTTAAAGAAAAACAAATGAGCACCATTGATTGAATTTTTTCTCAGAATATTGATAGCTAAATGCGAGAAATGTGTGTCTTAGTTGCAGCGTTTAGAAATCCTCTGTTGTATTGTATTTTCTTTGAGGAAAACTAATCAAAACATTTCCTTGCTGTATTGCGTGATTTATTTTTGGAATGGGTAAAGAAAATTTACAGGAAATTTCAATAGAGACTGCTGTTCCATTCTCTTCTAAAAAAAATAAAACATGAGCGTAGACTCACAACGTCGAAATCCGAAATTCTTTGACTTCAGCTATCGATATTCTTTTTGGTAATTCGACATATCAGTAGACACTTAAAAAAATAGTGCCCATTATTTTTCCGAATAAATTTAAAGTGCGTCAAAAATTGAAAATGCATATTTCCTGACTATCACAAGTGTAATTATCATTTGCACACAAGGCGCGGTCGAGACGCTTGAACGCTGGTAGAACATCCGCGAAACTAATTCAACGAATCAAGGTTGACTCAGTTAAAACTAGCACGGAGAAACAGTGCATTTCAACAGTATGTACCGGGCCAAACACGAGAGAAGCTTATCTGTATTTCGGCATGTTGGATTCCACGTATGAAAGGAAACCGGAACTACCCAAATTTAAATGCGTCGTTTAGCTTATAACGGCGCACAATTAGGAAGGCTAATAACAGTGCAAATGAGCACTGTTGAAGCGATTATTTCGCGAGAAAATCTTCAAGCTTGATCGAATTGTGAAATTCCGTGGAGTAGCACTCGAATGTTGCTTGTTGCATCATCTCAAAATCTTGGACTTTTTATGGCTGTGATGAAATAACGGATATGAGAGTCATCGCAGTACGCTGCCGTGCTAAGAAAGAACGCCGTATGAACCTCCAGGTGTTGCCAAATTTCCTCTGATAAATTACGAATTTCTTGGGGAAATTGTAAATATTTTTCTTTGAATTTTTCAGACTATTTTGTTAGCACTTTAATGAAAAATATCTGAAAATTTCAAGGAAAAATATGCGTTAATTTCGTCAAAAATACGTGTTTTATCCGGGAAAATTTGGCAACTCTCGAATGTTCATACGGCGTTCTTCCTTAGCACGGCAGTACGGCTGTTTATTTCTATTGCTTCCAACTTTATCAGAAAATGGTACGGACGTCTCGCTGCAAGACCAGTACTGCCGCACTAGGGAAAAACGCCGTATGAACCTTCAGGCGTTGCCAAATTTCCTTTGATAAAACACGAATCCCCTGGTAAACTTAGGAATATTTTTCCATCAATTTTCCAGATGATTTCGTTCACAATTTTACCTGAAGCTTCTGAAAATTTCAAGGAAAAATGTTCATAACCTTTACCGCAAAAATAAACATTTTATCGAACGAAATTTGGCAATTCTCGGATGTTCATACAGCGTTCTTCCTTAGGACGACAGAGTAAAAGAGGGACCCGCAGAATAATTGCTTCTAGAATTAAGAGACTTCAATTTACGCCATGTCATCTAAGTTTAGCTCACTCCTGAGGGACGATCTCCGCACAGTCGATCTACTCAGTTCGAAAGATGGGACACGAATTTTTTTACCAAAACTGCAATTTTGATGTTTATTTCGTCACACTTCAAATTTCGATGGGTGCGTGTAAAAGAAAATTTCACGAAGAAACCAATGAAACCACTTTCAGAACCTCAAAGTTTTGCGTGAGCGGAGTTATAAGCGTTTAAAGTTTCCAAATTTTTTCTGACCTCTCCTATTGACTCGATCCGCTGTGCGCCGTGAATTAACACTGCCAACTGCAGAGAAAAATTATTTTCTCAGACAAGTCGATGTGAATTGTCTCTGAAACGCTATCTTCCCTATTTTCCTCTTACTTCTAATTTTTTTGGACTGCCTTGTGACATGATAGGATGACATTTCCCATTTCAACACATGTATTTCAGCAGGATATGTCTTTTTGTCAACCCTCTCTCAACAGTCGTTCGATTCATAATAAAATAAAAATGTCTCAAACTTAATAAAACAGTTGTTCGGTTTAGAAACCAAGGATGTTTTCGTGCTCTCACTTCAGAGTTTCCATAGAAAAATAAAGCACGGAAAAAAGAGGTAGGAGTTACGACCCGACTTGGGCATTTCAATCAATTGTGGTCGTATCCCAATACATTATTACTAAATCATCCAACAAAATGGGGTACTGCAATAATTTCAGGGGATTACCCCTTTCACTTTTTTTCGTAAAACTGTTCATTGCTACGACGAGGTATCCCATTTAGGCCAAGGAAGTGCCGTGGAAAAAATGTTAAGTTTACTCCCATAAATAAATTATAACACTGAGAAACCAAATTATAATTTTTAAAGTTAAACCTAACATTAGAAGAATTAAATAAATAGGCCCACCCATAATAGCAAATAGTAGTAAGTCGAAAAAGTTACTAGAACTTATAAATTTTAACTGAGTTATATTTGAATGCTGGTGCTGACTATTTTATTTACTCAAATAAGTAGACTTAATTTTCTTTATTTCCTCATTTTTTTACAATCTTTAAAATCGATTATTGAACATATGAACACCTGCAAATTCTCCACTGCAGAACATTCATATGCAGACTTTCCATCTCAGATAATCTCGTCCAGAAACTAATAATAGTAGTCTAATCAAATGTATAGAACTCCGACATGTATTTAAAGCTGAATATACGGCTGAAATGGGAGGGGGCAAACTGTAAATAAAGAAAACTAATTGGATGATGTTTATCGTCTGTATTTCAGCAATAAGCAGGACCATGCTTAAAACATCCAGCTCACGTTTACCTTAACGATCAGAAAAAGATGGATGAGGGTCGTTATTACGTAAAGTGAAACCATTAAACAGGCAAGGATTACAAGCAGAGCCTAGAGTCCGACCCGAATTTCAATGAACTCAATCAGTGGCGTGGCGTGAATTGCGATATATCGATTGTTATGCCATTTAAACCTATGATAAAAGATCGATTATCGGGGTGTTCGCAGCGAACACCTTAGTAATCGATTCTTTACCATAGTTTCAAATGGCGAGATATCGATAATCGATTATTCACGCCACGCCACTGAACTCAATAAACGATCGTTTCTCCACCCTCGAAGCAATCTCACGATTGCTTCGCAAATCTTGTTACAGGAAAACTTCGGTTATTTGCGAAAATCAGACGACCTTAATTGAAACAGTAAATCTCTCCGGTGTATTTTGACTTAATTTTGCGACACAGCGCCACTTTTCCTGAAAGCACCTACCTCCACATGGAAACTAATACACCAAAAAAAAAAGTTGCTGAAGTAACATCCCGGATGTTAAAAATCTGCGCGACAACTCTTGAATGTTGCTATGAATACTCTGGCTGTTAAAGTAACATCCTACCGACGTTGCATTAGAGTCCCTATATACTGAGAGTCAAGACAATGTGAATCCATTTCCGATTGGTTCCCGTATTTTAGGCCTCCACAGTGTTACAAACGGGAATAAAGATTTCATTTTCACCGATTGCAAAGATTATAATCTAGAATGGACCGGGGAATAACGGGTTCGACAAGAAACAAATGGAACGAGAGAAAGAACGGAGAAAAGAATTTGAGAATGGGCCGATCAAAGATTACAAAAAACTGTTAATGTGTGTAATCTTTATTCCCGTTTGTGACTCCATGAGGGGTGCTGTTGTCGTGCAGATTTTTAACATCCGGGATGTTACCTCAGCAACATTTTTTTCGGTGATGGATAGCATTTTGCGAAAAAGAACCAGAGTTTGTCGGAAAGAAAGAGGTCCTCGCGCTCCACAGCGACCAAATTTTAGGAAGCGGTGCGTAAAATGCACTTGAGAACTTGTTGCAGGTCAAAGTTAAGAAATTGCCGAGCATGTGATGACAGTGGGTTACTTTGAGTTCCTTTTTTTCGATCAGATCAACCAAAAAGGACTTGAATGAAATTGAACATGGCAAAAATGAAATGGAACATGGCAAAAATGAAATTCGAAAATGCAAATTTTGCAACAGTACAATTTCGTTACATCTTTTCGTCTCGGGAACGTCGATAAGTGTTTTTTCCCCCAAAAAAACAGTGTACCTCGGTATGATCTCATTGCTAAATCCCATCCGATCGTGGCAAGCCTCGAGTCTTGAACTCGCGCGATTCGGTCAGATTGGCTAGCGTTGAAAATAAGCTCTAACGCCGCTATTTTTCTCGCATCTAAAATACTCGGTTTATACTCGGCGCGACAAAGGGAATAATTTCAAAACCTCACACGTACACGTTTCGTAGAAAAATGTTAATATCAGTGAACTCATTATGGCTTCAGCGTGCTCCATTTTCAAGGGGCGTTCAAATTTAATTTGAGTTGACTTGAAAGCCTGTGTGAGGAACACCGAAGACGTTACAATTTCGCCCCTTGAATATTAAGTTCCTTTCGCGGCTAAGAAAACTTTTTCTGCTGCCATGAGGAAAAAACGCGCAATTTCAAGCAGAACACCAATGCCGATAGGCGGTTATTTATTAGCTTAGTAGAATTCGGTTACAGCGACCTCGCTCGCCAAACCAACATATACTTCCGTAGTAGGGAAGAACGCGGTAAGAGCTTCCTGATGTTGCCAAATTTTCTTTACTGGAATACAATATTTTCGAAAATGTGTGTGATTTTTTTTCAATTTTTAAGAAAACTTCATTTTAAGAACGATTTATGGTATGTGAAAATTTTCGGGATAAACGCTCATATGACTTCAACTTGATTATAATATTAATTATGTTAGCGATTTCTTCCTTTGAAGATGCTTTTATCCTCAAATTACTATTGCGTTGAGGAAAAAGAGCTATAATTCTCAGAATTTTAGTAAATGATGAGAATCTATAAATTATCGTTGAATTTGACGAGGAAAAGAGGTACATCTGTTTCTGATATGATTTCAGGAAGTTTCTGAGATTGTTGTCGTTGGAAACTTTGGCTGAAACCCTGGTTTTGATTTTAACCATGATGGCTGACGCCGCAGTAACATTTGTATTGATTTAAAAGAGAAAAAAATCAGATGCACTGGTTTAAGATGTAAATAATATTATGTATGAACTTCAAAGAAAAACGATTAAAAGTTTTCCAGGAAACTCGTGTTTTATTGGAATAAAGTTGGCAACTTCTAAGTATTTGTCGGGTGAAAGGTTGTCATGGTGTGCGCTAAAACGTGGCTATTTTAAATGGGATTGAATTGAGGGAAATCTGATTTTTCAGCACTGTCTGCCAACAATGATAGGACGATTTTCCTAGGCTCGGCTGTACAGGAAAAGATAATTCATTGAGAGGATCGCAGGTGGCGGCGAAAAACCAAGAACAAAAGCTCATCTTGGGACGCTTAAAATTTAAGGCCCGCTTTATCCCCACGTTTAATCCCCACATAACACTTCTCCTTCTTACAAGCGCCAGTTCTTACCGCTGTAGGTATTATCCATTAATTTGCGAGGGACCTTTGAGATCGCCTCGGACACCCCTCGCTAAGCCGTATTTCGTTTTTCAGTCATTCTTTTTCAATTTGGATTTTGTTTTTAAAAAGTTCGAAATGATGCATTCTGATTTATTTTAGAGCGGAAGGACGGGGCCTGTTATCACTAGAGACCTTTGAGACCGCGCCTCGGAGACCTTTTACCACGCCTTTTTTTCGTTTTTAGTCATTCCTCTTCAATTTGGATTTTTTCCCCGAAAGTTTGATATGCTGCATTTCGATTTATTTTAGAGCAAAAAGACGGGACCTTGCTATCACGGGTACGGGAGAAGGGACCTAAGCCCACAGAAAAAAACTTGGACGGTAAAATTGGAATTGCAGTCCAATTGAACTTTTCGCCTCATTTTCGCCCGCGTTTTATTTCTTTAAAAGAACAAAAACAAAAAAACAAAAAAAAACTTAACCACTGTGAACTTGCCACAAATTATGAAGTATACACTTACAAATTTTCAAGTTACAGCTATGCTTGGTTTGCTGCTTAAAAAATAAAAAGGAGACAATTCGGCAACGTTTGAAATAGGTACGCTGATTCCAGTTCACGGTGCACGTTTTTTGTCAAATTGCGTTGACTATAATAAAATTTTGAGAATTCGACCAAAAACGTTGCTTAGTATCGCCTAAGGAGTCCGGCAAGGTTTGCTTAGTGGTCAGCGCGCCTGAGTCTAGGTCAGTTACTGCCGTGCTACGAAAGAACGCCGTATGTACATTCGAGAGTTGCCAAATTTCCTTCGATAAAATGTGTATGTTTTAAGCAAGTTATAAATATTTTGCCTTGGACTTTGCAGGAACTTTAGGACCTAAAGTTTAGGTGAAATTGCGAACAAAATTATATGAAAAATTGGAAGAAAAACATTCATATGTTTACCAGAAAATTCGGGATTTATCAAAGGATATTTGGAAACTCCTGAAGGTTCATACGGCGTTTTTCCTTGGCACGACAGAGTAGGTCTCGCGTTAAATCCCAATAGTAACTGAATTGATGCGCTGGGTGCAGAAAGCCCTGGTAAAAATTAGCAGTAGAAACTGTGTTCCAAAATACCATAGACCTACGGCCGGCTGTAAGATTTCCAATAGCTTCTATAGCCGGCTACAAAATTTCTCATAGCCTTTTATAGCCGATGGCGATTAAGCAATTCACAGCCAGGCGATAAAATGTATGCTAAAAATCACTAATTACGGATGCTAGGACTTAGTGAGTTTTTGGACCACTGCTCTCTTTTTGGGCCGTAGTATCTTGATTTATTTAGCGAGGAAAGCTCCGTACTTTTGATGGATGCCTGCATGCCATTGTGCAATACCTCTGGTGTGAAATAGTTGCTTCAAGCGCCGTGCTACGCTGCGGTGCGGCAGGCGGGCAGCCAGCGCGAAACCCGCATTGGCGCCTACAAACCTAACAGGGATACTTCACGCGTTGCGCAATGCGTGAAGTATCCCTGTTAGGTTTGTAGGCGCCAGTGCGTCGCCGCTCCACTTTGTGTTAGGCTCTAATATTTACTCTAGCGGAGTCAGCGTTATTCAACTCATGATTTTGAAATGTTTGCACATCCTGTATGGATTATTCTCGTTTTAATTGATGAAAATAATATGTATTAAAGGAAAATGTAACGTGTGTTTTGTAAATATTGAGGTGGTTCCGTATCAAACTTAATAATTTCCAAAGCACACGAATTTGTACACAATTTCTTATAGCCTTATATAGTCGATGGCGAAAAAGCAATAGCCAGGCGATAAAGTGTGAAGCCCGGCGATAGGAACTATAGCTCGGCTGCATAATTTTTTATCGCTTCGTATAGCCCGGCCGTATGATTTTCTCCGCATTCTACAGCCAGCTATATTATTTTCTGTAGCCTTCTTTAGCCGGCTATGAGAATCCCTATGGTATTTTCCTATGGCAGCTCTTATCGCCAATTTTTACCAGGCAGGGAGGGCATTCCTTGGTTGCGGTATCTCTGAACCTCTACTGACGTTTCATCCATTATGATTAAATCAAATGTAAGTGATTCGTTGTGACTTTAACTGAATATTCTTCATGATATTACAATGCTGAAACCAAATAATTGCAGAAAATTCATGCAATAGTTTCCTCTCTAAAATATAAACTAGCCGTTTAGATTTCAAAATACCACAACCAAGTGCTCTTTCTGCACCCAACGCCTGAGTTGACAATGGTAGCTCTCAAAATTCGAAGGTATGTTTGAACTCATCTAACATTTTTTAACACGAGACTATCTGCTCAAGCTAACATATGCTCGAGCGTTGCAAAATACAAAAAAGTAATAAAAAAAAATTTTCGCGATGTTGGGCAGAAAGAGCGCTATCAGCACGGGTCCAAAAGTCGAGTTTTAAAATTTGCGCGGTTCATTTTTGCATGAGCCACAATGGAAAATTTTTGAAAATTAAAGATTAGAGTACGTTCGTTGTCAATTAATCAACACTGCATGTCCACAATGAATCAGGTTTAAGATATCCTTCTACTGAGATTTAAGTGTCATCCGTTATGAAGGCTCTGTTAAGTCTTAATCGACTCCTGTTCGTATTGACGGAAACACGGGAACCACTCCAAAATCTTAAATTGCCGCAAAACTCCCTTCACGCAATCTTTAGTATCGCGCTGGATCTACGCCATTAAATTCCTCCGTCTTTTCGTCCGTTTTCGTCCGTCTGCACGCTATTTAAACTTGGAACGGGGCTGCAGAGATAATTGCAGGCGGTAAATTCATTATAGCTGCATTTAAATGCAGCTATGCAATTAATTGCGGCGATAACTCAGTAATCACTGCGGTTAATGGAGTTAAGTCACTCCTCGTAACGAAGTAAAGAGGATATGAGCTCTGCTGCGTTCATGAATAACAACACAGACTAATTTAAACATTTCGAAGGTAAAATTTTGGCAGTAAAGTACATAAAGGGAGATGTTGGATTCAGTGGCGTGGCGTGCTTTGCGATATATCGATTGTTATGCCATTTAAACTTATGGAAAAGGATCGATAAACAGGGTGTTTGCAGCGAACGCCTTTAATAATCGATTCTTTATCATAGGTTTAAATGGCACAACAATCGGTATATCGAAATTGATGCGAGGAGAGCATTATTTTAAGGTAAATCAAGGGGAAAAAGCGCCCTTTTCGCATCCGGTGTCTTCATTAATCCATCATTTCCCTCAAGAAAGAACGTAACTCAATTCCAAGGTTGCCAAACTGACTTAAACGATTCAATTAATTACGAGTATGTAACCGTGGAGCTGTAGTCCAAATGATTTCTGATTTTTGCATGAGATTAGATGGACAATGAGTTAAATTGTCAACTAGAAATGCCCAGAATTCTCTCTAGATAAAAATGCAATTTGCGAAAGGAAATTTGGCAACACTGAGATGCGGTTACGTTCTTTCGTGAGGGGAACGACGAATTGTGAGTCGTCAAGAGGTATCCTCGCCCTTAAGAAGCACCGCACAGATTCTAAGCATTCAATTACTACCCTTAATTATCACGTACTTTTAATGGTAACACTCAAATGAGTGAACTCATTAGAGTTCATTTCGTAACGCGGTCTAATTCCAGGCATTTAGGATCAAAATGTGCAATCTTCAACCTAGGTCATCGGCGGATCCAGGCACCTCAAACGGAAGGGGAGAAAGGGGGGTCAAAGGGGCTCCTTAAGAACATTTTCAAATTTTAAGCATTTAATCTACAGTTTGAGTCAATTTTTCATGTATAAGTTCAAATATAAGCGTCCTCCTTCCTTCTTTCCCCCGTTCCTTCCTTTTTTCACTATTCCTCCTCCTTTTTTCGGGCCAATGGGAGGGGCCTACGCCCCTAACGCCCTACGCCCCCCTAGGCAGGGCCGGATTTACCTACTTGCCGCCCATGGGCCGCCTGTATTTTGCCGCTGCTACCCGCACTACGTTTGACGCAATGCGTGAAGTATTCGTGGAGTCTTGTAGGCGCTAAGATGTGCTTCATGCTGACCGACGCGCCGAGGGCTTCTCCTCTTCATCTCAAGTCCTCGTCATCATTGCTCTCGGCGCCGCGCCGCTCCAGGCCAAATTGCGTGATTGGTTTCTCTCTCAACTAGACCAATAGAAGGCTCTGTCTCATGTATCACCGAAAGACGAACAAATTAGAAATTACTGAACTTTATCTCTCAGAAAATGAGAGATTTCGTTCCCATTCTCGTTTGTAATTTTATTTCTGAATCCGATTTTTTTTATACCTAAATTTGAAAAAATTGCAACATTTGCTGCCCCCTAAAATTTGCCGCCATGGGCCGCGGCCCATGTGACCACCCCCTAAATCCGGCCCTGCCCCTTGGATCCGTCTATGACCGAGGTCAAGGTAACTGTCAGAAAACCACAAAAATCCGGTTGTCCTCAATTAGAATATTTTCCGACAGTAAGTTCAGGGACGCTATTTTGGAGGAGGGGGGGGGGGAGACAGGCCAAGCAAAGCCCGACGGAACACTACTCGTCTGCCGTTTCCAAAGTTAGAAGCTGCGGCTAAAAAAAAATCCTCATTTTTCGTGCGGCTCTGCAGTAGCCTGAACTGGTGCTCCTTAGTATTTCGGTCAATATCATTGAAAAAGCACAATACGTGAAAAGAAATAAACAAGAAGAGAGATTCTCAAAGAAGCCGGTAAACTTTCCCGTCGAGGACGGTAATGACGTGGATGACCTGAAATATGCACATTTGACGTAAAGTTAGACGTTACATCAGGGAGTATTCAGAGGGTCCGGGTCCGTTATCGGCGCCGCTATGAACAGGACCAGTTCCAGTTGGGTGGAAATGGAGAATAGGGTGGGGCGCGGAGCGGAGGACGCCAAGAAAGCATTAGGGAGGGGGTTGGGGGTTGGGATGGCGGGAAGACGGTCTGACGGGGAAAGTGTTGTCTGAAAATGTGTAAATTAGTTACGGGGGTAGGAATGCGTGAAACTGATAGGACGCCCGGGAAAATGACGAACCAAGTCGGGGTGAAGAATATCCTACACCGACATAAGCATAAAAAGTGTACTCATTGACATTATTCCCTCCCATAACGCTCTGAAGAAATACAATTTCAGCCCATTTAAACTTTTTCAGCTTCTGCTCGGGTTTTTTCCGACCGCCGCGCCGCGGCGCAAATGTCAATGCACTCTGTTAACAATGATGATATTCTGCTTTCTTGTGGGACCGAGTTAAGCAGAAATTAGCCGAGCCTCGTCAGCTAGTGCCAAATTTGACTGGGTAATTTAATTTTTAACAAGAGAACGTTTGTGCCCATACCCTCGAAAATGTTGACAAATTTGTTCCCTACTGTGTTGAAAATTCATCTACATTTGCACAAAATCCGCACAAACAATTTCATGTAAAAATTTTAATTGCCCGATTAAATTTGGCAATAGCTGTTGTGGCTTGGTTCCTTTCTGCCCAACGTGGTCCTTTTGAGGATCAGATCGAGGATACGTTCGAGTAAAACTTTACCATCAAGTCATTTTTAAACTCGTTTTAGTCAAAATCGCGTCGAAACGACTATAAAATGGACATATTTCTATCAAACGGACCTAAGCGCCATAGAGTGAGGAAGGTAGAGGGGGGGGGGGGCTTGGATTGGCGGCAGATCGGGCGTCCGGCTTATTCCGTCCTATACTCGCAATGCTTTTCCATGGCGCTCAGGTCCGTTTGACAGAACGCGCTATCTGGATTTCTAAATTCCTCAAAAGGAACTCAAATTGGCGCTTAGTTCCGTTTGATAGAAATATGTCCAAATGACTTTTAAATTACTCACAAATTATGACTCTAATTGACTCTACACACCATTAATTGCCTCTAAGCCCCCACTGGAAAAATATCCTCTTGGATTCGAAGTCCAGGGAAAATATGCAAATTTTTCTTCCGAAGTAATTTTATCGTCGGCAATCTGGCAACATTCGAATTTTCATCACGGCATTTTTCCTTGGCACGGCAGCGTTGGATTAAGTTTTCGAATTCGCGTGGGTGCATCCGAACCAATCACCTTTTTTTCCCAGCGCCGCATAAACAAAAGAAAAAGAAGGACCGTAATTATTCTAAGAATGCATTCATTTATTTTCCCGGCTCGGCCATTTTAAGCTTCCGCCCAGTCGATCGCGGTACAACGAAACTGCACTTGATAAATCATCCGCATCCATCCTTTCCTTTTCATTCCTCGCTGCTTATCCTAGGCGAAGACGAACATTTATTTCCTGGGGAGTCCGATCGTAGTTCTGGACAGAGCGTTTTTCAAGTTGGTATAGGGGCTCGTTCCTGCGGGTGAAGCGATCGTTCACCTGCCCAATTTCTCAATTGCTCTTTTCTCTGGATTCGCGAAAACATATCAGGAGCAATTCGGGGCCAATGAGGGCGAAAGCGGGGATTTGGTGCCGGCCATTAACCGATCAACCCTCGCGTTATTAAACAACACAGTTGTTCCCGAGGCAAAACGAGCTTCGACAGTTTACAGGGTGTTTACAAAAGTCTGAGTTTTTGTTTTGTTTTGTGTGTGAGAGGGAGGGTGTGTGTCGTACTAGGTGGTTTCAAAATTTCAAAGGAAACACTCAGATCGGTAGAAACATTTTCCCTAGCGGCAAAACTCCACAAGAATAATTTGGAGGAACTTTGGTAGAGCTTAGCTTTAGAAAAATTATTGAATAAACAATTCCTGTGTTTTTTGCTGATTTGCCACAAAAAAAACGGGTACTAGGTAGTACCGGTTTGGCTCTATAAAAGTATGAAAATGAAAACATGAAATTTTTTACGGCTTCCGTGCATTTTAAGTGCTAGGCCGAAGGAGCGCTTTTTGAATCCAACCTGCCTCTAGAATGGCCTCTGGATGGAATGATTGTGTTGCTAACAGAATTAAGGTTTAATGTTATTTCTTGAAGATCACCTAAGAGTAACAAGACCAGGGCCAGATTAAGGGGGTGGCCACATGAGCCGCGGCCCATGTCGGCAAATCTAGGGGGCGGCAAAAATTTGCAATTTATTTAAGGGTAGGTATAAAAAAATCGGATTTAGAAAAAGCAATTTCAAACGAGAAAAGGCAACAAACTCTCTTATTTCCTGAGAATATAGTAATTTCTAATTTTGTCGTCTCTTACTGATACAAGAGACAGCACCTTTAATTGGTCGAGTTAAGAGAGAAACCAAACAAGCAATTTGGCCTGGAACGGCGCGACTTAGAGAGAAATAATGACGAGGACTTGAGATGAAAAGGAGAAGCCCTCGGCGCAGCTATCGGCATGTCGCACATATTAGTGCCTAAAAGACTGCACGAATACTTCACGCATTGCATCAAATACAGTGCGGTCATTGCGGTCAGCGTGAAACGGATAGCGCCTACAAGATTGCGTGAATACTTCACGCATTGCGTCCAACACAGTGCGTTCAGCAGCGGTCGGCGTGAAACGCATAGCGCCTACAAGACTGTAGAATACTTCACGCATTGCGCCAAATACGGTGCGGTCTGCGCGGCACGGCGGCGGAAGTTAAAATCATTAACCACATTTATGTTTGTTCTTTCATAATTTTTTCGTTCATTTCTTATGAACGGAGGGCCTTCTCCATACAGAGATAGGTTTACAAAACATAACTTTCGCGCAAAGTTCCATGAATTTTTGCTAGTAGTGTTGACAGAGTTTTCCCAAAAAATATGTTCAACACGACGATTAAATGCGTCTTATGCACCCCTCCCCCGCTAGCACGTTCATTCGATGGTTTTTATTGAGTTTCAAAACGAATGAGAAGGAGGCGGCAAAATACAGGCGGCCTATGGGCGGCAAGTAGGCAAATCCGGCCCTGAACAAGACCCGTCAAAATAGAAACTTTCTACGTCCAATATTAACAAAAATACCGCGCTATTCGATTTATGACGTCATCCCCCGCGGTAGTGACACCTTCGGTTTTCTCCGCTTTGCTTTCATCAGTCAACGAGACACACGTTTGCAATGGCAACACAATGTAAAACTCGGATGAGAGCAAGGAGGAAAGTGTAACTACCGCGGTGGATGACGTCATGAACTGAATTTTTCAAAGCGTGATATCTCGGCTGATAATGAACGGAAAAAGTTGCTGTTTGGACGGATCCTATTATTTTTAGCTGATCTACAAAAATCAAGCATCAAAACGCGATTCTGTGACCAGTGCAACTGACCCATTCTAGTATACTAGCGGCAATGCGTTCAAATGGCGCACCAGCTCAACATAAAGATGGCGAGGAGGGGCCTACACTGAAAAAAAAAAACCTCGGTATATTTACTAAGAAAAGGGTAAAATTACCAAGAATTCAGGGTTCTATTTGATCCCAGTTTTTTCTTGGTAAAATTACCATTTATGGAATCGGTAATTTTACCGAGAAATCTCGGTAAAATGATCGAACTTTCTCGGTAATTTTACTGGACCTTGGTAAAAACGCCAATATTTTTTATCGACTGTGGTAGAATTACCGAGATAAAATGGCAAAGTTACCAGGAATTGATTACCAATACAAGTGGTATTCTTACCTGAAAAAACAGTAAAAATACCGGTTTTTAGGTAAGTTTTCCAGTCTGTTTTGGTAAAATTACCAATAATTGGTAAAACAAGTGAGATAGGAAAGGTACCAACGGACCTTGGTAAAAACACCGAGAATTTTTTTTCAGTGTACACATCTAGAATATGTTAATCTGCGATTACTTTCACGGCATTATAACAAAAAGCACAGTTACAAGAGCCTTAACTGCGGCTGAATGAAAAACAGTGCTTACGGTTCATGTGGCCGAACTTTTTTTCAGTGAAGAACCGAAGTTGTTTCTCCGCTGTGCTTGAGCGCTAAAAGTTTTAATTATTTATAATTTAAATGTGTTAATGATGAAGAATGATGAAAAGCTCCGTCGGTTTCAGGGGATCAAGCTGAGATTTCTGAGAATTCCAGAGGCATCGCAACTGGTCATGAAATTAGCTCAGACAAAAAGGTTTCTATGATGGGATTGACTCGACGAGGTTTTTATTATATTTTCTCAACCCCTTCTGTATGCGTTACGAGAAGGATGCTCGTCCATGCATGAATAATTGACTGATTCGTGGAATTTTATACGTGGCTTTGCATTATATCTGTCTCTTTGAGCGGCTCTGTGGAAAAATCATATCATATCTAGTCATCTGTTTTTTTTAAAACTCAGACTCACTCCAATGAACCGACACGACGTGCGGGGGCGTAACGGTTGCATTGCCAAATTTCGATACGTATAAAAATCAGTCAACTTGAATGAGGCTTTTGCGTGTGTCAGGGATTTGCGATTGGAAGGCTGATTCTTGTGTAAAATTTTGCGAGAAGCGCGATAAAGCCATTGACTTCCTTTGAAATCAACTCCAAAGCTCAAAAAAATTCTCAAAGTTGAGGCCGTAATGAAGAGCATATCCCACGCTACCCTGAGAGTCCATACCTCTATATCAAGACAAACTCTCTATGCAAAGATCGGGAGAAAATACATTAACAGGGTTGCCTTTGTGTTTTAAGACTCCAAAACTGAAAACATAGCAACACTGCTAATGTATTTACTCCCTATCTTCGCACCGTGAGTTTGTCTTGATGTAGAGGTGGACTCTCAAGATAGCTTGGGATATCCCCTTTATTAAGGGCTTCGACTTTGAGAGCTCTTTTTGAGATTTGGAGTTGATCTCAGAAGAAACCAGTGGTACCATCGTGTTTCTCGCGTATTTTTATGTAAAAAAACGTACTTAAATCGCAAATTCTCACGCATGAAAGAGTCCCATTTATCTCTCTATTCCAAGATGTTCACGATTTTGTTTTGTTAAGACACCCTCAAATAGATTGATTCACCTCCGGGAATCGATACATTTCCATAGGTTTAAACGGAGAAAAGACAATGTTGCCATTTTGCTGGATCCGCCGATGTTTGGGGACTTAAGTCATTTTCCCTTCAGATTCGCGATGAGGAACTACTTTTTCTGGCTCATTTTAGAAACAAAATACGAGTCATTACAGTTTCCCCGATGGTGATGGGTATTTATATGGATGAGTTATAAAAAGAAACTCTTTATTTGAAAATGCAATGCAGATGCAAAGAGATCTCAACGTGCGAGACATGATTAACAAAGGTTTGCTCCTGCTTGAATACGATAAATATTACGGCGTAAAAACTTGTTTCTCTCAAATTTTGTGTCAGGGCGAGGACAATGGAGGACGAGGCGGGTTGCGTCCGTTGTGGAGTGATGAACAACTCAAGCTGAAAGGAAGTTGCGGTTGGTATTTCTATCCTGTCACTCGGCAGTTGATCCTGTGACCCTAGGAATTGAGCCCGGTTCTTAACAAGTTATTTGCTTGCCGGTCTTAGTTAGGGTCCATATCTTATGGGGCTTATGAAGGCTCGGCTCGATGCAGCTGTCTAATCCACAAAAGGCTGGGCAGCGGTGGTTTTAAAATTCCCTGTGGGGCTGTATTAAGGCTCGGCGGAACAAGTAAGAGGGTTTGAGGTTTTCTTCCGCTGTGAGCCGGCTAAAGTTCCATTAGTCGAAATTTATTAAAACAGGCGGCCTTTCTCTCCAGCGCGAAAATAGTCAACGGGATCTTCGTCTTCTCACTTAGGGAACAATAAGTTTTTCCTCCGTGTTTCCTCCCTTCTTTCCGTAATTGTGGAAGGAAAAATATTTTACTTTTTGAACCATTCATTGTCATCATTGTACTTTCGCACTGCTTTTGCGAGCGAAATCCAATGCGCATATGAAGTTTCAGGTGCCGCCTGGCAATGAAAAATGTTTAATTTCAAGCGAGAAAACCTTCTTTCTAAACAAACGGAAAATGCCTGCGTAGAAATTTAGGTGTTTATTTTGTCCTTCTGACTTTTCTTAGACAGTCTCAGTGTAACTTATAATTAACAAAATTGCCTTTGATTACATTTATGGTGAAGAGGGCGTATTCCGCACCTTGGTTCCTTCCTCCTCGGAATTTTCCGATTCTAAAAAATGTATAGTTGTTACTTTGAGCTCGGGTCAGCTGACCGCTTCTCTAACATTTACTATACACTGGAGTTTCCCGATTACGCATTCTATTCTTCGAGGGGGAGGGGCGGAAAGGGTCTGCAAAATTTCGCTACTGTTATCAAATTTAAGAGAAAATAGAAAAATGACGCTTAAAAGATGTATTTTTTGCATCTCTGAAAACGATAGAATGTTTCATAGACGTGTCTTTAGACACGCAGTTTTGACAATCGGAGAAGTTATGGTGTACTTATGTGTTTTTAGAAGGGATTTTCCATGTTTTGCATTTAGAATGTCATTTTACCAATTTTAATTGTAAACAGTCATACCTTGTCTCGGAATTGATTTCTAGACTTCGCGTTTTGTGATTCGTTTTCTCGTAAAATTTTAAAAAGAAAATATGTTACGTTGTGCTTAAATTTATGCCTTGTCCAAAGATCAATTCTATTAAATTCTTCTTCTACACAGAGGAAAATTTCAGCAAAAAAGTGTGGCTAATAAGGGAAGTAAAACGCAAAATAACCCTAGCCTCAGGTTGAAAATTTCAAGAGAAAACGCCAGCTAGTTTACCTGAAGTAATTTAGTAGAAACGAATGGTAAATACCAGTGGCGTGGCGTGCTTCGCGATATATCGATTGTTATGCCATTTAAACCTATGGAAAAGGATCGATAAACAGGGTGTTCGCAGCGAACACCTTAATGATCGATTCTTTACCATAGGTTTAAATGGCATAACAATCGATATATCGCAATTCACGCCACGCCACTGGTAAATACCAACGTCGCAATCGGAGGAATGCATTTTCCCAGCCCCTCCATAGTTTCTGCGCTAAATTCACCGCAAACCGTACCAAAATCAACACAAAATTTGTGTTGGTTTGTGGTTCATTGACTATAAACCAAAAGTAACACAAGAACAGATATATTTCTATTAGAGTAAATAAAGGACGCATACACTGCCATGCTAAGAAAAAACTCCGTATGAACCTTCAGGCGTTGCCAAATTTTCTTCGATAAAACACGAATTCCCCGGTAAAATTGAGGAGCTTTCCGGAAAAAGGGCACATGGCAAAAAATTGCGTTTGAGAGAAATGCATTCGAAGTTTTGGTCATTACTTCATGGTCACTGAAAGTGACTTTCGTTCAAAATCGGGAGTCCAAAATGCGATGAAAGGTACCATCAGTGGCCAGAAATTAATGATGGAAACTTAAAATGCATTTCTCTCAAACGCTATTTTGTGCTATGTGCCCTTTTTACGGAAAGCTCATCAATTATGAATATTCTTCTTCCAATTTTTCAGAGAATTTTGTTTGTATTTTGATCTGAAGTGCTTTAAAATTTAAAGGAAAAACATTCATAATTTCCCTCAAAAATGAACATTTCATCAAAGGAAAGTTGGCAACTCTCGAATGTTCATACGGCGTTCTTCCTTAGCACGGAATCACTCCCGTGTTTAGAGATAGCATGGGATCCAAGCTAATCAACCCACGACTTTTTCCACTTCAACATCGATCGGGCAACTACTTATCATCCGCCTATTTCCTCTCATCTTTCATACTTTCACTTTAATCCCTTAATTAATTGCCCGGGAAAGCTTAGAAACTTTCTTCCAAAGGGCCTGTGTACAACCGAAATGAATCCTAACGAGTTTTTGAGCGTCAAAATAATTACTCGTTGTCGCCGGGTGCGGGAACTTGGCCAAGTCTTATCCGTCAGGATTAGGGGTCGGATCGATGCGGAATGAGCAATCGAAGTCGGAAAGGAGGAAAAAATATAAAAAGAGCCCTCAGAACGAATTTCCGTGACCGACTTTGAGGTCAATGGGAACATTTATCATGTTCCCTCGCGTTAAACCATCAACAGCCGCGGCTACAACATCCGATTACAGCGGATAACCCTTGCTCCCCCGCCCCCGCCCCGAAGGACTTTGCCAATAAGAATTAAAAGAGCCTCCCTTTTTTACAGCCTCAGATATTTTGACAGCTGTGATAAATGTGGCAGCTCCCTTTCACTCTCTCGCTTACTTTTACTTTCCGCTCGTTGAAACAATGACCTACGGCATATCTGCCGCCCTAAGGAAGAACGCCGTATGAACACTTCGTCGCTTCCTGCCAAGGGAACGTAACTCTATTCCAAGGTTGCCGGATTGACTCAAGCAATTAATTTCTTTACACTCATGTACCTGTATAAATTTCATCCAAAATTGTTCTGATTTTTACATGAGATCTAAGAGAAAATCAGTGAAATTTTCGGCTAGAAATGCCTAAGATTGTCTTGGTCAATATGTAATATGCGAGGGTAAATTTGGCAAGATCGAAATATAGTTACGTTCTTTCGTGAGGGAAACAACGACTTGAGAGTTGCCAAATTTCTCCTTTGAGAATATTTGTTTTTGAAGAAGGTTATGCATATTTTTCCTTGAAAATTTCAGAATTTTTAGATTGAACTACGAACGGAATCCTGTGAGAAATTTGAGGAGAAATATTCACAGATTTTTCTGAAAATTCATGATTTGTCGAAGGAAATTCGGCTACGCCTGATGGGTCATATGGCGTTCTACGGCTCTACTACATCACTATTATATCCTCGCGGTTGTTGTTTGTGTTGCACAAAACACCATTATTTTGAAAAAATGTGTTGGTTTTCGAGATTTCAGCTGAAACCGTTCCCTCCCATCTTCGTTTGGACTTATATCTCCGCATGTGGGTGAGAAATTTTAGATTTGGTCCGGACACCGGTTGCTGATGAGCTCAACAAACTAAGGTATTGGGTTGGAAAAAACGTTCACCATTAAAATTTGGTCAATAAAGTCAACCAAATCCACTCGCGAAAATTTGCCTCATAAAGAGCGTCAGTAACGTGACTTTGTTGGTTTATCAATAGACAAGAGTGCAAGAGATAAAAGTTGATGCGCGAGTCTCTGCTTAGCTACTCAATATTGAATTTTGATAATATAGATTAGGTTCAACCCATTTTACATGATTTATAATGGAATAATGCGCATTATATTTTGTTAGACGCGAAAATATTGAAATGGAAGCACTCTTTCCTTTTCTAAATTTGATGAGTGTGGCTGTTTATGACTTGCATAAAGCTAAAACTCATATTTTTGGAGGCGTTAATTTCAGTGACTTTGTTGGGTTTGCTTATCGGCGAGGTTTTATGGTTCGAAATGAAAGGACACGCGCATTGTTAAAATGCGAAAATGACTGGCATAATTGAAATCAAACCAAACATATGATTTAGATTATCGGCAATAATGATACGGATGCCGCCGCGTTTTCATTATGAACCTCAATGCAGACCGAATAACCTTGTGCGCTTGAAATTGAATTCCGAGTGCATGATGATTACAGTGTTCAAAATCCCGTGCCGTCATAAAACCCGAATGTTATAAGTGCGAAGTGGAATTTACACTATTTACAATACGACCAAAATAGTTATTTGGTATACTGCCGTGTCAAGGAAGAACGCCGTATGAACATTCGAGAGTTGCCAAATTTCCCCGAATAAAACCTTTATTTGTTAGGAAAGCTATGCATATTTTTCCTTTAAACGTTCAGATATTTTAGATTAAATTGCGTACAAAATTGCGTGAAAATTTTGGAAACAAATAATCACGAATTTCTCAGTAAAGTCGGTTTTTACTGGAGAAAATTTGGCAACGTCTGAGGGCTCATACGGCGTTTTTCCTCAGCACGGCAGTATACTACTTATCCAGCGATCTAAACTGGAAGTTTGATGTCACCAATGTTCTGCGGTACTAAGGGAATGTCGTATGTACATTTGAGGTTTACAAAATTTCCTTTGATATAATATATATTTTTGAGGAGAGTCATGAATGCTTTCCTCTCCAATTTCCAGAAAACAAGAGAGAGGTATGCATAGAAAAAAAAACCCATTGTGGTCAACACTTGTCACGTTTGCAACTGAATACGTTACAAAGCCGGAGCGCCTTCAATTTTTTGGATATGCAACGAGGACATCCGAAGAGCACGAATAGATGCATCCTGCCGCTGATATTACAACATTATGCTTTGAGCACCCGTGAAAGATGCTGTTTCGCTTTCAATCTAGTCTTTCAGACCTAGGTCTTCGTTATCTGTTTTTGAGGACGAAGCCGAAGAAGAAAATACGCCTACGTAAGAGGAAACGGGGTTCTTGGATTCTCTCGCCTCATGTTCCTTCTCTTCCACTTCTCTCTTTGTAATTATTATTTTTCCTCGTTTTCCTTTTCTTCGTGTTTATCCTTCCCTCTTGTTCTCACCCTTCGTGTTCAGCCACAGATTAATCGCACACGAAAAACTCTACTACCCAAGCTCAAAAATTTCACCTTTGTCTTTTTTCAATAAAAACATGACATATTGTTCAATTCGTGCGCAAAATTCGTTGACAGTTTTTACTTTCTAAAACTTGACGGCTGGTTTTTCAGCAAAACCTCTATGTAGCATCATACGAAAGAAATAATATCAAACCTCTGTATTTCAAAAATCGCAGGTTGTATGAGTAGGGTGACATTAATTATGAGTTTAGACCGAGGAGGCACGGTACGACTTTGGAGACTCTCAACTCACCGTGGTCTCGCCTGTTTTAGGTTAGGTCGACGCGGCGATAAAGCATTTGTGGTCGGGCCTCGCAGGCCCAGCCTATCCTCTACGAAAGCTCGACTAAAATAAATCGTTCAATTTAATGAAGGCTGGTAGCAGAACAGGGGTGTCAGGTTTAGAAGAGCTGTGGAAAGGGGTATCCCAGGTGTGCTGGTGCTTTTAACCAATGTTGCCTCAATATTACTAGCTTTTTCGAAGACAACACTTTTCTAGAGAGAATTAAATACATGTTTCCAGGAATAATATTGTTTTGTAATGCATTGTGAGAGAGATCATAATTAAACACGGTCTAGGAGTCTTAATAATCAATCAATATCGCTTTAAAAAAGAAGAAGAGAGAGAACACATTTAAAGGGGAGCTATTGAAGAAACACAAAATGTATAGAAAAAAATACGAATTTTTATTGGCTTCTTGTAGCAATTCTAGCTAAATGTCTTATCACGGAGAGAAAACGTAGTAAATTTTTTTTTGAATAGTGCCATTATGGACCAATTTTATCTTTTTGCACTGGCTTAATATTGCGTTAATATTGCATAAATATATTTGTCTCCACTGGAGTCAAAAGTATTATCTGGGCAGTGTTTCTCAAGAAGGAAACGAAGCAACGCCAGTAGTTATAGGAACTAAATTTTTTCACAAGGGCACGGTTGTATCGATTCGTGTAGAATTTCCGCACTGGAAAAAAACACGTTGGATCTAGAGTCCAGACTACATCGACAAGGAAAATACTTTTGATTCAATCAGATTTTAGCTTAAATCAAGAACCCAGCCTCTTAATTTGAGCGGATTTCCTTTTGATTTAAGCTTAAATCTGATTGCATCAAGAGTATTTTTTCTTGTCAATGTTTTCAAGAGTCTGGACTCTAGATCCAATGTGTTTTTTTTTTTTTTTTTTCCAGTGCGGTCCATTACCTCTTGGACATAAAGAAAATTTCCTAAACTTTTTATGAAAGGTGGTGCGATAATTTTTTGTGATGAGATAAAAGCGCAATCATTTTAAACCTGGCAACAACTGATGTTGAGCTTGGTTCTCCTCCAAGGAATTCCGCCGATTCGCTCTCAATTGTTATAAGGTACCTTAAAAATTAAAATTAAATTGTTCCTGGGCAAGGGCCAACTTCCGACCTCGCGGGAAAAGCTCTTACTAATTAAACGGTTTGAATTTGGACGCAGAAGCGGAATGCGGCTCATCTTCTAGGACTATATCGTCGCTTACCTGACATAAGGGCATAATTACACATTGAGATGAGCCCGGAAAAGCATTGAAATGTATGCAAGACAGGGTTCATTACAGAGTGTAGTTACGCCCTTATGTCAGGTAGGCGACGATATTACTCGGAAGAACCGCAACTCCGTAGACATTTAGGTGCATTAAGGTAACGCAAGTTTCGGTAACATTTTGAATACATTTTGAAATGAGAAGCCACAATTTTTGACCCGTTTATAATATCACCTATTTGCATAGGACATTTTACAGTGGCGTGGAGTGCTGTGCGATATATCGACTGATCTGTCATTAAAACATATGGAAAAGGATCGATAAAGAGGGTGTTCACAACAAACACCTGCATTCTCGATTCTTTGCTATAGTTTTAATTGGAGATATATCGATAATCGATCAGTCATACCTCGCCACTGAAAATTTACATGCGCACATATTGCCTCTAGGCTCGAAACGTAAGTTCTGACAGCAAAGTATTTTGTAAATGCAGCATACGTCTAACTCAGCACAACAAATATTACCCTTATTATATCCAAAGTATACCCTTAGCTGTAAAACTACCAGGGCTCAGAATCAAAAAGGCTTAAGGTGGCATTAGTTTCCTGATGAACAAAGGAGCTTTTATTAAAAGGGCAAGAGAGATACTCGTAGTTCCATAAGACAAAATGTTGACCATTTCCACGGCAACCTCGGTCTAAGAAACCGAAAAGGGGTCAAAATGCCTCCGTTCATTTTAATGTATTTACAAAACCGCGAGCACCCACGATGTCATTTGTCCGACCATAATTTAATTGACGCTTGATCCTGAGGAAGGAGGTAAATGAAATTTCCAACCCTCCTTCAAAACACGAGTTTTCACCACAAAATTACACGTATGTATACCGCCGCGCTGAGGAGGAACACCGTATGTACGTGTGAGAGTTGCCAAAGTTCGTTCGGTAAAATTTTCACTCTAGTGGAGTCATGGATGTTTTATTTTGAAATTTCCAGATAATTTAAATGTTACAGCAAATAAAATTGGAGGAATAACTGGAGAAAAAATGTCCACAGATTGCCCCGTAAATACGTGTTTTAAAAGAGGACATTTCGCAACGTCTGCTGGCTCATAAGGCGCTCTTCCTCAGCACGGCAGTATAGTTGAAAAATGCGTCCCTAAGATTGTGGCGTTATGAGTCTCCACACTGGAAAAAAAAACACATTGGATCTAGAGTCCAGACTCTTAAAAACATCGACAAGAAAAAATACTCTTGATTCAATCAGATTTGAGCTTAAATCAAGAACCAAGCCTCTTAATTTGAGCGGATTTCCTTTTAGTTTAAGCTTAAATCCGATTGAATCAAGAGTATTTTTTCTTGTCAATGTTTTCAAGAGTCTGGACTCTAGATCCAATGTGTTTTTTTCCAGTGAATTCAAGTTTAATTTTCTGAAAAGGAAACTAGCCACTCGTTGCAATTCAAATTATTTGTAAATTTCCTTCCCTCGTTTTCTTAAAAAATCAAACAAAACTGCCAGAGGAACTTTTAATAAGTTCTCTTTGAGGGAAATAAAGCAATGGGAGATATATAAAGTTTGCAATATGGGATACGTATTTTACGTCCATCGATTATACGTTCCTCGTGACCTGGTGGACGGATCGAGTTGCATGCACATTTCCTCAGTTACTGCGGTGCGGTCAATCGTTTAATTCAAGGTTACGACGATTTAATATCGTGAATGCACGATGATGAGACAAGGAAAAACGCCGTCTTGATGGATAAAAAGCGAGACGCCATGCCACGTCCATCAATGCAGTTAAAGCGTGAGTTTTCGCTGCAGATTAAAAATTCCGCAGAGCATCCGGAAATTTCACTCAGCCATAAATTAAACGCGTTGCTCTTATTTATGCACAGGTAACTCATTTATTTTCTTGTTTGCGGGCGTGATACTCTGCCTCTCTCATGAACATTCTCGAGGAGGTCCAATCCAAAATCGCCAGATTTCGTCGAAAAACTTCCCTTAATAGCTGTTTTTTCTTCTATTTGCCAGCAAAGCACAAAAGAGGGAAAACTCTACAGGAAAACAATTGAACGACAAGCATAAGGAGAATGAATTGAAGTAAGATACGTACAATATACTGACGTAAAAATTTGTTTGCGGGGAACACAATGAATATATTTAATAATTAAAATTAGAACGTAGAGAGATAAAAAAAAATAGGTTGAATAATACTTAAGTGCTGTAATCTAAAAAAAGTAAATACAAATTGGATAGATATTATAAATTAGTAGGATAATGATAGAAAATAAATGGTTAGAATGGATGGATGGGTCCAAGAACGAGAATAAAATCTATTAGACTCCGTATAAGATGTGGTGTATTTCAATCAGCACTTTTAATATATGTTAATACAGAACAGAAAGAAAATACTGTCAAAGAGAAAAATTGGTCTTGGTACATTTGTTTAATCTTATATTGCAGTACTGGTTTATACTCTCGCAAATTTGAGATAATATCACTCGGGTGCTGCTCTCCCTCACAATGGCAACATTGAACTCAACGGGCAAATTTATTATTCACCCGTCTGTTGCTTTGCTGTTTGGTTTCAGCGATCCGTCCTGAGCTCAGACGGAGGGCCATTTTTTAAAACGAGGATATTTCGAGTAATTGAGGTTTAAGCTGGCTCCCCGCTCTTAATTTCAGGCGGTAAATTTAAACCGTCACAGCTAAGACTGTTCCCTGAATAAAATAGACGGTTAGAATGGATGGATGCGTCCAAGAACGAGAATAAAATCCATCAGACAACCCGGTTCATTTTAAATGTTTGCATTGCAAAACAGACCGAAGGAAAACAACTCTCGCTGACCGAACTAGAGGTGAACTGCCCAGCATTTAGAAGAATTGGTTGGTTCATCGTTTCTCCCGCGAAAGAATGCAACTACATTCCAGTGTTGCCAAATTTCCTCTAGGAAATTGCAAATTTACCGAGAGAATTTTTGGCATTTCTAATGGCAACTTTCACTGATTTTTCTTCTGATTTTATGCAAAAACCAGGAACATTTTTGACAAAACTGTATAGGTCTGTATGTATTTTTGTAAAAACTTAATTTTTTAGTCAATTTTGCAACCTTGGAATGGAGTTACTTCCCTTAGTCCGGAAAAATACGAGTTGCGATTCAAACGCTCGATCCTATGAACCCAAATCAAGATACGAGAATCGATTAATGCGGTCGATAAGGGACACCCATTTTTCAGCTCACACGAGCGATTGAACTTTTTAATTTCTCGTTTCTCCAGTGTGAATGAAATCGCGACTGATTTCTCTATTTTTTAAAGTCGAGATGAATTAAGTAGATACCCCTATAGCTACTCGATTCGTGGTTATACTCTTTGTCCGTTCCAAGCCCAGCGTTATTCCTGAAATTTCTCATGAAATGCAGATGTATTGACCAGCGGCGAGGGGGAAAGGGTCGATTATCGATATCTCGCCATTGAAGGTATGGTATATAATCGACTATTAACGTGTTCGTTGCGGACACCCACTTTATCGATCCTTTTCCACATGTTTAAATGGCAGATCAATCGAAAAATCGCAAAGCGCGCCACGCCACTGGTATTGACCAATTGAATGAAAAAAGTGTTTCAAACAGATTATGCGGTCGGTCTGATCATAAAGTTTCGATTTCCACCGAAGACAAAAAAGAATGTAATAAATCGTTCCATTCCAATAAATACGAACCACTGGACAGAGGGGACATAAAAAAACATTACCTGAAATACATCTCTCAGTACTAACCGCAGTCTAAATTGAATATCAGCGGTTATTTCATCCTTAAAACATTGGCAAAACGTATTGATCTAAAATATGGATGCACTTTTGCGATCGTTTCGCAAGCGGCGATGAAAAACACTATTTCATCTGGTGAATCCATGTCCAATGTTCTCCGCTTACCAAAATCACAATGTTACTTTTGTGGAAACAATTATTTCGGTATCCCGGTAAAAATGCAGCATTGTCGTCCGGACCAAACCCATTGGGATTGAACTATTAACTATCGCAAAAGTAACATTAAATTTTAGTAGGGGGAAAAATGTGCGATAATCAGTCTTTGAATAACAGATTGTGTTTTGTTTTTCAGTTTCATCCTCCAAATATTTTAAGGGTAGGAGTGCAACGAGAGAGTCAAACTCAGAGTATCTACATAGATAGAGTATGGAATCGGCATATGTGCAAAAAATGTGTACCACTTTTTGATCGGTTTACTAATTGTAGGCTATCACAAAGCCCTCGCGGCAGTCAGTGAACAAAGTAACCCATTGGTTGTTAGGCTTCAGGAAGCTTGTACCTACCAAACCGTCACAAGAAAATACTCCGTACGAACCACTACCAACTTTTTCCTCCCGGATCAACGTAATGTAAGACTTTCTTCGAATCAGCATGTAATTACGGCCCAAAATTAGCTTTAAATGTTATAATTTTAGATACGAATAATTGCATTCTTTGACAAATATTTCAAGAATCAAACGGTTTATGGATGGATCTTCCATTGATATCTTTTAGGCGGAATCCAGCGGTTGCGTGAGGTCGACTTTTGTTTGTTCACTTACGACCGCAAGAGCACAGTATCAGCCTATTTTTCGTGGCCAATGAAAACGGTTCACCACTGACCATACTCTCCGTATGCAGGTTCTCTAGTTTAAATGGATGGTTTCATTGGCCGTGCAAGGATTTGAGATTAAATAAATACCTGAAACTTGCACTGGTGACAGAGTTTTATTTATTGGACTAATGAATTAAAAGTTTCTAGACTAAATCATGGTCTAGGCGAGGATATTAATCTGAGTCGAGGTGATAAAAGCGCGAGGGAGACAGAACAAAACGCACCTGAAAACCGACGGAACAAAACTAATGAAACGAAGGAATGACTAATGATTGGCCGTTTTTATCAACTTGGGGGGAATTAAAAACGTGAATGGGAATCAGGCCGCTTTTGAAACTTACTCTTTGCACTTGAATTCCTCAGCTCACGTCTACACGCTAATTTTTTAAAGGGGAGCCTCGAGACATTCCTTTTCTTCAACAATGTTTTAGGCGCGTGAAATTGGCGCGGGAATTTTTATCAGTCACGGGAAGCTTAGCATTAAAACAGTTTAAGTCTCGTTACACGACCAAATTACTTGCAAAGTATTGAAGGTAATGAAATTCTTGGAAAAAATTAACCAATGTGAAAAATGAAGACGGTTTAAATTACGTTATATCAAGCTACATTTTGTTATTATTAGAATGAAGATTCTTTGAAAGAAACTGCTCCAAAAGCTCCTAAACGTGTGATGATTGAAAATACTTGTGCGTAGTCTCGCGTCTCGCCGCATCTATCATATACCATCACCTTCCGGCCAAAGTATCGAACACGCTATGCGACGTTTCAAAATTTCCGCCAGCATTTTATTTTTTCCAGGAAAATTGTTTAACGAAGCCGTCCGAAAATTTCACTGAATTTTCTTTGTGCTGCCGATGAAATTTTCAAACAGATTTAACCAACAATTCATCTGTAAAAAAATAAAATGGCGGCGGAAATTTTGAAACTTTGCATAGCGCTTGTGATACTTTGACCGGAGGGTGACGATACATGATCCAATTATTACGAGAGGATTATAGCTTTTCTCGCATATGTGAATTAAATTTTGCAGTTAAAAACTACAATTTCTGACCCATTCTTAAAAACAAGTAAGTGCAAAAGGAAACGAATGGTCCATGCGTATTGTCTCCGACATGAGTCGGAGATTATACTTCCTAATTGCAAAATCTAGTACAAATTATTTTCTCTCGATTTTCTATTTTTTTTATTTTTTTTTTTAAATTAGTAGTAAACCAAGCAACATTCCGACTCGATACTGTGGGAGTACATTCTTCACAATCTAGGAGAAATTCGTAGAAATTCTCAAGGCTTCGAGCAGTTTCATTCTTTATTTAAAAAAAAAAAAAAAAAAAAAAAAACGCTAACATGAGAGGAAATTAGGTAACTTGAAATGTAATTAAAATCACTCCGGTAAATCCGTTTATTTGATCTTATATAAGAAAAAAAACCCACGTAGAAAGTTACTGACAAGTGCAGAGAAGAATGAATCACGATCGTCCATGACGTTGGATAACCGCAGTGAAGCCGAACCAAAGTAGCAAAAACAGCTTGATTTGGCAGCCGTGAAAAGAAAAAGAATGACTTACGATATTAAGAAGCGTTAGTTGGTCGGATTGATCGATCACCGCGGGGGGGGGGGGGGGGGGGGGGGGGGCTGTAGCCATTTTGCAAAGCCCACTTCCGAACCGAAGACTTAACCCCTTATCCTCGCAGGATGCACTCGGCATGAAGCCGAGGTTCCCCGCGATTTCCTTTATTTTCTTTGCTAGACCTTTTATTACCGATTTTCATGCTCTGATTGCATTAAAGTCTCTCAAGTTTCCGAACAAAAAGACCTGCCGGTTCATCCGCGGAAGTATCCCTCTTCAAGCCTTCCCGGAAATGCAAGTCGATTAATTGAGTGGCATTTATATCACACGCTAAATTACTCTCTCCTGATTAAGCCTCATTCATCGCCGGTCGAGTCGAAATGTTCCGCTCTTTAGCTCCATGTTCTTCTTATTCGGGCTAATAGCTAATGAGAACTGCAGGAAGGGATGGGGCCTCTAACTCCGTGCCTATCTAGAATGCTATAAAGCATCAAAAGAAAACTTTTTTTTCAACGTTTTTATTTTCAACTAATAACTCTCTTTTCACCCGAGGTGGATCCTCAACACTCTGGAGAAAGAATCAATAGTCGAGCGATCAGTTGATGATTAATGAATTTGCGGAAATGTCTTACATCAGCGCCTCATCACTCTGTAATAGGTAACAGCACACACACTTTGACCAAAAAAGACTGTACAGCAGTGAAAAAAATAATGTTTTTTTAAAGAAAAGTAGATGCTTACTTAAAAAAGAAAAGTCACTTACATCAAGCAGAAACCCGCTTTCACTCAGCTATTTTATTCTTGATTCAAAACATAGCCTTTCTTGACGACATACTCAAAAATGTTCCTGCCTACATCGAGTTACTTTTTCCTCTAATCAATTTCAAAAATCACGCTAAACGGTATTAAGTCCGGATACTAAGATTAACGGGTTTTGGAATTATTGGCGGAATTGGCGGCGCCGCGTGCCATGGCACGTTGCGGCGCGACGCTGCGGCCGGCCGGCCGGCCAGCGCAGAGCGCGTTTTGGCGCCTACAAACCCAAATGGATACTTTGCGCATTGCGTAATGTTTGAAGTATCCATTTGGGTTTGAAGGCGCCAGTGCGCGTTTAGCGCTGGCAGCACGCTACTCCGTTCTAAGTTAGGCTCTTCTAATAAAAATCGCGGAGTCAGCGTTTTTCAACTCATTTTAAGGATATAAATAAAATCAAATATTTACTAATGTTCATTTGGAAAGATGAATCAAAAGAGGAGGGTAAAGTCTCACTTAAAAAATGAGTTAACATAGCAACACCTCCTTCTCTCTCAATTTTCTCATTTTGATATTGTCACTATAATTTTACATACGGACTGGAGTATAAGGCTTGGACCAAGTCACTGGTGCTTATTTTACGCGTGGACGTATAAACCACCGGACAAAACAGGTGCGCGGACGAAAAATCGTTGACGGAATGTCCTGAGACCCTGGAAAATTTTTTCTATAAAAACAACTGTGCAACATTTGACCAAAATTTTGCTGATTTTTGATCAGGATAAATGGACTGCATTTTGCAAAAAGGAACCACTAGCATTGCAATGATGCAATGATTGCAATGATTCTGCAACTTCATCTATTGCAATAAAATTGCGGAAATCGTGAAAAACTATGAAATTTAGATGGTAATTTTTGTCTTAAATTTACAGTTCATAGCGAATAAAATAGAAACTATTAATGAATAATCGGGGTTTTCCTCCAAGACAAAAGAAGTTGCACAATCTTAGCAACATTGCAATGCTAGTGGTTCCTTTTTGCAAAATGCAATCCAACTATGCAAAACGATTATCCGGATATCGGAACTTGGCTGTTTTGAAAACGCCTTCAAATGCGGCGTGATACCTCACGCGTTCCGGAGAGTTCAAATAGTTGTATCATTGCGCCGTAAGAATGTGACGGAGGATTTAAATGGAAATAGCCCCCATGCGCCCTGGCCTTGTCGATTTTCTTTGACATTTTTGCAGTGGTGAATGCATAGCTGAAGTGCGCTCCAGCGAGATTTGTGTTCAGCGAATGGGTAGTTTTTAAGCGAGGATTAAAGATAAACATGTGGTACGGAATAAAACATAATAATAGGAACTTTGCAAAACGATAATCTGGGTATCGGAATTTGGCTGTTTTAAAAAGCCTTCAAATGCGGCGTGATACCCCACGCATTCCGGAGAGTTCAAATAGTTGCATCATTGCGCCGTAAGAATGTGACGGAAGATTAAAGTAGAAATAGCCTCCATGCACGCTGGGCTTAGCGATTAGCTTTCAGCCCAGGCGCCTGGTAAGTCTATCTGGAATTTTGGGTACAGAGCGATTTTTTTGGCTTACTTTTTGTTTTTCTGGTCGCTGAATCCGAATCTGAAGTTTCCAACCGCTCATCTGGAAAGCATTTTCCGCTTTTTTGATAAAATGGCCTAAAAAGGCCTTTTATTGCGGTTTTTTTTATATAGCGGCTAAGCATGAGAAAAAGTCCCGGATTTAGTTAATGTTTTGAATAGCTGACATAATTTGGATGAAAATGGGGCATACATATGCTAGCTTTGCTTAAAAATTGAAGAAGATACAGCATCGTGAAAATCGCGCCTACTCACGTTTTCGCAGCGCACCCGTCAACGCGCGGTCCGGCTCGCCACGGTCCGTCAAGTTCCGAAGCGTTCCGAAATTCCGAGTTTCGAAGTTCCTCAAAAAGTGAGGAAGCCTGGTATATTTATATACCATTTTCTTTCAAATTACGCCAGCTATTCGAAACATTAACTAAATCCGGGACTTTTTCTCATGCGTAGCCGCTATATAAAAAAAACCGCAAAAAAAGCTTTTTTAGGCCATTTTTTCAGAATAGCGGAAAATGCTCACCAGATACGCGGTAGGAAACTTCAGATTCGGATTCAGCGACCCAAAAAACATAGAGTAACCCCAAAAAATCGCTGTGTACCCAAAATTCCAGGTAGCCTCATTTTTAGCTACCAGGCGCCTGGACTATTTGACATTTTTGCAGTGGTGAATGCATAGCTGAAGTGCGCTCCAGCGAGATTTGTATGCAGCAAATGGGTGGTTTTTATGCGAGGATTAAAAATAAACATGTGGTATGGAATAAAACATAATAATAGGAACTTTGCAAAACGATAATCCGGGTATCGGAATTTGGCTGTTTTAAAAACGCCTTCAAATGCGGCGTGAGACCCCACGCATTCCGGAGAGTTCAAATAGTTGTATCATTGCGCCTTACAAATGCGACGGAAGATTACAATTGAAATAGTCTTCATGCACGCTGGGCTTTTCGATTTCCTTTGACATTTTTGCAGTCATGAATACATAGCTGAAGTGCGCTCCAGCTAGAATTGTATATAGCAAATGGGTAATTTTTATAGGAGGATTATAAATAAACAATTGATTACAAATAACAAGAAAATAATATGAACTGGATTGCATTTTGAAAAAATGAACCACTAGCATTGCAATGATGCTAAGATTCTGCAACTTCATGTTTTGCAATAAAATTGCGGAAATCGTGAAAAACTATGAAATTTAGATGGTAATTTTCGTCTTAAATTTACAGTTCTTAGCGAATAAAATAGAAACTATTAATGGATAATCGGGGTTTTCCTCCAAGACAAAAGAAGTTGCACAATCTTAGCAACATTGCAATGCTAGTGGTTCCTTTTTGCAATATGCAATGTAAATGTCACTTACATTATGTCAGTTACGAAGGCCTTACAATTTTCTAGTAGACAACGATTCACGATAGGAGATTCCGTGGCGTGGGGGCAAAATTTGACGATGAAATTTTGAATTCACGTGTCCAGTTTAAGACGTCTCAGCATTCCTGTTCTACTTGATTTTTTAAGTAAAAAACCAATCAATGGTAATTTTTTAAAACCACTTTGATTGTTCTTTACTATAAGAAGAACATTTTGTCGAGAATACTCCAAAGAATGTCGTTGATTTGTTCTATTTTTAAAAAAAATAAAATAGAGGCAGATATTTTAAAGAAACCGCGAATGAGATACGTGATTTCGGAGTTTCACCGTCGAAACAAGTTCTATAACGTCTAAAAACATTACGACAACATTACTAAATTTTCCAGGGTCACAGCCGTTCCACGGTGCTTCCTTGACGCCGCAAACAACAAAAGCTCGGAACTTTTTTCGCTTCCCTCCCTTCATCGAAAGGTTCCTGCGTTCATCACTTCTGCAGATTAAGTCGATGCCTCAAACAAATGGGGAGCGGAATAAAAAACATGTTCAAACAACTGATCGGGCTCTCCGCGCTCAGATTGTTCCGGGCCGGAGTTCACTCCTTGATTAAACTTTCCGCGCTATCACCGCTGAAATCGAAGCATGCTTTCTACTTATCTCAATGCTCGCAAAAGGGCTCAAAGTAAACCTCGCTGGCTGTTTGCCGTGTCGGAGACTTGTCAACTTGACAGAAAGCTACCGGGAGTTTCTCGATTAAACTCTCCTGCGATTCCCTCCCACCGTCCTCCTCTCTCGACAAATCAATTAAATAGATTTGTATGATTTTACCTCATGTGCTCAAGCTCCTCATGCCACCTTATCAACACATACGTCCGAAGGGTGGTGGCATTGGCGGTGCGGCGCACAGTGGATCGAGTCAATCAGAGGGGTTGGACTTTAAATTTTTTCGTATTCTCGTATTCATGGTTTTTCCTAAAACAGCTTTTTTCCCGAGGAGGGCTCGATAGAGTGTAGTGGTTGTAGCGTTTGCTTCATGATCGGAGGGTCTCAGGTTCGATTCTCGGCCAGGTGACTCGAGTTTGAGGGCCTCAAACAACGATTATACCTTAGGCTGGTTTGATTAGAGACTGAGGAGGATGGGTTTTTAGGGACTGTTAGCTTAAGGCTGTCCCCTCAGGGATATTTGAAGTGGAAAATAAAATGTCATTAAAGGAGATTTGAAAACGCATTTAAGAATTCATTTAAAAAGGGACATGTTTACAAAACTTGAGTAAAAAGCAATACGTTAGCATCGGTACGGGATAATTTGAGGTCCTTTTCCCCTTAAAAAATGAGTAACATCCATAGACTTTTATCCTCCGGAAAATCGCATTTTTCGAGGTACGCGTTTTTGCAGTTTCACCATTGAAAGGCTGCTTACATGATGAAAAAAAGCAGGCGCCTTGAAATATCATCCCGCCCCCTTGGCTGAGGGATGAAAACAGAAGAAAAAAGTAGCAGAACTAATTTACGGTCATTTAGATTTCAATTATATTTTTCTCAAAGCGACTCGGCCTGGATGAGATGAAAGAAAATGCGGAGAATGGACTGGACAGGCCTGCAGGAGTACACTACCGCGCTATAGAAAAACGCCGTATGAACCTTCAAACATCGCCAAATTTCCTTTGATAAAAAACAGATTTTCAAGGAAATCTGAGAATGTTTTTCTCTCAAATTTTCAGAGAATTTTATTCGCAAACAGATTTGAATTAACTGAAAATTTCAAGAGTAAATCTTGGTAACTCTCCTCGTAAATAAAAATTTTATAGGAGGAAGTTTGGCAACTGTTGAATGTTTGTACCACGTTTTTCCCTAGCACATACCAGTATGAACGAGTACACGTTGCTGCTAAGGATAGGGAGGACGTGAGAGCAAAACGCAGAGAGCGCCATGTGAAAGTTCCGAGTCGGAAAATTCAATTTTAGATTATGATGAATGCGCTCTTATCTTCTAACCAGTGCGAAATTCTTTCGCTTATAACTTCGCGGTGACGGTTGGCAAAATTTATACTTGGTCACGAGTCCTGGGCTAAGTGAAGGAATTTTTATGGCTCCACTGATAGGGCTAGAAGGATCTGAAGGAGTGTAAACTGCGATAAAGTAGTCTGAGATTTGATGTTTTTCATCTTACAATCGCGTGTTTTTATTAATTATAAAGTAATGATTCATGAATGAACTTTCCGAATTGATCATCCTTAAAATTCTACTTTTAATCTCAGTCCTCGTCGATTTCCTGTTTTTCTAACTTTGTTCTTGGGTATTAGTGAATTCTGGTGTTCAAATTATTCTTTGATTTATGGTTTCCCTTGATTTATGCTTTCCTTTGATTTTTAAGCGTTCAGCCGACAGGGAGCCAGAGGCGGATCCAGCAATCTAGCAACACTGGATTTCCTACAATTAAACCTATGCTAAATAATCGATTTTTGTCGGAGCTCCTGGCCTCTTCAAGGATCGATACATTTCCATAGATTTGAGTGGAGAAAAGACCATGTTGCCCGTTTGCTGGATCCGCCAATGCAGGAAGCGTTTGTTGATTTCAACTTGCCTCTAGAATATACCACTAGATAAGGTACGAATTTCAACACTCTGATACATGTTTCTTAACCAAAATTTTATGTAAAACACGATGCACACAACGAAAATTACCGAAATTAACTCCTTACGAAGATATTCAATGATTCTTAATGCGTGAATTCAAACCACCCGCTCATGAAAACACAATGCTCTACGTGATTCACATCGCGCGCTAAACGTTATCATGACAGTCTCTGCGATATAAAAATCTGGCAACCTTAATCTTGACGCTTTGTCTCAGTTATAGCAAATTGCTAATAGTTTGAACAACACATGATGGGAAATGAACATTGCTCGATTGAGAAGCTTGCTGAAACCGTTGTAGTGGGCGATTTGACTCACGTAGAGTTTTGAGTTTCTTGTGAGCGGGCCGTTCAAATTCCTCGTAACCAATGTGAAATAAAAACGTTAATATCTTCGTTAGGAGTTGGTTTCCGTAATTTTCGTTGTGTGAATCGTTTTCCACGTGAAATTCTGGTTAAGAAACATGTATCAGATCGCTTAAATTCGTACCTTGTCTAGTGGTCCATTCTAGTATACAAGAGGCATAATGCGTTCAAATGTTGCAGCAGATCAACAACAAGATGGTGGAATGGGGCCTAACAAGTTTAGAATAGATTGATCTGTGATACCGTTATTCAGTGCTTCTGATGTCAAAGCAAGGATGATGATAATCGTTTTTCTATAGTTAATTTTTTTTAGTGGCGGTGTAGTTTTCTCAAAACTGACAGTTGAAATTTTGGTGAGCGAGTTGTTTTCATCTCAACGGTGCTCATTTTCTTCGGGAAACTTAAAAACGCGTCTACATAAAAAAAAAAAAAAAAAAAAAAAACAGCCGGGTGCTTCTCTAATACGAACTTATCAGAGCTTTCTCACTTGTTTTATCATTAATTAAGTTACTAATATTAATGAGTATTAAATTACAAAGTGTAGGCTGACTTTTTTTTATTCCATCGTTTTTTTAAACTTAAACCTTACTCCATAACATAATTAAAATCATAAGAGTAACACGTAATGCATAGCGCCTGAGGCAGAGGCGAGACATGAATGATCGACTATCGATATTTCCCCATTTAAAACCATGGCAAAGAATCGATTATGAAGGTGCTCGTTGCGAATACCCTGTTTATCGATCCTTTTCCATAGGTTTAAATGGCAGATCAATCGATATATAGCACAGCACGCCATTTCACAAGCCTGAGGCCTGAGGCCTGAGGCGCGAAGCATTCGATTCCACCCCCCCCCTCCATCCCTCTCTTGTCGGTTGTCACCAAAACTATACTGTGCAATTCCGGAAAATAGAAAAGCAAGAATAAATGAGTACTAGGGGCTTATGGGGCTGCTTCGCAGCCCCTTATTTTTCCTGCACACTTTTCACTTTCACATGTTTTTTTTTTTTTTTTTTTTATTTATTTTCATTTAATTTTCTGTTTTGTCTTTGAATCGGGTCTAATTATTTTTTTGAGAGAATAAATATAACAAATGTTTTCAAAAATTGTAATTTTATTTAGTAAACTTTAAACTAAAATTTTGTTTTAATCTTCATACAAAATTATTTTTTCGGTTTTACATTTGTTTTCAAACTAATTTTAAAGAAGATCTTTTTTTATTTTTTAAATACTTTGCTTTTTTTTCGATTAAATTGTTGATTCTTCTTTTGCCATTTCTGTCCTGCTTTTCTTCCTATATTTCCTACAACTTTGCTCTTCTTCTTTCCTCCTTTTGTCTTTTCTTTTTTTGCTTCTTCTTTTTCTTCTTCAGTAGCTGTTCCTTCTGGTTCTTCTTCTTTTTCTGCTCCTGTTTTAACTTCATCTAATTTTTCCGCTTTTTCTTCTTCGTTTTTTCCATGTTCAGTCTGCATTCTGGTTCCGGTAATAAACTTACCTATATATGGATCCTTGAACTTTAAAGCAATAAGGTCCATCACCCGGAATATCAATTCGATTTGCAGAGAAAGAGGCAAAAGCAACAGCACTATTATAATTTCTGATATGCTTTATGAAATTTGGAGAATATAAAAATAATGATTTCAAATCGGTATTTGTCCGAATACTCGGTAAAGAAATTAAGCCATTTTGGCAGCAGTTATTAAAATGACCATTGGACATTTCACCCTGAAAATGGCGAGCATCACAATGATGACAAATTATATTCATTAAACCGACTGAAAATTTGGTAACAAAATTTTCATCAAAGTTCTGATCATCAATTTTATACTTCCGAAATGAAGAAATGAAACTTTGATTTTCTATACTAATAACAGAGTTAAGTTCTTGCTTCACTAAACGAACATGCGAAGAATTCTGGAAAACGCGACCACGTTTTGGAGGACGACCGCCTCGGTCATTGAAAATTTCACTCATAACAACTGTTAAATTTAAAATTAAAATTAGTAAAAATTATTATTATTTTAACAAAATCTTAACTGAAAAGTTCAATTTTTAAATTAAAAAAAATAAATCAGAAGAAAAAGGATGAAATGAAAATGGAAATTAATAATAAACATATTTATACACATTGAAAAGAAACAGCGTGAAAAGTTCTGATCGGAAATGAGAAAAAAAACGTGGAGGTTATTGACTTAAGGAGGAAAAATTGGCAATACGAAAAAGATGGAACCAATCATGAAAAACCGTAAAAAAAAAAAAAAAAAAAAAAAACGCGGGAAAAGAAAAATGTAAGTTGATGGCAGTTGAGTGTTGGAAGTAACCTCACTTAATGATGATTGTTGAATGAAAACAGCTGATAAAAAGGCAGCAAACGGTAAAGTAAGATGCGTAGCAACAAAACTTTTCCGAAAAACAAAAAAAAAAAAAAAAAACCCCACTTCCCCTCATCCAATTTATGAGTTTTTAGGGATTTAAAAATCGGGGACGAACCCCAGAAAATAATTTATAGTTTTCCCGAAGCATTGAGAACAACACCTTTCAAATGAACCAACGCCCCTCGCAATTAGTACAGTGGTTCATTCACAATTTCATTCTATTTTTCAAATTAAATATTAAGATTTACGAGTCATGCCTTCAACGTAAGCACTCACTTACAGACCAAACGAAGCGGAGAGAGAGAGAAAGAGAGTTTCCTTCATGCATGCAGAATCGATTGGAATAATCTGCCAAGTTTTCGATTCGGCGAATCGTTAAAAAATTCCATTAGTGACTTCAAAGCTAATAGGGCAATTTCTTTCAAAGGATCTAACTTTTGAGCTCCTTCAAAGAGAAAAGAAAACTTTGCATTTGGCATAAGCTCTGATTTGAATCTGTAAGGAATAGACATCCTACTTCTGCTTTGGAAAAAGATAACACGAACTCGTTTGGAAAAAGAGGAAAGACGGAGAATAATTAAATCAACTCGGATTGTAGGTGATTAATTTAGACGCCCGACTTGAATAAAATCTCGCGTTGTTATTTAACATTTAATGGAAGGGTCTACATTAATTGCAAAGTTCGCATTTATTTTGCAACTGGAATTTTTATAAGCCAGGAGGAAAAAGAAACTGCGAGAGGATCAAATAAATAGAATGCAAAGCTTTAATCAATTTCTGGGAAGACATTGGATATTTAAAGTCCGTTTCAAATTAAGTCGCCTAGCCAATGACCTGTAATCGTACGAACAGTCTATTGCGATTGCGTTTAAGCACTCAAGAAATATACTATCTACTATTTGAATAAGAGATTTTCTTACGGTTGTATGTTTTTCATCTACGTAATAACTAATTCCAAAGTGAAAGTGAAGAGGAGAAATATAACTAATTGAATCATCTTAAATCGGCGGGCTGTTGTCCATGACGATACAGTAGTACTGACCGGCGATTTTATTACCCTCCTTAGCATTCCTCTACACCAAGTTTCACGATTTACGCACACATTTTGTAATGTACCTATTCAAACCTCTGAGCCAGCGAGGACTCGCTATTCTACTGAAACAAAATTTTGCTGCTAAATTTTCTACATAACGGAATTAAATTATGTATTTTTTACAATGGCGTCGGTTCAAGGTTACTCAATTGTAAAAGTTGCCTTTGTGTTCCCCAAAAGGTATTTTTAAAAACCGGAAATGCACAATCTACAATAATTGAATCTTATTTTTCGAGTATAAACGCGCGATTTAGATGATTTGTATAGTTAGACAAATTCGTATGTTTCTCTCTTTTCTAGAATTAGTTGAACGTATTGTAAAAGTTGGGCACACACAGCAACAAAAGGTAATTGTAAAATGATCTCATTCAAAATAAGAAAGCAAGTGTGTTGCACGCAAGAGATACAGCTAAATAAATATACCCTTTATTGGTAAAATTGCACGAAAATCACGTTGGGAATGTCAAAAAGTCTGGAATCCATTCCTTAACTGCGCAGTCCGCGTAGTTTGTAATACGCTTTTTTCAAAATTCCCGCGTTTCAGGGCAGTTTTTTTCAGTCACCGCCGACCAGGTTTGCACAGACAGGAGTCAGAAAAATTAACCTGAGTAAACAAACGATTTTACTAACTTTTTCTTTCGTGTGCTTTCAGTCGTTTTCGAGCGTTTTCCCCCTTTTTCTTTCTTTATTATGCAAAAACGAAAGCTTTGGATGGATTGAAATCTTATATACACAAGGAAAGTTTATAACAGTTTGCAAGATAGTTTGTTCATTTAGGTTAGATCTCTTTCCGGGAAAACCTGACTGCTGACGATAAAAAAAAACTGCCCGCATACGCGGTAAATTTGAGAGAGCGTGCAACAAACTACGCAGATTGCGCAGTAAGGAGTTGATTTCAGACTTTTCTGTGCTCAACGTGATTTTTTATCTACTTTACACTTCGATGGTGTAATCAGTTAGCTGTATCTCTTGCCTGCAACATACCCATTGTAGCAAAAAGTAAGGAGAAATCCAGCAAAAACTCGACACTTTATGATGCATTATGATATTAAGCCCTTTGGAGCTTGGGTGATCTCACTGTTGTTACATCTTTTAACTCGGACTATATTTGCTCAGGAAATAATCTGAAACTTCCATTCAACAAACCTGCAACATACAAAAAAAAAAGTATGCATCAATTTTTTTAAAGTATTAAATACAAATGCGTGGTATGAAGAGAATAAAATGATTTCCAGATAAGAATCATGCGATGGAAAATTGATTGGAGTTCAAATAATATATTAAAGTCGGGCAGCACTAAAAAGAGGAGGGCATGAGCGAAAATGAGTGCGAAATGAAATGAATTTACCTTCAGAAAGTTTATTCAGTTGGTTGTATCTATTGCGTGCAATAGACCCATTAGCGAACTGAACTACACTACTTCCCATTAAATTGCTACAAGTGGCTAAGTTAGTTCATCACAACCACGATAACATAGCAGGTGTTTAAAATACAGGAAGTGACAACCGAGCTACTGACAAAAAGGAAGCCAGGCCGTATTTTGATATTTCTCTTTAATCTCCATTTACTTTATACACTCTCATGAGGAAATATCAGACAAAGACGAGTAAACACTTTGAAGTGAGTGGAGAAAAATAGCCTCGGAGTTCTCGTGAGAGTGACACGTTTAAATGGGAGTTGGATGATGCAAAGAGATGTAAAAACACAAAGTGTACCCTCTGTGTGTGAAACATGGAAATATTAAAGGAAGAAACGATTTCTCATGATATACAGGAGGAAAATAATAATTTTGAAATCAAGCTTGCATTTAACGGTATTCCGAAGGCAAGTTTCTTTAAATTTTTGGTTTAACAACACCATTATGATATGCATTTTGGGTGATAAGCTTATATTAAAAATCTATTTATATTTTTTAAGTAGTTATCATTCACCAACAATAACTTGGTTAAAGTAAAAGCTTGGTAGCGCTAAGAGGAAGCACGTTGAAAAAAGCTCGAAAGATGGAAAAAGTCTTAGTTTGACCAATAGAATACACTCCTTAGATTTGACTGTTTGAACCTCCACCACCCTGTATTATATCGTGACTTGTTGAAGACGCATTCACACTATTCTCACGAATTACCCCATATTATCTTCCACCGTCAGAAATAGGCTTTGAACTCAGAGTTAAAGTCGGTACTTAAAAAGTATTATTATATGCAACTACGGGCTGAAGTGATGGGGCTCCGAGGGAAAATGAAATATTGCACCAAGGAAAACTATGAGAGCATGAAAAGAATGAAAGCAACTACAGTAACGTAGCACGCCATTGACTTCCGTTTAATTTGAATTACATGTTGTTTGGACAGCGTTGAGCATCATTGAGCGAAAATTGGAAGTGGAACTAACCATACTGGTATAGTAAAAAACATACGATGATAAAATCCAAATAATGGTTGATTTTAGCATCCAGATGACAGATAAAATTATACTAGATTTAAAAATAACCATATCCGGATTGTAAATATCAGTTAGATGTTACTTATACGTATCAAAGGATCTTCAGCAGCCATCATCCTAAATTGGACCGCGTTAAGTGGAAAGGAACCAAGCTACATCAGCTAATGCCGAACTTAATTGGGCAATTCAATATTTTACATGAAAACGGCTGTACGGATTTTATTCTTGCCAATCAGTAAATTGTCTGCATGTTGCAAAGCACATTCTTCAAAATTTTCAAAAAAATCCGGACAACGTTCTCCTGTAAAAAATTAAATTGCCCGGTTAAATTTGGCAACAGCTAATGCGGTTTGGTTTCTCTTAGAGTCTCTTTATACTGAGAGTCAAGACAATGTGAATCCATTTCTGATTGGTTCCCGTATTTTAAGCCTCCTTAGTGTCACAAACGGGAGTAAAAATTACATTTTCACCGATTGCAAAGATTATAATCTAGAATGGACCGGGAAATAACGGGTTCGACAAGGAACAAACGGGATGAGAGAAAGAACGGAGAAAGGAATTTGAGAATGGGCCGATCAAAGATTACAAAAAACGATTAATTTGCGTGATCTTTATTCCATGAGGGGTGGTTGTCTTGAACTGAGAGTCAAGACAATGTGAATCCATTTCTGATTGGTTCCTGTATTTTAGGCCTGTTTAGTGTCACAAACGGAAGTAAAAATTACTTTTTCACCGATTGCAAAGATTATAATCTAGAATGGACCGGGAAATAACGGGTTCGACAAGGAACAAACGGGATGAGAGAAAGAACAGAGAAAGGAATTTGAGAATGGGCCGATCAAAGATTACAAAAAACGATTAATTTGTGTGATCTTTATTCCCGTTTGTGACTCCATGAGGGGTGGTTGTCTTGACTCTCAGTATAAAGGGACTCTAGTTTCTCTCTGCTTAACGCGGTCCATTCTACCTCGCGCCGAATGGGACACATCGTCGATTTCCTCACGAGAAAACGTAACTTTATATTAATGTTGCCACATTTCCCCTCGCAAATATTCACTGGGAGAATCTTGGGCATTCCTAACTGAAACTTTCACTGATTTTTCCTCAGATTTCATACAAAAATCAAGAAAATTTCTGATACAAATTGCACAGGTGCAAATTGATAAAATAAATTAATTGTTTGATTCAATCTGGCAACCTTGAGATAAAGTTACGTTCCTTAGTGC
This sequence comes from Bemisia tabaci, assembly GCF_918797505.1. Taxonomy (NCBI): domain Eukaryota; kingdom Metazoa; phylum Arthropoda; class Insecta; order Hemiptera; family Aleyrodidae; genus Bemisia; species Bemisia tabaci. Next base: position 43,690,813 of record NC_092797.1, on the reverse strand, counting down.
AGGAAACTACGACATACAAAACTAGAGGTAGCAGAGAAATAAACCCCCAGATTTTTAACAGCATCGGCACGAGCTCCCTCAAACCGAACATCATTGCAAAACTCCCCCGTTGTTTCTGCACGGAATGGCTCGATTCCGAGCGAAGGTGTCAGAGCATCATCCTAAGAAAAGGCACTACATGAATAAAATATTCGGAACGCTGTAACTGAAGTACAAGTTTTTGAACTTGAGCCAACGACACGCGACACACACGTCGCCTTCATTCCGGTTTTATTGAGTGAAATCCGGGCTGTCGCATTACCTCTGTCGCGCTCAAACCCAGGTTGAGGCACGCAACCTTGTAGGACGATGAATTCCCGGAGGAGTCGAACGATTCAATTTCAGCTGCTTTTTACGACGTAAAGTCTTCCAGGAGCGGATCTAATTTATTCCGCCGCTTTATGCGTTCCCCTGCCGCGCCGCACCGGTCCCGGTGCATTTTAATTTGGCGAAAGCGCGAAAATATTAGAGAAATTTTTCCGTCTCTCTCTGCGATGAGGTGTCATATCCGCGCCACAGGCAGATGCACAAAAATGAACTCGTTAACTCCAGTGGCGTAGCGTGAATTGCGATATATCGATCGTCGTGTCATTTAAAACTATGGAAAAGGATCGATAAACAGGGTGTTCGCAGCGAACACCTTAATAATCGATTCTTTACCATAGGTTTAAATGACATGACAATCGATACATCGCAATTCAAGCCACGCCAATGGTTAACTCGGACGTGAGAGTGGGAATGAAATGGGTCGACGCCGCACTGTGGATCGAGTCTATGAGAGAAGTCGGACAAAATTTGGAAACTTTAAACGCTAATAACTCAGGTCTTAAAAGTGGTTTCATTGATTTCTTTATCAAATTTCCTTTCAGAAACACCCCTTGAAATTTAAAATGTGTCAAATTAAACATCGAAATTTGCAGTTTTAGTCAAAAATATCATGGCCGACCTCTCTAATCGACTCGATCCAATGTGCGCCGGTGCTCTGCCGTGCTAAGGAAGAACGCCGTATGAACATTCGAGAATTGCCAAATGTCCTTCGATTAGACGTTCATTTTTGGGGAAAGTCATTGATATTATTCCTAATACTTTTCAGGAACTTTAGGTGAAATTTCGAACGAAATTATCTGAAAAGTTGGAGGGAAAATATGCATAAGTTTATTAGGAAATTCCTGTTTTATCAAAGGAAATTTAGCAACACCCGAAGGTTCATACGGCGTTCTTCCTTAGCACGGTAATGCTGCCGTGTCAAGGAAAAACGCCGCATGAGCCTTCAGGTGTTGCCAAATTTCCTCTGGCAAATCACTAATTCTCGGGAAATTCTTGAATATTTGTCCACCAATTTCTCAGATAAATTTGTAAGTAATTTGATCTAAATCTTCTGAAAATTTCATGGAAAAATATTCATAAGTTTCCTCGAAATTAAACATTTTATCAAAGGAAATTTGGCAACTCTCGACTGTCAATACGGCGTTCTTCCTTGCCAAGGCTGAGTGGCGTGGCGTACTTTGTGGTAAATCGATTGATCTGTCATTTAAACCTATGGAAAAGGATCGATGCACAGGGAGTTCGCAGCGAAAACCTTAATAATCGATTCTTTACCATACATTCTAATGGGGAAATATCGATAATCGAGTCTCCATGACATTAAATCCTCGCGCTCCAAATTGCGTCTGCGAATTTCATGAATAGCTAATGAGATGAGGTCCTATTAGAAACAGCTACTAAATTTTGACTTCACTTGATGAGGAAACAATTCTTAGTGATTTTTCTCTCCTTTATGAGATCATTGGAAACTAACGGTTCTCACCACCCCCTCCCCTCCTTCCCCGTCCGACTGATATTTTAGGAGTCTCTCCATAGCACCATCTTGGCACGACAGAGCACGGAGAAAAAAGAGATATGGGTTAGTGATTTTCCTCTCCTTTTTGAGATTATTGGAAACCAAAGATTATCACCTCCCCTCTCCCCTTCCGATAAATATTTGAGGAGTCTCTTTATAACGCCATACTGACACGACAGAGGCCAGAGTATGGAAAAAAAGGGGTACCTAGGGGTTAAATCCTAACGTAGAAATTTCCAATTAATTGTGGTATTGCCCCAATAAATTAGGTTACTGACCTAAATGTTGCGATACGACCCCAACTTGAGTTGCGCCCTGGTAAAAATTGGCGATAGGAGCTGCGTTTCAAAATGCCATAGGAATTCTTATAGCCGACAGAAGAAGAGAGTCCATTGAAAATTAGTCCAAGCAGTAACTTACATTTACAGCAAATCTAATTTTTACTGGAGTCGGGAGCAAAGATGTTAACATAAAAATTTCGGACGAAAACTTCTCTCAGTCAGGAATGAAAAAGAAGTATACCTCAAAGAGGGCCCTTGTTTTTCAATAAAAAAGAAGAAGAAAAAAATCGTGGTTTCTTTCTTCTAGACTCGATCCAAGTGTCAGTGAACCGACTCTTATCATTAGAAATTCAATTTATTTTTCTCCATCACGCTTTCGCTGATAGAGGAATTTCGGTTTAACCCGCTAATCTTATGTAAAATTTTGCGAGAAAAACGCTCGTGCCTTAAATAAACTTTCAGGCTTAAAACAAACATGATTGTTTTTGAAATCGAGGCCGTAATAGAGGAATGCCTACGAGAAAGATTCGTCCTTTACGTTCAGTCAAAATTTTCAATTAAAGATGAAGATGAATTCTGTGGCTTTCACGCAGAAATTTGAACTTTTACTCCCAATAGGATACAAGTCGTGTCACAGCCAACACTGAGAAGCCATTGTTCATTAAAGCGGCAATGTTGGAGCTTGTTTTGTTTAAGATGAATAGAGGATTGAGGACAAAGCCTGCCTGCTGCCGATGAGCTAAGATATAACGCCATATGAGCAGTGGAATACTGCCACATTTCCTATGAAAAAAAAAATATTTTTAAAGATTTGTTAGCTTGAATTTTTTTCCTCAAAATTTTCAGATCCTTTCCATCAAATTAGAAACAAAATTCCCTAAAAAGTTGGAAGAGAAATATCTACAAATTGTCCTGAAAATTTCTGATTATTGTCGAAGGAAATCGTCTGAAGGCTTATACGCCGTTCTTTCTTACTGTCGTCCTCAGGGAGAACGTTGTATGAGCATCCGAATGTTGCCAAAATACTTTGCAGAAAACATTTATTTTTGGGGAAAGAAAGAAATATTTTTCATTGAAATTTTCAGACGATTCACAGCAAATTATGAAAAAAATTCTATAAAAAATTGGGGAGAGGATACCTGCGAATTTACCCAAAAATGTATGATTTGTCCGAGGAAGTTTGGCAACGCCTGAAAGCTCATACGGCGTTCTTCCTTAGCACGGCAGCACGGAGGACGTGGGAAGGAGCGGTGGGTCCTGTCTGGTAAATCAATTATTATGGGAGAGAGTGAAAGTTGTGGCATCTTTGACTATGAGCAAGTTTGATCCTCCTTTTTGATGTGTAGAACTTGGGGGCGGAAAATTAAGAACTGGCTGAGAGGACCCATCTCGAGTGGCAACTCAACTCGACTTTTAATGAACTTTTCAGGACGGCACTGCATCCGGCGGAGCCGCTCGGTTGGGTGGCGTATTGATTTTCAGCGCAACATCGATTGTCATCATCCAAGCGGCGTACTTTACGGAAAGTTTCATGAATCAGTTGGGCTGAGTTAGGCACCCAGGCTTTGACCCAGATTTTAATACTTCGCCTCTGTACTATGTCTCTTTCCGAAACGGATGAAAAAATACGTCAAATGCATGTTGACACATTGGCTTAGCGCTAAAACTTGTATACCAGTTTTCCGAGTTGACTATTTATTCTCTCTTTCTCCCTCCTCCTTCTCTCCTCCTCTCTGTTTCCAATAAATCCTTCTCAGTAAAGGGTAAAATTCGCGTTTCCTAGTTAAAGTTTAGAAGCTAACCCGCTTGGTCCACAACTGAATGCAGCGGTTTTTTAGTTTCTTAGCCTCTATTATTACGAACTAAATAGTCGGCAGAATTCTAAAATAATGTACATCTCAATTGCAAAGGTTCAGGATTTCTAAAACTAACTTTCCATTAAAAAAAAAAAGGAAGAAAAAAATCGTAGCTTCAAATTCTTGGAGTCATGTGAATAAATTCAGATCATAACGTTGATTTTTTCTATTTTTCGAAAAGAAAATAATTTATACACGAAAATTATAAAATGTTGTAATTGAAATTCACGCTTAACAGGTTTTACCAGCGAGACATACTGTTAAACATGAATGACAAGACAAATGAATTAATCATCACATAATCTATTCACCTGGTATACTTTTAGAATATTAATTAAATTAATAATAATAAATAAATAAGTTAAGGAAAGGTTTAGCGACCCATTCAGGAACATTTTTGCTAACTTTTTCACGGATCAACACGACGAGCAAACATTTCTAGGGGTGCGATCCAAGCTAACTTCACCCTTATTTTTTTTCAGGCACGAGGCTCGAGACACATTTTTAGAGGCCTCTCGAGTACAACCTGAGTTACTGCCGTGCTAAGCAAGCACGCCGTATGAACCACCAGGCATTGCCAAATTTCCTTCAACAAATCACGAGGTTCCAGGAAAATTTGTGCCTATCTCTTCTCCAATTTTTCAGACGATTTCGTTCGTAATTTGGTTTAAAAAGTCTGAAAATCACAAGGAATAATATTCTAAACTTTCTTCAAAAAGAAAAATTCTCAACTAAGAAATTTGGCATCATTTGAATGCTCTACGGCGTTTTTACCTAGCACGGCGGAGTGAGAGACACAATAATCACAAGATAAAATGGGAGCTTGGAGCGAGATAAAAGTTCCGACGCGAGTATCCGGGAGTAGCGAACTCTCGCTGATAATAGACAGCGTCTTAAATTATGAAAATCCGGCCGGGGGAAAAAAACTTGTCCTGACTCTTATTTTTTCGGCTCATCACCGCGAAGACAAAGCAAGAGAATTTTTGAAGACAGCCGCGGCCCCGGTCGCGAGATATGAAATATGTGAATATGCTTACCCTCTCCTCATCCTTCGAGGCTTAGGACACGCCCGCCTTATAAAACCGCCGGCCAGAGCGCGTAACTCCCCCTGGAACGCGAAGCGCACGGAGTTAAACCCGCGACAGAGCTCATCTCCCGCCGCGCGTAAGTTATTTTGCGGGAGGGGCGGTAAATTCTGTAGAGGGTCTTAATTCTTAACTGCTGTCAACTTCAACGCTGACATACGGCGGCAGCGGGAGAGTTCGCGAATGGGGATTTTCCCCCGGCGAAATAAATAGCACAAACAATCGCTCTTAAACCCCCTCGCTTCTCTCTGCTCCTTGACCAACGCCGGCGGTCTAACTTTTCTTTCGAATCTGCGGGCTTTCATTCGGGATACTTTCACGCTTGAATTCGGATATCGCTCTTCGTTTTTTCCCCGCTCTAAATTATTTATCGAACATTCCGGGAGCATTTTCCTCTATACGATTACGAGACTCCCCGGTTGTTACCGTATATATCATGATAACGTGATAGCCCCTGTCCTGTGTCCTATCGACTCGCTTTTTTACCTTCTCGTTTTATGATACGACTGGATTCGGGAACGTAAAAGATTTCCCGTGGTTTGGTTTTCAGTGGAGGAAAACAATATTGAAATTCTGGCACTTATACAGCGCACTTTCAACGATTCCTCTGACCGAAAAGGGATGTACAGAGGCGTTTTTATACGTAACTACCTAATTCACTCGGGGGGGGGGGGGGGAGGATATGTCTGGATCTGCGTTAAAGAGCATCAACAGAAGTATGAAAATTTACAAGCTAGCATCAGTATCAATCGAAATTTTCAAAATCGCCTAGTTCTTAAGAAAGAAAAATAATTTCACAGCACTATTTACTATAAAAAAGAAAAAGAAGAAGAGTGTTTTTTAGTGTTATGCATTTTATAAAATGAAGTTCATGTATGTGTTTCGAAAAGTTCGACTAAAAAAAAGGGGGAGAGTACATCGTCACCTTCCAGGCAAAGTATCACAAGCGCCATGCGACGTTTAAAAATTTCCGCCGCCATTTTATTTTTTCACAGAGAAATTGTTCAACGAAGCTGTCCAAAAATTTCACTGAATTTTCTTTGTGCTGCCAATAAAATTTAGTGAAATTTCCAAACAGATTCAACCAACAATTTCTCAGTAAAGAAATAAAATGGCGGCGGAAATTTTTAAACGTCGCATGGCGCTTGTGATACTTTGCCTGGAAGGTGACGACATCTTTTAGTGATTGACCTACTGCATGATACTTGAATAATGTAAACAAGGAATATGTATATTCATAGAAATTTAAAAAGACTTTTTTGCTATGAATATTTTTAGACATGGTGGCACCCGCCATACCCATTCCGTCTTCAATGGATTGCAACGTCAGTTGATGAATTTTTAAACAAAAGCCATTAGTTAGATGATATGGACATTTCCAATTCATTTTTGTAGTACCGCCCTGGTAAAAATTGGCAGTAGAATCTGTGTTCCAAAATACCATAGACCTACAGCCGGCTGTAAGATTTCCAATAGCTTCTATAGCCGGCAACACAATTTCCCATAGCCTTTTATAGCCGATTGTGACTAAGCAACAGCCTGGCGATAAAGTGTATGCTAAACTTTACTAATTACGGATGCTAGGACTTAGTGAGTTTTTGGACTACCGCTCTCTTTTTGGGCCGTAGTATCTTGATTTATTTTGCGAGGAAAGCTCCGTACTTTTGAAGGATGCCTGCCATTCCTAATATGTTGGAGCGCCTTCAGTTTCGTATGATACTGTGCAATACCTATGGTGTGAAATAGTTGCTTCAAGAGCCGTGGTACGCTGAGGCGCGACGCGACGGGCGGGCAGCCAGTGCGAAACGCGCATTGGCGCCTACAAACCTAACAGGGATACTTCACGCATTGCGCAATGCGTAAGGTATCTCTGTTAGGTTTGTAGGCGCCAGTGCGCCGCCGCTCCGCGTTGTGTTAGGCTCTAATATTTAATCTCGTGGAGTCAGCGTTTTTCAACTCATGACTTTGAAATGTTTGCACACTCTGTATGGATTGTTCTCATTTTCATTAATGAAAAAAAATATGTAGTAAAGGAAAATATAATGTGCGTTTTGTAAATATTAAGATGATTCCGTACAAACTTAAGGACTTACAAAGCACACGAATTTCTACACAATTTCTTATAGACTTTTATCGCCGATGGCGAAAAAGCAACAGCCAGGCGATAAAGTGTAGAGCCTGGCGATAGGAACTGTAGCCCGGCTGTATAATTTTTTATCGCTGCGTGTAGCCCGGCCGTATGATTTTTTTCACTTCCTACAGCCAGCTATATGATGATCTCTTCTCAAGATGATTTCAATAATTGGTATAAAAAAAGTGAGATGGTAAAGGTACCAACGGACCTTGGTAAAAACGCCGAGAATTTTTTTTCAGTGTTGAACTCAACTCGGCAACGCATCCGTTTAATTTTCGCGCGGGTAACCAAAAGAAGAATCAATTTTTATAAAATTTCACTCTCCATCTCTGCGACGGAGAACGCGGCTAAATTTAGACAGCTCTCGGGGAAAAACTTCAGCAATATCCGCCACTTTGGTCTCACCGCTCCAGTCGCCTCTTTTCAGAGGGCGAGGGATTTTCTTACAGAGAGTACATATGTTTTGATTCCCTATGCTGGCATCCCCAAGGAATATTTCTGAGCCGCGATTTTCTTCCATGTTGGAAGCGCCGTTGCCATATCCACCGTGCGTCCCCTCGGATCGGCTACGTGAAAAAAAGGCGAAAATCGGATTCTCGGCGACAATGACGATCACTATTGCCAAATTGACACAATTCCGGACTCGACTCAGTGAAAAGTCCGCTGATTTTTTAACACGACGTGGCAACCACGATGACGGTAGCAATGTTCGGCGAAAGCCTCCAGGAACACCCGAAGCAGTCGTCTAATTGTAATAGCCTTATGTACCCGATACCCTCACGAGATGAGACCGTTTCGATTGTCGAGTCGTGATCGAATAATCTTTCGATATATAGCATAGCGAAGATAGGGTATATCGATAGGAGGCCGTTCGATTGGGGTTCGATAATTGACGAGCTCCGGGCTTCTCATCGACAGGCCCATTAACCAGTAATCTGTTCCGCATTTTCATTAGTTCACTCGGCTTGCTTCTCAGCCCGGTTCTATTTCGCTCTTGAATCACTCGCCGGGCGCGGCCGATAATCGATTTCGATATATTCCTCGCCGTCTGCACGCAAGGGCGGCTTCTTGAGAGCCGCGGCCCGCAGCCACGTCAAATTTATCGCGTCACGTCTGTGGCAGAATCGCCCGCTTCTGACCGTTTGAGGAACGGCGTCGAGCAGAAGGAGTTTAATAGCTTTTTGACCTCAGTCGGGCCAAATCGAGTATTTCAGACCCGGGGCTCGCTGAAAAGGATAGTATCAAACAATGGGGCCTTAACTAAATAGGGGATTTCGAAAGTAACACGAAGGTGTGATATTGTAAGCCTCATGATGTGAACACTAGAAAAAAAACACATTGGATCTAGAGTCCAGACTCTTGAAAACATTGATAAGAAAAAATACTCTTGATTCAATCGGATTTTTGCTTGAATCAAAACGAAATCCGCTCAATTTAAGAGGCTTGGTTCTTGATTTAAGCAAAATCGATTGAATCAAAATTATTTTTTCTTGTCGATGTTTTCAAAAGTCTGGACTCTAGATTCAATGTGTTTTTTTTTTCCAGTGTATGAAGAGTTTGGAGGATAAGGCGCATTAGTGCAGTTTTTTGAAAAAAAAGAGGTATTAATAATTTCAAGTAAAACAGGTCTTAATGCATATTCTGTTAAAAATTCCCTCCCAAATTCTAATTTTTAAGCGTCAAAAAGTCAGTTTGAAATTTCTTTCCTCCATTAGGATCCATGTAACTTCAAAACTTCAAACACGTATTTCTCGAAAACGGAAAAAAAATAAAATGTTGATGTAGCATCTATAACCCTGGAAAAATGTGCGAGATGTTTCAAATGCTGATTTTACATTAAAAAATGCTAACTTTGCCTTTGAATATGTTAATTTAACCGTGGCCGTAGTTAAGTTAGCATTTTTTTAATGTAAAAACAGCATTTGAATCTTTTCGCACATTTTTTTAACATTATAAATGCTAAATCAACATTTTATTTTTTTCCGTTTTCGAGAAATACGTGTTTGAGCCCCTCATTTTATGATATACGTCCGATGGGGACTTATTAGAAATCGAAGACTAAGAAGAAAAAGATGAAAAAAAAGAGAAGAGGAAGATGAAAAAAGGAGAGGACGAATGAGAAAAGAAGATTAGGGATTGGGAGAAGAACTTATCAACTCTTTACTAGAGAAGCCTTTTTGCAAAAGAACAACGGGTCTGTTGCAAACTTCAGCTACTGCAAATGGCGCGAAGTCATTGCGCTGGCTATACATCACTAAAGAGTAAGTTCTAATTCATAGGAAGGAATCAAGAGCACATGATCTGATATCAACACATTTGCCTAGCCAACTTCAGGATAGGTCGCTTGTTTCTTGAATGCCTTGGTTCCATTTCACCAGACGCGGCGCTGAATAAACCATGATGAATGTGTAAAATTATGGGACTCAGAACTCGTGCCAAAACGTGAACACGCTTCTTTCGCTTAAGTTTGTTCATTTTGTTGTTTCCTAGACGAAGGAACGCAACTTTATTGCAGGGTTGCAAAATTGACTCAAACCATTCAATTATTTACAGAAATATAACCATGCTTATTCTGTCTAAACTTCGATTGATTTTTGAGTGCAGTGAGAGAAAATTTCAAGGAGTAACAGTGATCTTTTGGTGTTCCATTTAAAATTCCCGCTCAAAATCACCCGATGAAATTTATAATGGAACAAGATATGAATTAAAATTTTTAGTTAAGGTCAGAAATTTCATAACTGGCCAGAGTCTTATTTCACAGTGTGGCGCCGCGGTGGTGAATTTTGTTTTCTGAACCACACGTGGAACCAATAAATCAGGAAAATTCATAAGGCCCGAACGAGAATAGAAAAAAATCGGTAAGTATGACTTTTAGTGCATTTTAAGACCATGAAATTGAAGAGAAAATCATTGGCATATGTATGTTTGTTAAATACGCTTTTAAATGTGCAGCATTGATTTTTATCTTTGACGCTGGGGCGTCGAATGGTTCTAAACCGGATATGATAGCCGATCGAACGCAATTAATCAGGGCGGTTTTAAGCTATAACAGACGGTTAACTATCGTAAAAACACAACTATACACTCAGCGACCGTCACAAATAAAATATTTATCTTCTCCCTTCACGCCATTCCCCGCACGACTCGTCCCGCCATGCATGACTCTTGATTCTTTCTACATACTTTAATCGTCTCTACTCCCCTACTCTTCTACTTTCATTCGCGATATTACTGCAAATGGATAATATGAGTCAGCACAAAATGCTCCGAAAAATCTAATATTTGAACACTAAAGTAACTTTCTAGCGGTAACTCTTTACAGTGAGCCTTCACCACTATACTGCCGTGCTGAGGGAAAACGCCGTATGAACATTCGAGAGTTGCTCAATTTCTTTCGATAACATGTTTATTTTTGAGAAAAACTATGACTAGTTTTCCCTCAAACTTTCAGGCACTTGAGATCAAACTACAAACAAAATGATCTGAGAAATCGGCAGCAAAATATTCAAAAATTTCCCTGAAAATTAGTGATTTGCCAGAGGATACATGTTACGCCTGAAGGTTAATACGGCGTTTTTCCTTAGCACGGTAGAGTATAGAGAACGATTCTACTGTCGATTGGTAAATAAACACTTTCTGAATTTTGGTGCATTTTTCAAAAATATCTGGGTCTCTAGTTCATCGTGCTGTTGTCCGACAGGAAAAAAATGGTAGTATAAAGCTAGGTCCAATAAAAAAGTTCCTACCGTTAATCAAAGCTAAAATTTTGGAACAAAAAAAAAAAAATTATAATTAACGAGCGACCTCTTTTTTTCCAAAAAGCTTGGTCCCCTTGTGCTATGCTCGAACTATATCCACGTTTTTGAGGCCTCGTCCACGCGCGCATACTCCCGGCCGGAACTTCGGCGGAATAAATTATAGCCGAGTTATAACGTATTCCGTCTGCGAACGGAAAAGGGGCAAAAACAACGCGTAGCTAAAAGTTCCGGTGAAGTTCCGCGAACCGTCGCTCGTCCTCGTGTGAACGAGGCTTACGAGTATGAACATCAACCGTGCAGTTTTTATTCAGCCGATCATGATGGTCAGTATTCTGTCGCGCTAAGGAAGAACGCCGTATGAACATCCGAGAGTTGCCGAATTTCTCCGGATGAAATTGTGGATTTGAGGAAAGTTATGCGCATTTGGACTGAGTTCATCAGACCAATCTACATTTTCGAAAAAATTGAGTTAAGAATGTTTTTGAGTTCCTCTAGTTGTATATTTCCTCCTATTATAAGCTCAAAGTCGAATAAAAAATCAATTTGTGAAAAGAGGGGTTACAGTTTACATTTTACATTTAGTCTTATTGAGGACTAAAACTTCAAACCTCTTTTTCTCAATTTCAACTTGATATTGATCGGTTCCTTTCTGATAAACTCAGTACATTTTTCCTCCGGAATTTTCAGATATTACGGAATAAATTGCGGACGTAATTCGTCGTCTCCCGGGGGAAGAGACGTAGTCCCATTCCGCGGTCACCAAACTAACTCAAATAATTAACTTATTATACAAAAAATGCACATGTGCAATTTTTAGTCAAAATTTGTCTGATTTTTGCATAGAATCCGAGGAATAATGAGTGAAATTTTCAGTAAAAAAAGCCAAAAATGTCCCTTGTTAATGTGCCACTTCTGATTAAAAAGATGACCACATTGAAATGGAGCACTGGAAAAAAAAACACATTGGATCTAGAGTCCAGACTCTTGAAAACATTGACAAGAAACAGGACTCTTGATTCAATCAGATTTAAGCTTAAATCAAAGGAAAATCCGCTCAAATAAAGAGGTTTGGTTCTTGATTTAAGCTTATATCTCATTGAATCAAGAGTATTTTTCTTGTCGATGTTTCCAAGAGTCTGGAAATGTGTTTTTTCCCCCCAGTGAGTTACGTTCTTTCGTGAGGGCAACGAAAAATCGTCTGAAAATTCTGAAGAAAATATTCAAAATTTTCTCTGTAAATTCGTTTCTTGAAGGAAATATTGCAACGTCTGAAGGCTCACACGGCGTTCCTCTTTAGTACGGCAGTATTTATTCGTTTGAAAATGAAGGTCTCCGCGGAGTAAAACGAAAAACTGGACTTTTAATAAAGATACTCCAATACGGTGCCGTCTGCCAGTAACTGATGGGAGTCAAGCGATAAATTCCTGGAAGATTGGAGGGCTCCTTGCGGTCGGTCGGAATGAAGATATCAATTCATCAATCTACCGAGGCAAGGCAGAGACGTAGTCTGCCGCGCTAAGGAAGAACGCCGTATGAACATTCGAGAGTTGCCAAATTTCCTTCGATAAAATGTTTATTTTGTAGGAAAGTTTTGAATATTTTTCCTTGAAATTTTCTGGAACTTCAGATGAAATTGCGACCAAAATTATCCGAAAACTTGGAAGAAAAATATTCATATATTTACCAGGAAATTAATGTTTTATCTAAGGAAACTTGGCAACGCCTGATGGTTTATACGGCGTTTTTCCTTAGCACGGCAGTAGTCCTATCGACGAAGCGAAAGAGGGCAGAATTCCACTCAGACGGCGCGCGGCGGAGCTATTCAAATCGCGAAAAATAGGAAGATACGGTGGCGGTAAAGAGGGGCGAGGGGGGGGGGGGGGAATGGGATACCGGTCGCGACGCAATGAGCAGTAAACCGTGAAAAGGAAATTCAATAAAGGACACGATGTTTCATTTTAATTATAATGCAAGCTACTCTTCAGATTGATCTAATTCAATTGAGCTACTTCCTTCCGGGCTCCAGGAACCGATGGAGTAATTAAAATCCCCAGGATGCCTACAGATCTCAGATTATGATTTTCATTTGTGCACCCCTGCCGACTATGCAGTGACTAATTGATCCCTCATCAATCAGCCATCTCGGTAACGGATTTTGTAGCCAATATTTCAGTCATTGTTCAATGTTCACTGGAAAAAAAAAAAAAAACACATTGGATCTAGAGTCCAGACTCTTGAAAACAATGACAAGAAAAAATACTCATGATTCAAGCAGATTTAAGCTTAAATCAAAAGGCAATCCGCTCAAATTAAGTGGCTTGGTTTTTGATTTAGGCAAAAATCCGATTGAATCAAGAGTATTTTTTTTGTCGATGTTTCTAAGAGTCTGGACTCTAGATCCAATGTGTTTTTTTTCCAGTGTTGGCAATGTTGGAATCAAATCAAAAGCGGATTTCACTACGAGGCATTTTTTGATGTTTGTCCATAAAAAGCCTGCTTAATAAGAATAAGAAACGAGACCCACTCCGTGAGTTTTTTTTCGCTCTAGCAAGGCTTTGCAAGAGAATTAATTAAACAACAATTGTTGCAAAAATACCTTTCGGTGACTTCTAAACTATCTGTAACTTTTGAGCTCTCCAATGATTGAGGATTTTTCCTATGAGTATAATTTTGCTGAAAGAATCGCTTTTTTTGGATTATAGGGTTACTACAACAATTTTTTTCCACGAAAAGTTCCCCCAGATGTGAAGCAAATTGAAGAAAATGATTGCAAAAATCGATTTTTTGACTCATTTTACGTAGGTGTGCTCTTGTTTGCAAAATTTTTGACCCAAAGTGGACGCGATGAGCAATTTCGTTCTGAAAAAACTCGACAAACTGGAATGTTCAGTCCTCAAAACTTCAATACCCATGTCCTTAATGAAGATGGAGTTTCTTTCTTGTTCTTTTGGTGTCATTTGAAAACTTGTGAGCCCTAACCGTTTTCGGATTTCCAAAAACCAAAAAGTTTCGGCCTACCCTAGCCAACATGTTACCAGAGCTCCGTTTTTTTCACAGTTTCGTGAGTCCATGGCAGTGAGCCGATTTTTGAAATCGATAGACAAAAAGGATATTGTGGGATCTTCCTGGTGGAAGCGGGTAGTTGCGATGGACAAAGGAGGTAAGTAATAGACTAACTAACGGCAACCAACAAGAGACCCGACTGTTAGTTCATCATTTTCCAACTTAGTCTGTAAGAACCACCACTTGCAACCAATAGGAACGCTCCATACTCCCCCAGTCTTCGATGTCTACAGCTATGTCTATAAACTTCAATAATCAGTCCGCAGGTGTAGATGTGGCAAAGGCTCAGGAAGAGAATTACTTGACCGAACGACTGAGATTCCCCTATTAACCCGCTTACTGAATTTTCTACAGCTGTTCGCCGCAAGTAGCTCCATCTTGTAGGAACAGTCCGAGTGATTAATACACAATGGGCTGTTTTATCTGATGATTGATGGCTACCCCGAGAGATAACTTCCCCTTTAATCACCGCCCCTCAAGTTCATCCGTGATTAAGAAGCTATGTCGAGATGATCGTTTCATGAAAGTTGGGCGAGATTGGTTGATAACACGTCCGGATGAATATAAACGACCTATTCAACAGTGAACAGCGAGTTTTGCCAGTAATGAAGTCGTGTTTTAACGGTTTCATCCTGAATTAAGTAACAAGAGGTGATAGAGTTTACGATAAAGGCCGGCGAAATGGCCTTTAACCTTATTCTGACCAATCCTGCGGGTATATTATTGAAATTTATAGACAAAGCTATAGACAAAGTAGGCAAAAGAGATGAGGAGGTGTCCTTGTGTGGTGGCAGTGGGTGATTGCAATCAATGGACAAAGGAGGTACGTAATATACTAACTGACGGCAACTCACGGAGAGACCCTTTAGTTAGCCCATAATTTACCCTATTAGTCTATGAGTACAACCCAAATTAACCAATGAGATCGCTCCGTACTCATTATGTCCTCTTTGTCTATCGCTTGGTCTATCAATTTCAATAATCAGCCAGCTGCCGTTTATTTTAGTGGTGCTAGAGACCCGGTGGCAAAACGAATTGTCAGTTCAAGTTCTAATTTGAGTCGCTGAGGCGCTGCACTGACGCCATCGCATAACTTGCAGGCGAGCTCTAATATTCTATTTCACGCTGCAAAAGGGACATTAATTTTATTGCGATTTTTGACGCTGTAAACAGTAAAAATGTGAATAGGTATATCAGGACTAAATCACAATGAAAATTATGAAATCTCTGAGTCACAAGAGATAAAACTCAAAAACTGCTAAACTTGGATGAAATTAAGCAATATACACAGTTAGAAATTTCCTTTTTCATGGTTACTTTGGGTTACTTTGAGTTCCTTTCCTTTGGTTAGATCAGCGGGAAAGGCTTGGTTGAGTGACAAAACTTTTAGGTAAAGTTACTTAGAAGCATCTGGGGATGATGGTGGTGTCCTTGAACTAAAGTTCTCTTTTTTTCCTGGATATTACTCTGAGACTTTAACCTCCGAGCGGCCCACACATTGGACTATCGTTAGTGGAATGCCTTTATGGAAGGAACTACATATATGACATGGAAGAAAATTAGGCAACGCGAGATGTAGCATAGCAGTGGCGTGGCGTGAATTGTGATATATCGATTGTTATGCCATTTAAACCTTTGGTAAAGAATCGATTATTAAGGTGTTCGCTCCGAACACCCTGTTTATCAATCCTTTTGCATAGATTGAAATGGCATAGCAATCGATATATCGCAAAGCACGCCACGCCACTGTAGCATAGCTAATTTGTGTCAAATCAGTCCAAATATAAAGTTGATAAAGCTATCACGTCATTTAAAAGGCAAGCATCCGAGAGGTGCAGGCAGCTGTATTCCAGAGCGTTCCAGAAATTGAGTTCGTTAAATTTGCATGCATGAAATTGCCTGAACAATGACGCACGGTATCAAATAACCTCAGAACTTATGTAAAATGATGAAAGTTAAAATCGCATTCAATTACAGTCCCTGAGCTTTTATGCTTCGCTTAAGGAAGACATCATGCCTCCCTCCTCAGGCATTGGGTGCAAACATGCCGGCACAGCTCAGTTATTTCCCTATACCACTATATTCACGCTTGAGAGTGTCCGCTGTTGCCTATCTCGTCAAAAGAAGGGGATTTGAGCCGTTTTCAAAGTGAGTTTGTCTCGGTCGGTATTTTCGGGTAGATTGCTCGACACGTCATTCTGATTAAATTAATATTTCAACCCGTTTAAAATAATATTATATTTTGATTGTATTTTATTAGATTATATTTCAAAGATAATGAATTATTTTCGACAAATTTAAAACACTACGATGAAGATACGCATTTTCATTTTCCTACTTCGATTATCCATCTGCTCAGCTCATCAATAATCCGTCTTTTTCCAGACGATAGCACGTAGCAGAACTACAAGTTAACGTTGCCAATTTTCCATTTCGTGTTATTGCGCGGAAATTATTAGTTATTTACTCTTAAAAATCCTATAGATTACTTCACGGATCACCGACAAAAATTAGCTAAAGGACTGAAATTGTGCTGTCATTTTCGCGCGATAGAAAAACCTGTGAAGGTTGTTTTTGCAACTTTCAAATGAAGATACGTTTCTGAGTCTGTGATGTGTGACGGCTTAATCATGTATTTTAAGATAATAATAATGTTATAAAAGATATAAGTAAGTAAAAGTTTTAAATTTTGAAAATGTATATGATAACCCTGGTAAAAATTGGCGATAAGAGCTGCGTTTCAAAATACCATAGGCATTCTTATAGCCGGCTAAAGACGGTTACAGAAAATCATATAGCTGGCTGTAGAATGCGAAGAAAATCATACGGTCGGGCTATACGAAGCGATAAAAAATTATGCAGCCGGGCTATAGTTTCTATCGCCGGGCTTTGCCCTTTATCGCCTGGCTGTTGCTTTTTCGCCATCAATCAAAATAGGCTATGAGAAATTGTGTAAAAATTCGTGTGCATTGGAAATCATTAAGTTTGATACGGAACCACCTTAATATTTACAAAACACACATTATATTTTCCTTTAATACATATTTTTTTTCATCAATTTTAATGAGAACAATCCATACAGGATGTGCAAACATTTCAAAATCATGAGTTGAATAACGCTGACTCCGCCAGATTAAATATTAGAGCCCAACACAAAGCGGAGCGGCGACGCACTGGCGCCTACAAACCTAACAGGGATACTTCACGCATTGCGCAACGCGTGAAGTATCCCTGTTAGGTTTGTAGGCGCCAAAGCGCGTTTCGCGCTAGCTGCCCGCCTGCCGCGCCGCAGCGTGCCACGCGGGCGCTTGAAGCAACTATTTCACACCAGAGGTATTGCACAGTATTATACGAAACTGAAGGCGCTCTGATATATTAGGAATGACAGGTATCCATCAACAGTACGGAGCTTTCCTCGCAAAATAAATCGAGATTCTACGGCCCAAAAAGAGAGCAGTGGTCCAAAAACTCACTAAGTCCTAGCATTCGTAATTAGTAACGCTTAGCATACACTTTATCGCCTGGCTGTTGCTTAGGTAGTCGCCATCGGCTATAAAATAAGGCTATAAGAAATTGTGTAGCCGGCTATAGAAGCTATTGGAAATCTTACAGCCGGCTGTAGGTCTATGGTATTTTGGAGCCCAGATTCTACTGCCAATTTTTACCAGGGGAAAAAATGTGCGACTAGCATAAAAACTGATTTTACGATAGAAAACTGCTACGTTCACTAGGTATGTCCTCGGATAAATGAACAAATTAAATGTCGAGTTAGCATTTTTTTAAAGTGTAAAACCGGCATTTAATACTTTTTGGACATTTTGTCGACGGTATGAATGCTAGATCAACATTGAATTTTTTTCCGCGTATATAACGTGCTAGAATTTCCTGACAAGCAGTTTTCGAAACTCACCTTTGAGTTTTAGGAGCCATAAGGCGCAGCAAGCCTGATTTTTGGAAGATGTTTTGGGGTCCAAATTGACTTTTTGCCTATATATTACGGCATATTTAGTGAAAAATTAGACGCAAGATGTTTTCGGAACAGAACTAGTAAGTAGCTGTAACATGGGGAAGACGAAAGCATTAAGGATGAAATCGTGAAGAATAGAAAAAGCTTTCACTTGTAGTGCTGAAAATTTCGAATAATCACCTAATTTGAAAATTCAGATTTTTAAGGGGCAATTTTAAGGGGCCACGTTGATGCAGAGCCTTCATTTTTTAGGCGCCATAGCCGATTTTTTAGGCGCATTTGGCGCGTTGGCGCCTGTGAGTTTCGAACACTGCTGATAAATGACAGCACAGCAGTACGGTCGCTTATTAGCGCCTGCAAGACTGTAAGAATACTTCATGCATTGCGCTAAATACTGCAGCTGACTTGAAACGATATTAGCGCCTACAAGACCGTTGAAATACTTTACGCATTGCGCTAAATGCAGTGCGGTGACAGTTTATCGTGATTTGTTACGACCCTTCGTTTGTAAAGCACGCATTCCACTTATTTTTGCGGGAGAAAGCTAATCTATGAACATCCGGATACTGCTGATAAATGACCGATTTTCCTGATATTTTCCGGTTTTTACTGGGGGTAGACACCCTGTTTAATTCATAATGGTCAAGAGCAGGAGCCAACACTCGGCAACATGGTCCAACCACTGGGATCAGCTGTATGCCGGCAGGCGAAGTGCGGCGTTACGTTCGGGGGTAGATCGAAATGCCCAACACGTTCCAATTTTGAATGTCAGTCGGCTCCGTGCTGCAATCTAGATCAAAGCGCTCCGAGCCTGCAGCTTAGGCAGAAATTTGATTATTGCGCCGTGGCGCGGTATTTTCGGTTCCCGATCGCACTCGCCCGCTAATGCCTGTCAATGCACGAATTCCCCGTCGAGGATTTACGATGCCCCCTACGCATTCCCCCGCACAGCTGAATGTAAAGGTGAGCCCTCTTTTACCCTACGCTTCGCACTCTTCAGAGCTCTTGCGAAAAATGAAGTTACGTTTTTACGTCGGAATTATACACCCGCAGACTCCGCGATCCCGTGAAATCACCGCCGGCCTGCATGCACAACGAGCCGTTGCCCCCCCCCCCCCCCCCACTCTTCCCCCAGGGTTCACGTCACACGTACAGATACTGACGTCTTAAATCGAATCAGCTACTCATCCGATGGATATATGATAACCAATCGATGAAATTTAAAAAAAAAAAAAAAAAAAAAAAAAAAAAAAAAAAAAAAATAGGGGTTGAGGGACTTAAGGTGGTAGTTTTCGGTGCCGTTTCGGAAAGACTGCAAGTTACCACTGCCGTAATAGCGAAGAGAGCCGTAACTCTCGAATATTTGGACGCATTCCTGTCAAACGGAATTATATGCACTATGACGTGAGCCCAATTATGCATAAATTCTTAAGGGTCTAAGGGCTCATGTCTTAATGTACATAGTTCCGTTTGGCAGGGATCGTCCATTTAAAATCGAGATTCCTTCAAAATTCGTCTGATTTCTTTTGGATGAAATCACTGAAATAGTTGAAAAACCCATAATTCTTCTTACTTGTATGAAAACGAAACATATGAGAAAGCCGTTAGTGCAGAAATAGAATAGATGAAGAATAGAATAGACGAATACGAATAGAATAAGACGTAGTTTCAGACGAAACAGCCGTAAGGAGCATCATTCCTTCAGAGAGCCAATGAAAACAGTGCATTTAAGTAAGATGCGGCCCTTTTCTGCTAATTTCTAATCTGAAAATGTGTTTGCTGTGTGTTAAAAACGCAACAACGAAAGCATGTCGATAATAGATTACCTAACCTAGCTCCACAACGGACACAAGATATGCTAAGAGCAACGGAGATGGATTTCTGGAGATGGTCAGCAGGAATTTCTAGGAGAGATCGGGTCCGTAATGATAGAGTGCGTCAGATAATGGAAGTCGAAAATGACATCGTGTTCGACGTCATGACCAAACAACTTGTTTGGTATGGTCATGTCAATAGGATGACGGAAGAGAGGCTGCCAAAAAAGATGCTTGATTGGGTTCCTCCTGGGAGGAGACGTAGGGGACGCCCAGTGAGAGGTTGGCGACAGGGGGTGTTAAATGAGATAAGAGATTGTCAACTCCCTGATGACCTGTGGGGAGACCGAGTTTTGTGGCGATTAGGCGTCGCACAGCGCCAAAGAGCGCTATAAAAGCTATATATATATATATATATATATATATATATATATATATATATATATATATATATACCTAGCTCCAAATTCACCAATATACTACCGTGCTAAAGCAAAACGCCGTATGAACTTTCAGGCGTTGCCAACTTTCATTTGATGAAACACAAGTTTTCGAGAAAACTCATGATTATTTGTCTTCCAATTTCTTAGATAACTTTGTGATAACACTTGAAGTCCCTGAAAATTTCAAGGAAAAATATTCGTAGATGTCCTTATAAAAATAAAAAATTTATTGGACGAAATTTGGCGACTCTAATGTTCATACGGCGTTCTCCCTTGGTACGGCAGTATAGTCCTCGAAAAAATTTTCAATGTTTTCCTTTTACTATCGCCTTATACAATAAAGCTGAACAATTTTTCGGTTTTGAAGCTATACTCCAATATGCAGATTTTCTAGGGAGAAAGGAGATGGGCGATACTACTTCAAACTCGAAAAGAGAGGAAGAGCTGACCCACCCTTCTGCCGTGCTAAGGAAAAACACCGTATGAACCTTCGTCAGTTCCCAAATTTCCTTCGATCAAATAAAAATTTATGGGAAAACTTATGAATATTTTTCGATCAATTTTTCCGAGAATTTTCTTCGTAATTAGATCTAAATCATCTGAAAATTTGAAGAGAAAACATTTATAACTTTGCACAAAAATAAACATTTTATTGGAGGAATTTAGACAACTCTCGAATGTTCATGCGGCGTTCTTCCTTAGCACGGCAGCCTTACCGGCCAGGGTGGGTCAAGCTTCGAAAACAAAGCAAAATGAGGAATTTGAGCGATGCCGGTGCTTAATGGCCCGCAGAGACCTGGCTCGTCCGTTTATTCATGATCTTGGGTGGATAAACGTCCGTGCTGAACCCAGAGTTTAATACATTATGTACGTATTAGGTTCGTTGATCGATTCATAGTCCTGTCAGTACTGCTCGCGCAATTCTATGAATAGACCGCAACCGCCGTTGTGGCAGTCCACATAATTAATGCCGGGAAGCTAGGTAAACTTTCAATTTGAAAAGGTCAAAACCCCATTCGAGGGCGTGATTTAACCCTTTGCCTTCAATCCCCCGCGCAACAGAATAGCCGAGCTTTCGTTTTTTCTACGATTCTTTGTTTGTTTACAAAAAGTTTGGTCGTCTTCAAATTTAGCCGACGGTGTATTATCTAGAGTACCTTTATAGACAGAGTATGGCCATTTCTATGCCGGTTTTTCATTGGTCGCGTGAAAATAGGCTGACACGATGTTCTCACGGCCGTAAACAGGCCGTAAATAAACAAACAAGATGGCTGCTATCAGCAAGCAAGTTTGAGGTTATGCACATCTTACATCCTCCTATAATTAAGGTGAAAGGCGATTTAACAGTGTTTTCATGTGTTTTTTCAAGTGTTTCAAAAAATTGCAAACGAGAAAAGGCGACAAAATCTCTCATTTCCTGAGAGTATAGTAATTTCTAATTTTGTCGTCTTTCGGCGATACAAGAGGCAGCACCTTTAATTAGTCGAGTTAAGAGAGAAACCAAGCACCCAATTTGGCCTGGAACGGCGCGGCGCAGAGTAAAATGATGACGAGGACTTGAGATTGAAAGGAAAAACCCTCGGCTCGGCGGTCGGCGCGTTACACATATTAGCGCCTACAAGACTGCATGAATACTTCACGCATTGCGTCAAACACAGTGCGGTCAGCAGCGGTCGGCGGGAAACGCATGGCGCCTACAAGACTGCATGAATACTTCACGCATTGCGTCAAACACAGTGCGGTCAGCAGCGGTCGGCGGGAAACGCATGGCCCCTACAAGAGTGCATAAATACTTCACGCATTGCGCAAAATACAGTGAGGTCAGCGCGGCGCGGCAGCGGAAGTTAAAATTATTAAACCACATTTACGTTTTGCACATTTTTTTTTTGCAAAAATGTGTCCAACACGAGTAAACGTGTCTTATGCAACCCGCCCCCTCCGGCACGTTCACTTGATGGTTTTAATTAAAGTTTCAGAATGAATGAGAAAGGGGCGGCAAAATACAGGCGGCCCATGGGCGGCAAGAAGGTAAATCCGGCCTTGGCAATCATAGTAATTTTCGGCGAGGAACAACCAAAACGTCAAGCTGTTTTTAAAATTTTCCAAATTTTCTCACTTGGCAACAGAAAATTTACGAGAAAACATGAACGTGGAGGCTTTTTCATTCTTTCAATGTTAAAGTTATAATGCTTGCACAGTTTTTAGACAGGGCAATGGCGATAGCGGCTTTTGATTCTAAACGCTTCAACCGCAAGAAACAAATTGAATTTTTAATAAAATAATCGAAATTTTTGAAAAGCAGTAAAAGCTGTATTAAAACTTTTAAAACATTTTTGAAAAATTCATTTTGAACACGTATAATTCCTGATTTTACAATAAAAAAATGCTATATCAACTACGTTTACGGTTAAATGAAAGAACTCAATCTTCAGTTAGCATTTTTTATCATGTAGAATCAGCATTTGATACTTTCCGCACATTTGTTTAACAATACAAATGCTGAATCAACATTAAATGTTTTTCCGTGAACGATTCTTAAATACACACACTCAACCGCGGGTAGAGAAATCTGGCAACATTCTACCATTCATGCATCGTTCTTTTTCGACACGCCTAAATATTCCTACCGCCGAAGCTTCGTGCTAAGTTCTAGGAAGGGATCGGCGCGGATAACCGAGGGCATCAATACCGCCGAGGGTACGTTATTCAATTCTCGGTCAAACGGATAATGTGAGCCGCGCTCAGCGAGCCTCGATTCATAGTAAAGTCTGCGCATTATATTGGCGATGATGGGGATCAAGGATCCGGACTGTGAGAATTGATGACAGATGTCGCGGTGTCGCGTCGCGCCGGAGGTTGCCGGTCGTGACCATGGCGTCCGCCCCGAAAACCGCACCTGAAACGGTGAAGTGGTGGTCTTAACGCTGTCGCCAAATCGTCGTCTAAATTAAATTGGTCACTTTTAGACCAAGGTGCGTTCAAAAATATTATTCTTTGATATTATCTGACGGTCCTCACATTCTAAGTGGCGGTTGCCACCCCGGTCCAATCCATAAAAATTCCAACTAAAAAATGGAAAACGAGGGGTGGCCTGCCTTAGAGTACCTTTATACACAGAGTATGGCCATTCGTATCTTTTTACTACAGAAAAACTGTACCGTTTTTTGATTGGTCGACGAGTGTTTAGGCTTCATAAGTTCATAATGCTCTTACGGCCGTAAATAAACAAACAAGATGGCGGCTCACCGTAACATCGATAAGAAGCTTTTGACAAACATTTCAATTATACGGCAGTAACAATTTAAACTAGCATATCTACGAATAACACATGAAAAACACATGAAAACACGATAAAATTGCCTTTCGCCTTTATCACAGGAGGATGTGAGATGTGCATAACCCCAAACTTGCTTGCTGAAAGTAGCCATCTTGCTTGTTTATTTACGGCCGTAAGAACATCATGTCAGCCTATATTCACGCGACCAATGAGAAACCGGCACAGAAATGGCAATACTCTATCTATAAAGGTACTCTAGGGTGGCCTGCCTAACAGGATATTCTACGTATAGACCCCTGTGCGAGATAATGTTGTATTGCCGTGGTTGAATACATTCGAGTTTTGTGACTTGTAACACATCGTCGTTTGGCTGACAAAATGGCGTAACTGATAATTGAGATGAGCCCGGGAAAACGATAAATTTACGGGACGGTGGGTACCGAGCGGCGAGATGAAGTCTACTTCTGTGCGCGACGGGAGGGTCGGGGTAGGTCAGGGGAGGCGGCATCAGACGTGGGAGGTAAGGAATGAGACTATGAGGAGTGGAAAAAAAATGAGAGTGTTAAACAAGTTTGGCGTTTGATTAGTTAGA
Source organism: Bemisia tabaci (assembly GCF_918797505.1). Lineage (NCBI taxonomy): Eukaryota > Metazoa > Arthropoda > Insecta > Hemiptera > Aleyrodidae > Bemisia > Bemisia tabaci. The sequence continues at coordinate 43,666,664 of NC_092797.1, read as the reverse complement.
AAAGTTAAAAAGAAGATATAATCACAACAGTGTTAAGGGGTAAGGATGTAAAGGGGAGAAATGGATGAGGTATTGAGAGTAGAAGGGAAAGTGGGGGCTGGGGAGGGGGGGGGGGAAGGGCGGGAAGAAAAAACACAAAGAAAGCACAGCGGAAGTGGGGTAGAAGGATAAGAAAAAAGAGAAAAAATGGGGGGGGGGGGGCAAAGAAATGAAAATAAGAGGAAGCGGGAAAAATATGACAGAAAAGGAAGGGAAAAAGACAGAAATAATGGAAGAAGATAAGGAAAAGAAAAAGAAATACCGTCATTTCCTACCTCTCCTCCAGTTTTTTTCTTTCTCCTCCGTCCTTTTCTTATTTTCTCCTTCTTTGAATTTGGTATCCGAATCGAGAGACAAAGGCTAGATGTACAAACTCCGGTTTAAAGCTTAATTTCGTCGTGCGCTGGCGTCCGAAGCATGAATGTGTGATTGCAACGAGAGGATGCAACTATTCGTGTTCTACGGATGTCCTGGTTGCGTCAAAAAAACTGAAGGCGCTTCGGTTTTGTAACGTTAGAAGTAGGTAACTGACCGCACACATCGTTATTCGGCAATTCGGCATTAGTTACTTCATGCATGACTTTCACGTTTCCTAGTTACGTGTTCTGGCTATTATCCTGACATGACGCTTTTGTTGGGAACTACCTTGGGAATTACATCAAACGACTCATAATGTAACATTTTCGGCTCTTTTCATGTTCAACGACCCTACGAATCGTAATATTTCCTTCCACAGAAAGATCCCACAGTTATATTGTGACTGAGGGCATTATATAGAAGCCCATGACTTATCATCATACAAAGGACAATTTTTGCGACATTAATTTTAATGGTATAACTTTGGAAATTTATCCTCGCAATGGATTTTCTTAAGCCACTGGAAGAAATAATATGATATACAAAAAAAATATATAATTACCAAAATCCGCGATGTAATTTGCTTTTATTTGAGTAATGGTTATTTATTCCAATCCTTGCAAATATCACCTCCCAGAGTTACACCACTGAATTTTCCTCCAATCTGCTTTTTCCCCTCTTTTTTCTCCTTCCTCTTTTTCTTGTTACCTCATTTTCTCTTGTTTCTTTTCCCCTCTTTCTAGTAACTGGACTGAGAATTGGTCACACAAATTTTTCCCATAGCTATTTGATGACCCAATCAAACCGCCCTGCTTGTACTTCTTGTCCAAATTTCCCCTTAACAGTAGATCACGCTCCTATAAGTTGCCCACTTTATAAAGAAATCCGAAAACGTTTTTTTCCCTGCCCCTTACCCTCTCTTAAAAATTTACTTCTGAATACTCATCCTGTAAAACTTTTTGAATTTATGCGATCCACTAAACCTAAAATTTAACCTTCCTCCTCAACCCTTTTGGATTTTCACTGATGTAACCTTGATTTCCATGTAAACACACAGAGATGTACATGACCTTAGATGCTAAAGCACCGCTTTAAAATAAACTTTACTACTACTACTTTCTAGTAACGTTTTGTTCTCTTTTCCTACATCTTCTTCTTTTACCTTCTTCATCCCCTTTGTTTACCTCATCCTCTTCCTCTATATCCTCGTCTATGCCCCCCACGACTACTCGACCTATTATCAGTGTATCCGACTGGAACCTATGTATAATTTTCGGGTTTTGAGAGCCGATCCCGCGTCTTGTTGAGGACGCAGCAGCCGATTAAGTCGTGACACCGGTTTCCCGGGGAACGTGGGGATTTGCGGCCACGCTCCGGCAACGGATGGCCTTAATGTCGGCGTCGCGTGATTTATCGTCCGCAAATACCGCGACAGCTGCCGCAGCCAACGCCTCTCCCGATACCGGGTCGGCCGCGGGAGGGTCGCACGTAACGCCCGCCGCGGTGACAAGAAAAAAAAGGTAAGATGATCGCTCCACTTTTAATTCGCACGTGATCAACCGCGCACGATGCGCGCTGCCCTCCGAATCCAATCTCACGCTCTCTCCGTGCTCAGGACGGACCCCGTAAAAAAATTCCAACGTTGCCAAACTTATTTGTCTGAATGTGACCATCCGCGGAAAACTTTACCTTAATCCGCAGGGGTGCAATGGAGATGTTGCATGTGTGAGGAACTTGCGATTTGACTGATGATTCTTGCGTAAAAGTTCGCGAGAAACACGATGGTGCCACTGGTTTTCTCTGAAATCAACTCCCAAGCTCAAAAAAAGCTCTCAAGTTGAGGCCAAAATGGAGGGGATATCCCACGCTATCCTGAGAGTCCACCTCTACATCAAGACAAACTCTCCATGCAAAGATAGGGAGGGAATACATTGACAGGGTTGCCGTGTTTTCAGTTTTAGAGTCCTCAAATAAAGTGGCAGCCCAGTCAATGTATTTGCTCCTTATCTTTGCATGAAGAGTTTGTCTTGATGTAGAGGTGGACTCTCGGGATAGCGTGGGATATCCCATCCATTTTGGCCTCAACTTGAAACCTTTTTTGGAGCTTGGGAGTTGATTTCAGAGAAAATTAGTGGCACTATCGTGTTTCTCGCGAATTTTTGCAAAAGAATCAACATTCAAATCGCTAATTCCTCACACATGCAACATCTCTATTGGACCGAGTATAGTAGAAAGGAACCAAAGTCACATATGATTTTGTCCAAAACTGGGCGGATTAATTTTTTACAAAGGAACGTTTACCGTTACTATCACCCAAAAAACCGCACGGTTCACGATGCATAATCGTGAGATACGTGCTGTTGGGCGTGATACCACTCTTCAACCTCCTAGGAGCTCATTATGCTCATTCAATTCATTGAAGGCGTTTTTATTTGCCGCCGTTTCCCGCTGTCTCACGAACTATATCGCAAAAACGTGCTGTTGGGCGTGATACCACTATTCGACCTCCTAGGAGCTCATTATGCCTATTCAATTCATTGAAGGCGTTATTATTTGCCGCCGTTTCTCGCTGTCTCACGAACTATATCGCAAAAGGCAGGTACTCATTTGAAACTAGTTCTTCTCTTCAATTTCCTTTTCACACACAATGCCGCCCTCGTAGATGTCTACCCTTTGCTCAGTTCCACACCGGTAAAATGTACAGCAAAAGGATAAAAAAGGCAGCAATACAATGTGATTGGCCTGATGTTGGTTGAATCTGCTGAATCGTGCCTTTTAACACCACGCAAATTTGCTAGACATATTTTGTATAGATTTATAACATTTTTCCGACAAAAAATTGGACATTTTTTGGACAAAAAATTGGACATTTTTTGGACAAAAAACTGCAATTCAAAGGCCCGTAGTTTGAAGGTATCAAGAAGTCGTGAAAAAAAGAAGAAGAAAACATATACTAATTAGGAATATTTTTATGACATGCAAATCATAGGAGATAAATAGGGGTGTAGATTTACTGGGCTTCTGCGCCAATGGTTGAAGGTGCACGTTTGGAGAGATGACTAATTACTACTTTTAAAAGAACGATGAAGTGTACTAACAAATAAATCTTCCGAAGGCCTTGTCTCCACGAGCCGTTTTACGAGATTTGTCCCAGGGAAAAATCCCACTTACGAAGTTGGGAAAAATATTGAGTTAATCAATATTTTTCCCAGTACCAACTTACCAAGTATGGTACTTGTATCCCTAGGACCCACTGAGAGAAGAAGAAGAAGTGAAAACGAATTGTGCGACATTTTATTCATTACTACATCGTTCATGTTTGTTTAGTTAAAATAATGTGTCTAATTGTCAATTGAGTGCAATTATTATTTAAATCCCGGTTATATACTCGTCTTTAACTAATGTATCTTCCCGCGCAAACTAGTCGCAGGACTGTATGAGCCCCGTTCCGTGGAGACGGTAACTGGGAAAAATTCCAGAGGTTTCACTCCTGCGATTCGAACTTGGGACAAATTCCATGAAAACGTCCCGTGGAGACAAGGCCGAAATCATTCATCGTAATTCATGCAGGTTCGTGGGAATTAGAAATTAATTAATCCCTGATATACTCAGTGGTTACAACCACGACATCCGGATCAAGCTAGTTGACCTTCTCAGTCTCCGGTCGTTAGACTTCGCCAATTTTGCAATTCAGCCGCGTTGATTCGGCTGTTTACGGAACAAATATTTTGAGCCGACCGCCTCACTCCAAAGCGCTCGTAAACCCTAGAGCACTATTCTGCCGTGCTAAGGAAAAACACCGTATGAACCTTCAGGCGTTGCCAAATTGTCTTTAATAAAACACGAATTCCCTGGTAAATTTGTGAGTATTTTCCTTCCAATTTTTCAGAAAATTTTGTTCGTATTTTGATCTAAAGTTCCTGAAAATTTCAAGGAAAAATATTCGTAATTTTCCTCAAAAATACACATTTTATCAAGGGAAATTTGGCAACTCTCGAATGTTCATACGGCGTTTTTCCTTAGCACGGCGGTATTCAGGTTCATTCTAGCCTATCCTAACAAACCTTTCGCCCCCCTCAAGTTTACAGAAATCGGCGAGTAGCACCAATTAATGGAGGGACTTGTTCGAGTGTTCGGACCCCTCGCGGCCGGTGTTCTGCGTGAAGGGTAGCGCGTTCTGTAACTGTCATGTATACGTCCACCCCCGTAACACACCGCGAACTGGGGAATTCGCGGCCGCAGAGACCGCAAATGCGTTACGGAATTGATGAACCGTTTAATTGGACGTAAGTGATGGGGCCGGCCGTTCATTTAATTAGCGCCCTAATTACTGATTTCGCGGCATATTCGACAAAATTTCTCACTGCACACGGCTCACACCAATCCGCTGGGTATCGTTTTTCTCGGCGTGAACCGATCGGGAGATACTAACGGGGGCCGAACGGCACCGATGCCATCGTCAATCAAATTCGATTTACCGAATCCGATCTGGGTCGATCGGAGAAACAAAATCGACATCGATCCGAGTGCGTCCTTGAGTCGACCAGCGCACCAAGGGCGAGGTGTTAATGATCGATTATTGATATTTTCTCATTTGAAGCTGTGGTAAAGAATCTATTATGAATGTCTTGATACCGAACACCTTGTTCATCGATCCTTTCCCATAAGTTTAAATGGCAGATCAATCGATACATTGCAAAACACGCCACGCCACTCTGCCTCGGTAAGGAAAAACGCCGTATTGACATTCGAGAGTGCGAATGATTAAGAGTTGTGATATCTTCAACATAACTTTGTGTTTATGAACGGCAAACAGCGCGACGGAGAAACTTACAGACCACGTGTCTCGCTTTGCGACGTTGTAGACTTCCGGTCATACTTTATTTTTTAAGTGGAAAACTACTCAACGTCAATTCTTGAAAACCTCCGTGTTTTTGCCTCTCTATGCGAAAAAAACTCTGTAAAAATTTCAAAGAATAATGTTGGTTTGCTCCTCTTCGAATAAAATCAAATGGGATCGGAGCTTTTTAAACTCCACAAAACGAGATACGTAGTCTGGTATAGTTTCACTGTCGAGTAGCTTTTGCAACTACCGAAAAATTAATTGCAGCGCACTCAACGGCAAGACAGCTAAATTTTTGTTTGCTTGAGATATGGCAATCGAGTGAGGTGCAAATAAACCACATCGTTATTGATTAGTCGGAGTCAAGTTTTCTAATTAAGACTTGCATGAGCTTTGGGATCATTAATCGTGCAGGGTGACTAAAATTCATGGCAGGAGATTAAATCATTGCAAGTCTTAAGTTCGTGTAGGTGCACGACTGCATGAGAGTTTAAGTTATACTTAAAATACTAACTACCCGTTTGATTAATGGTATTTCTGACTTATCATTCAAGTCACGTGAATATACTACTAGCATAAAATTAAACTGGACAAGAACAAATATGATTCCCTGGCGTATCCGTATCATAACACAACATTAAATTCTACTTTTCTTCTTCGGTTTTTGTAATATTCAAAACATTCATCTCGACTTTCGTCTAGGCGGCTTTGGCCTTGCGGGTAAGAAAAAGCTGTACAATCTAATCATGGGTAAGTCATTCACTCTAGCCGTAGCTGCATGCACTACTCCTGTTTTTAACTACCGACTTTAACCTAGTCCAGGCGCCTGGTAGCTAAAAATGAGGCTACCTAGAATTTCGGGTACACAGCGATTTTTTTGGCTTACTTTATGTTTTTTGGGTCGTTGAATCCGAATCTGAAGTTTCCTACCGCGTATCTGGTGAGCATTTTCCGTCATTTTGAAAAAATGGCCTAAAAAGGCCTTTTTTGCGGTTTTTTAATATAGCGGCTACGCATGATAAGAAGTCCCGGATTTAGTTAATGTTTTGAATAGCTGACGTAATTTGGAAGAAAATGGTGTATACATATGCTAGGTTTGCTTAAAAATTGAGGAAGATACAGGATCGTGAACATCGCGCCCATTCACGTTTTCGCGGCGCACCCGTCAACGCGCGATCCGGCTCGCCGCGGTCAGCCAGGTTCCGAAGCGTTCCAAAGTTCCGAGATCCGAGGTTCCTCAATTTTTGAGCAAACCTAGCATATTCATACACCATTTTCTTCCAAATTATGTCAGCTATTCAAAACATTAACCGAATCCGGGGCTTTTTCTCATGCGTGGCCGCTATATAAAAAAAACGGCAAAAAAGGCCTTTTCAGGCCATTTTTTTCAAAATTGCGGAGAATGCTCACCAGATACGCGGTGGGAAACTTCAGATTCAGATTCAGCGACCCAAAAAACATAAAGTTAGCCAAAAAAATCGCTGTGTACCCAAAATTCCAGGTAAACTTACGAGGCGCCTAGACTAAAAGCCTCACTACTCACTTAGAACAGAGTTAAGCACCTATATAGAAGGAGTACGGACATGTCGAAATATTGAGCTCTTAGGGCCCAAAAAGCAGCCAACCTCCTAACACAAAGAACGTCACTGCCAATCCTCAAGAGTACCTATATAAGGAGGGGACGGGACAGGTCGGCAATTTTGAGGTTGAGAGATGAAGCTCTTAGGATCCAAAGGGGCAGCCAATCTATGAATTCAAATTATCTAGAGAGATTTATTATTACAATGTCACGACCCGTTGTAAAGCACGTATTTGACTTAAGTCAAATCTATCATTCGATGGCGCGAATATTCTAACGCGAGTCCTAGAAATTGCGCCGAACGCAGTACAGTCGCTTATTAGCGCCTACAAGTCTGTAAGTATACTTCACGCATTGCGCTGTATACTGCAGCTGACTTAAAACGATATTAGCGCCTACAAAACCGTGAAAATACTTTCCGCATTGCGCTAAATACAGTGCGGTGACAGTTGATCGTGATTTGTTACGACCCCTCGTTTGTGAAGCACGCATTCCACTTATTTTTGCGGGAGAAAGCTAATTTATGAACATCCTTGGCCATCTTAGTTTGATATTGGAATCTGAAGATTGGCTGTGTTGTTTTTTGTGTTAGAAGTTTAGCTTCCTTTTGGGCCCAAGAGTTCCACCATTTGACATTTCCGTATTTTAGCAATAAAAGTAATCTATTTTCGGCCATTTTGGTTTGACTTTGGAATCTGAAGATTGGCAGGGACATTTTTCGTTTTCAAAGGATGGCTGTTCTTGCGGGTCCTAAGAGCAGCATATTCTGACAAGTCCGCACTCTCCCTGGCATAGGTACTCTAATCTCGAGACTCCTAAATCAAACTAACATGGCCAAGAATATTCATAAATGAGCGTTCTTCCGCAAAAATGAGTAAATTTATGTAAACACCAAGTCAAATACATGCTTCATCAACGACGGATCGTAACAATTTTGGTAATAAATCACTCCGGATAATTTGAATTAAGAGATTGGCTGTCCTTTTGGGCCCTAAACTCTCCATGACCTAACCTCAAAATTACCGACTTGTCCGTGCTCTCCCTGTACTGCCGTGCTATGGGAAAACGCCGTATAATAACTCGAGAGTTGCCAAAATTCCCCGTATAAAACATGTATTTTGGAGGAAAGTTATTCATATTTTTCCTTAAAATTTGCAGAAAATTTAAGACCAATAAATCGCAACAAAAATTGTCTTGAAAAGTGAGGGAAAAAATATTCAATATTTCCCCAGTTAATTGGATTTTTTGAAGAAAATCAGGCCTGAAAATAAAGCCTCATACGGCGTTTTCCTTGGCCTGGAAGTGTATAGGTACTCTAAAAGTGAGCAGAGAGAAGAGTGTGGATACTTGTTCAGACTGGCAATCCGTTACGTAAGAGGGCTCGGCTGTGCAGTGAGTATGAAAAACGACGATGGGAACCGCGCGTCTGAGGTTGAAGAAGACAAACCGTGGCTGTGGGCTGTAATTTCAATAAGATGCCACGTTGCCAAACTGCTCGAATTTCTGCCAATCCCTTGGCATGACTTTCAGTAAAAAGCGTGTGTTTTCGTTTCAGGATGGCTACGTTGCGGCTTGCGCTAGCCCCAAAAAGGAAGAGGTGAATCGATGCTGAAACACTTGTTTGATGTCTCAGAGGCTCCGGAAATGTTCATTGGAGATAAAGGACATTTGCCGACTAAATTAGATTCAGGTGCCCCCGGCATCAACTTTGCGGAAAAGAATCGGCTTTGGTCGCCTGTTCAATACCGTTTCAATCTGTGTTACTCGGACGGAGGAACGTAATATTATTCCAAAGTTGCAATGTTAGCCCACACAATTCTTTCTCGTGAGAATATGACGGTGCGACTCCTGGCCAAAATTTTGTCGATTTTTCTGTGTGGCCAGACTGAAAGTCAGTAAAATTTTCGATTAGAGCACTCACTAGGTTCTTGGTAAACATAATTCTTCTGGTTTTCTAATGGGAATTTTGCTACCTTGAGATGTATAAGTAGTTACCATCTTTTGATGAAATCTACTGGACCAACTAAAACAGAGCTTTACTTGAGCGACATTTCTCGTAAAGGAAAAAGGTTACATGCCAGATTTTAATGAGCTTTTTATTATTATTTTTTTTTTTTTTAGGAAAGAACGGTTGAATAAATGTCTTGAAAATGTCGGGAAATTTTTTCTGTGCCACTGAAAAAATTCCCTAAAATTATCAAACCGATTGGTACAACCATTTGTTTGTAAAAATACAGAATGGCACGAGGTATGTTGCAGAAATTGAGGAGGCAGAGTTTGACCGTAAAGAGGCGATCAACTCATTAGTTAGTAGAGGAATGCCTGTAGGTCAATTGGACGGCACTTTGCAATTTGGAACTACAAATGCTGGTTCCTCTGGAAAAACGCTTATGTGCATAGGGAAACTGATGGCACATGCGTTGTTTTTAAACCGGGCTAGAAGGTATAGTTCCGAATCGCAAAATTTAGTCCAATTGTTGAATCGATATCGAATAATCCAGATCTAAAAATTCCTATCTTAGCAATGCTTTTTATCGATCGAGCTCATTCAAAATCGATTTCACAATCGAGCCGCTGGTCTCGGTTATCGAGCAACATTGTTTAGGAAAACGACGTAAGTGCGTATTGGGCTTTGTTGGCGCGGTATTTTTTTCGTTTGAGACTGGGTGGGATTTCCGGCGACTCTAAAACTGTTCTGCTTAGTTTAAATTTGGTTAAATGAAAAACAGAAATACACACTGGAAAAAAAAACACATTGGATCTGGAGTCTAGACTCTTAAAAACATCCACAAGAAAAAGTATTCTTGATTCAACAGAATCTAGCTTAAATCAAGAACCAAGCCTCTTAATTTAAGCGGATTTCGTTTTGACTCGAGCAAAAATCCAATTGAATCAAGAGTATTTTTTCTTGTCAATGTTTTCAAGAGTCTGGACTCAAGATCCAATGTGTTTTTTTTTTTTCCAGTGCAGGCATTCTCGTGTTTTAAGTGCTTCCCAAAAATTACTTTTAAAAAATAAAAAAATTCTGCAACAGTCCCGATTTCTCATTAAACCGGGTATCAGAGCTGACGTCACTCGGTTTCCTTGCGAGAAACTCTGTCCACGCGAAACTCGTCTGTTTAAAAAAGCGAATGCGCTCCGGAAAAGAACTTTAGATCAGAAATTCCTTTGCAAGGGGATATCGAGCTGACACGGGGAACTCAGTCGATTAGAAACTCTATTCTATGGTCGATGGAGCGAGAATCTCATTTTCACTGCTTTTGGCATGTGAGAGAATGCAAAAATGCAAACTTGAATCAGCCATGCTGGGGGAAAAAATTCAGATTTGCAGCAACATGGGGAGGCGGGGCGGAACAGCTCCCTTGTCCCTCACTCCCCTTCGGGTAATTTGCAAACCTCCCTTTCCGTGTGGCCCGATCTTAACTTATACCGTGTCCCTCTTCTTTCCGAACGTGCCCGCTGTTCTTGCAATCCCAGTGATGGTCCCGGAAGAAATATCGTGAGAACGTTGCCTAATTTTCCCAATTAATTGCCGTTTATTTATGGGTGCGTTGAGCTGTGCAGGATGATCGAGAAAGGGCTACTCACGTAGCAGTGATTGCAATAAGTTACGATTTGATCGGAGTGTGTCGCGATTTCATTGACACCGATTTGTTGCAAGATTATTGGATTAAAAATTGCGAAATCCGCATGAATTGACGAGAAAATCGCGAACTGTCGCAAAATCATCGAACAAATAGTTTTGATAAATTGGGATGCAATTTCGATTTATTCGAGCACAATTTAATGGAGGTAAAATTACGACAAGATCGAGGATAATCGCTTGGATGTTAATGATTCAATTATTCACTGGAAAAAAAAACACACACATTGGATCTAGAGTCTAGACTCTTGAAAACATTGACAAGAAAAAATACTCTTGACTCAATCGGATTTTTGCTTGAATCAAAACGAAATCCGCTCAGATTAAGAGGCTTAGTTCTTGATTTAAGCCAGATTCTGATTGAATCAAGAGTACTTTTTCTTGTCGATGTTTTTAAGAGTCTGGACTCTGGATCCAATGTATTTTTTTTCCAGTGTTGAGCAATATTGTGCATGAACGAATAAGCGACAATTTTACTAACGTATCGGTATAAAATTGTCAAGATGTGATAGAATTATCAATATGGTAAACAAATACTACTATCAGTGGTTGCGACTACCATTGCTTAAAAGCTCATACGGAATACAACTAATTGGATTATTTTAATCATGGTTTTATCTTACTGTAAGTGTGTCTTTGTGTTGAGGTGCTGAAAATTGGAGAAGATGCTCTTGACCTCTTTTAAGACCTCTCGAGAGAGAGAGATTGAGCAAAGGGTGTGACTTTACGCACACATCTTAACATCGCCCGAAAAGTGACATTTTGATCGATTTGTAATAAATGTAACATTGGCGGATTTTCTTAAAGTCCCCATGTACGCATAAATGCATTCCCAGGTGCTTTTCCCATTAGTTCAGAAAATCCTTTTTAGTACGTCATTTTTGCCAGTCAAAAAATGTTTGATATCGTGTTTTCGTCATTTGAGATTTATATTCTTGCTGTATGAGTTATACCTGTAGAAGTTATACCTGTATGAGTATGATCTCAGCCGATAAAATGCATACATCAGTTGGTCTGAAAACAAGAATAATATGTCCTCATGTTTAAACTTACCGTTACCGCAATATAAAAGTGATATGTGACAACTAAAGGTAAAAGCTGCGAAAAGCACCAACCTGAAACAAAGAGGAATAAACGATGGCATTAGAAGAGAAGAAAGAGCTAAAAATGCAGTCAAATTTGAAAAAAAAATAAATAAATAAGAGGGACTGCACACTTTACAACCGTTTACAAGCCGTTACTAAATTCCACGGAAAAAGCATTTTAGCGGAGCCCTAACACGTTAGATAAAATAGGCCAGGCGCTTAAGGTGATATTTTAAGTTCGATTCTTAAGTTTTTACCTGTTATTCTCCTTTTTGAATTTGAGAGTTACCCGATGAAAGCACACTCTACAACGCCTCACGTCTGTCTAGTGCCACTAACTGAATTTGTATATTACCACCCTTAGACTACTGCAAATACATATTTTTCAAACTCCCGATGCATTTCTATCATCCCTCGACTTCATCCATTTCAAATTCAAAAACAGTGGCGTGTCGTGAATTGCGATGTATCGATTGTTCTGCCATTTAAACCTACGGTGAATAATCGATTATAAAGGTGTTCGCTGCGAATACCCTGTTAATCGATCTTTTCCCATAGGTTTAAATAGCATAACAATCGATATATCGCGAAGCACGCCACGCCACTGTTCAAAAATCTCGAAAAGTTTGAAAAAAAATAAGTGAGTTTGGAACGCGAGAGCACATATATTCACCGTGAGCTAGATATATCTTTGTAGATCGAGAGCATCCGACGGAGAGGCGATGATATCTGAACAATCAACCCGGAGATGACAAAAACTTGCACGCTAAAACTTATGAGTTTGTCGCCTCGGCACGGCTCTGGAAGTGACTCTGGAAATGACTGCCGTGCTGCGAGCAAACCGTCGCGTCGTACCTCTGACGTGAAGTGCGCACCTAAATTTCCGCGTGAGCTCGTGAGCCCTGTTTTACATATGAATCCAGGCTTTCTGGGGCTCATACGGAAATCGAGATACACTCTTTTATCAGAGAAACGACGAAACACCTTACATTGAAAAAAAAGATTGGTAGACACAACGCCAATTTAGAGTCAATTCTGCCAGAGGAAAGGTAAACGTTACCATGTACTGGTACAGGTAACCATCCCTCCAGCAGAATCGACTTGAAGATTGGTAGAATTTACCATTTCTTCACGCTGTGTGAAATACAGCATGAAGGAATGGTAAATTCTACCAATCTTTTTTTCAGTGTACAAACACACATACAGAAACTTGCTCTAACCATTCGAAAGGAGACAGATTTTCCCTGATTGGATACGAATTTTCCGGAAAACCTGCCTACATTCCTCTTTTAAATTTCCGGAGGGATTCCATTCATTTTCAATCCAGAGTGTCTGGATATACCGTGGGAAAAAGGTCAAAATTTTGTTCAGCAAGAAATTAAGTGTGTAGAATCAAACACGAAAAAAAATCTTCACAATCCTCAATCCACACTCCCAATACTCCCATACTTGTTAAAATTATGAAATTGTGTAGTTGAAATTTTGGTGAGCGAATTCTTTTATCTCGATGGTGCTCGTCTGGGGAACTTAAAAACGCGCCTACGTACAAAAAAGCCAAGCACTCCTATAATACGAACGTATTACAATTTCCCTGCTTGTTTTTCATTCATCTACCGCTATATGGACATAGGCACCTCGAATCTTTCATCGGGCGAAATTTGGCAATCTTCGATTGATCTCATGGTGTTTTCCATTAGGACGGCAGACACCGTCATTTCTAGAACGAAGACACGTAACTCTATTCCGAGTTCGTAAAATTGATTCAAACAATTTAATTTTTCACGAAAATATCCTAGCACAATTTTTGAAGAAAATTTGGGTGATTTTCGTATGAGATCACAAGAAAAACACTGAAATTATCAGTTGAAAATTCCCAAGATTCTCCTGGTAAAAATACAATCCGCGTGGGGAAATTTGGCAACACTGAAATGTAGTTACGTTCTTTCATAAGGGAAACGACGCACACTGAGTCAATCAGAGAAGTTGAACATGACATTCTTGACTAAAACTGCAAATTTCTATGTTTATTTCGACACGTTTTAGATTTTAAGGGGTGCTTCTGGACGCAATTTTTACGAGGGTACCAATGGAACCACTTGTAGAACCTCAAAGTTTTGTATGAACGGAGTTATAAGCGTTTAAAGTTTTCAAATTTTGTCCGACTTTTCCCATTGATTCGATCCACCGTGCGATGATATGAGTTCGTATTTGGAGATGAGAACGCAGTGTTCCTTTAAGATATTAAGATGCTCCGGAACCGTCTGCACAGAACCGGCTCCAGGACGGAGTCTGAATCGATTCGCCGCACGTTTGCATTTCAACTTCTCCGTCGTCGGAGGCCTTTAGCCTTTTCGAGCAAGCATAAGAGTGAGCAAGAGGCTCATAAATAAGCACTAAGCACCTTTTATTATGTGTACATAATATAATGTACACATACACATTTTCTCAAACGCCCAATTACCCTCTTCCCCGACATTCAGTCGATAAGGATAGGCAGAAACTTCTGTAAACATTGGATAATACGATGATGCCGAATTATTTTACCAGAGACAAGAGACCCTCTACTGGCCTCCTAGCGACATTTTTACTTTCGGGGTTTCAACAATTCCTTATGGACAATTATTAGGGAGCAACAGTCATCACCCTAGTTTCGGCTGTTGACTTACCTACATGGTGGAGGATGTGCTTCGGATGATGTCATGAGCCAAACAAGTTTCCCAAACGACGGTCATTTTCGGCTTGTTTGCAAAACGAAACTGCCAACACGTTGTTGAACATCAACCATGTAGGTGAGTCAACAGAATGCTGAAGTCCCGAAAGGAAAAGCTTCCACAATGGCAAAGATACTAGTGGAGGGTCTCTTGTCTCTGTATTTTACACTGGGAAAAAGTTAATGGAAATAACTATATGATCACGGAAAAGTAGAGGTATTGGGGCTAAGAAACAAACTTGGGCATTTCCAATAAATTAGGTTACTCATTTAAATGTTGCGGTGGTACCAAAACTACTCATAAATGCTCATATCATCCGACCAAATGGAGTAGTGCCACAATTTCAGGGGATTAACTCTAAGTTTCTTTTTTCCGTGAGACTAGAGAAATATAATATGAAAGAGGGGATGAGAAGTTAATAAGTCAAAGAAATTCAAAAAGGACGTTTCAGGATAATTCTATGCCGATTCCTCATCTCATCAAAGCTAAAAGTTAAAAAATTGAAAATCCTGGAAGCATTCAGATGCTGGAGAAAATATGCACCAGATCTAAAACAAGAGTATGGTAAATCCCACCGAGATTTCCTATCAAAGTATGCCTGGTTCAGTTTACCATCCATTTTATCCGTGTACTTTGAAACTCGGGAAAAATACACTAATCGACTGAAAATAGGCTAAAAACTATACATGAAAAAGAAGCTCTGAATATGCCCGAAGGAACGAAATGCTTCAGCTAGCAAGTAAGCACCTTTGGCAAAATTATCATATTCTTTAGTATCGAATCATAGGGCGGAATATGCATATTAAACTTGATCGCGTAAAAAAAAGGGATTCTTTATTTTTTACATCTGAGAAAAAGCACGCAAGTGCATTGACTTAATCATCCAGTAAGTTTACTATGCGTCGATGAACTGTGACAAATTGGAAGTTACTTAAAAGCCTAAAGAACAGTTCATTTCTGAAATGCTGATTTTATTTTAATCAGCCCTTCTCTTAAAAAAATTGATACTGGATTTCAAGAACTACTTAAATTTACAATGCGTCGATGCCTGAGGAATTTGTGTAAGTGCTCTATTAGATTACACGATTAATGTTTAAAAGGCTTTATTTTATTCCTTGAATTATTTTCATTATGCATGAAATGCACCCCCCCCCTTTGCTCTCTTGGAGGTTGCATTTCAAAAAAAGAACAGCTAAAGCAAAATCTCTCGGCCATCTAACAATAAAGCTTAATTACTTTCTGGAAACTCATAATGAGCGGCACTTTGTAATTTCCCTCCGTGAAGATTCTTGGTTAAAGTTACGCAACTTTATTTGCGCTCACGTCACACTTCCTGCTTTGAACGAGGTGTTTTCCGATCCTACCTCAAGAGAGTTACCTTTACGGCCCATCGTGGCTGGAAATTGGAACATTTACAACGTCCTCTACGGCAACGGCGTTTGATACTAACGTTTCATCCTAATGTGTTTCGTAGAAAACGAGCTAATGAACTTGAACAGCTTTCATGTTGGAGCTAGTTCCCCGAAAAACCAGCGGCCATCCGAAAATTCCCCGTGCCGAGAGGCGAATATTACCGGGCGCCTTTCTGAGAAGCTTCATTAAAGGCGGCTACCGACGGCTTCATCGCATAACTGCGAGAGAGGAAATTGAAATAACTTTGAATCCCAACGGCGGTCTTGAATAACGCACTCATACTACAAGAAACACCTCGGCGGAGCATTGCCGTGCTAAGTAAAAACACCGTATGAGCATTCGAATGTTGCCAAATTTCCTCTCAAAAAACGTTCACTTTTGAGTAAATTTAAGAATATGTTTCCTTGAAATTTAAGAATATATTTTTCCTTGAGAATTAAAAATATTTTTCTTTGAAATTTAAGAATATTTTTCCTTGAAATTTAAGAATATTTTTCCTTGAAATTTAAGAATATTTTTCCTTAAAAATTCAGAATGATTTTATTTGGAATTTTAAATATTTTTCCTTGAAATTTAAGAATATTTTTTCTTGATATGAGCATTCAAATGTTGCCAAATTTCCTCTCAGAAAATTTTCATTTTTGAGGGAATTTGAGAGTATGGTTCCTTGAAATTCAGGAATATTTTTCTTTCAAATTTAAGAATATTTTTCTTTTAAATTTAAGAACATTTTTCTTTGGAATTTAAGTAGATTTTTCCTGAAATTTGCAGACTTTTCGGATCAAATTACGGAAGAAATCCTATGAAAAATCAGAAAAGGAATATCCAAGAATTTTTCTGGAAATTCGTGATTTGTCGAGGAGAATTTGGCAACGCCTTGTGGCTCATACGGCGTTCTTCCTTGGAGCGCCAGGCGCTGAAACGGTCTCAATTAAAATACATGCTAGAGTGCGATAACGCCGCCGCCGCTTTTATTGATGATACCCCGATCCAAAAACACGATGAAAAGTTTAACAGCTGACAGCTGGCGTTTCATTCACGCGATGAAATTGAAACCGACGCAGAAATCGATTGCCTGTCGGGGTTTTGTTGGATTTTAACAGCTTTCGAGGAAAGCATGGATTAATCGCAATTTTCCCTACGAATAAGTTCATCATTGATTCGTCGGCTAAAATAAGAATACAATATTGATTGTCAGACAGAATTAGGCCTTTCCCCTCCCCTCCCCCAGATTGCACTAAACACCCTCCTTCTCTGCTCTCCAAGAGATTTTTTTTTTCCATTCTGGACTGTAGACAAGTCTGTGGCTGGAGAAAGGTAGTGAAAGCGAAAATGTAGGGCATGGGGGGTGAGTCCTCTCCAATTTTTTCGAGGAATTCTTTTTAAACGGTGATATTTTATTCCTTCAGATAAAAATGAAAAATTAATTGGAAGAGACATTGGGCCGTAATTCTAGTCGTTCCTTAAATAAACCCCCCTTCTTTCTCTTAGGGGGCCACTTATTATTCACACCAGTGGCGTGCTTTGTGATGTATAGATTGATCTGCTATTTAAACCTACGGAAAATGATCGATAAACAAGGTGTTCGCAATGGACACCTTAATAATCGATTCGTTACCATACCTACAAATGGGAAAATATCGATAATCGATCATTTACGCCTCGCCACAAATTTACACAGCGATAAAGGGAGGTTCCAAGAGATTATTAACATAGGATTTTTAAAGGGACATATTTTGCCAACCTTCAGTAGACTCACGCAGAGTACATTTTGGGACTAGACTCTTGAAAGAGATCACACCACAATTGCAAAAATTACCGAGTATGAAAAAGAATATTCTGCAAGTTTCGTAAATTTTAGGGTAGGTTCCTACGTATCTTAAACTTTGCCAAAATCATAGAACAAATTGCTTCCGTATTTTGTAATTTTTGCAGTGGCAAATCATTAAAATGTCTCCCAAAGACCCATTTCCAAAGTTATACCGCTCAATTTTACTCCATTCGGAACAATTGTTCTTTTTATGACGCTAAATTAAGGATTTCCTTGAATCTCCCCAATCACGGTATGAACAATGTAGGGGCAGTGGCGAGACAAGAATGATCGATTTTCGATATTTTCCTATTTGAAGCTGCGATAAAGAATCGATTTTAAAGGTGTTCGCTGCGAACACCCAGTTTATCGATCCTTTTCCATATGTTTTAATGGCAGATCATTAGATATGTCGCAAAGCACGCCAAGCCACTGATACGTGGCATCCTTGAAGAAAGAACCGTTTGAACAACTATATAAATATGACCCTTACGGAATGCATAACATGTGCTCCTAAGAGATCGGGGTTTTTTGGTGTTTGTGCGGGGGGGGGGGGAGGGGTTGAGCTTTACCCATGGTAGATGTACTATTGGTGTGTTTGCTTTAATTTAAGATGATAGGGTACTTATGCACTAAACGAAATCGTTGAGTCTAGTCCGTGGGTAGAATCGATATTTCCCTTTTATTTCCGTAACGATCCGTATCCAGCTTAAAAGACGGCGCTTGAGGGTAGTGTGCAATTAATGCTCGTTAAAGAAAGCACTCGATTTTGATAACGACGTTACAACGACTGTTCACGACTGTTCAATGATCAGTAACCCATAATTTCCCTTGAGTTTTCTATGATAATCCTTCAAACGGTCCATCAATTGTCAAAATAATAAGTACATAATCATAGTCTTTGAAGAATGCTGAAAGAATGGTCCTTAGACTGTGACTTTTTTGTTGTTGAGAGTTTGAAAAGTCGCGATTTCCACATTTGAATTGGTTTCTTTTAGAAGGGCGTAAGTCCAAGAACATCATGAGCCCTAGCCTCCTGCGTGATCAACGAAAGCCAGGGCTAGTGAGTTTTTGGTCTCGCACTGAAAAAAAATTCTCGGCGTTTTTACCAAGGTCCGTTGGTACCTTTACCATCTCGCTTTTTTTTTACCAAATATTGGTAATTTTACCAACTCAGATCCGTAAGCTTACCTAAAACCGGTATTTTTACTGTTTTTCTCAGGTAAGAATACCACTTTTATTGGTAATCAATTCCCGTTAACTATGCCTTTTTATCTCGGTAATTCTACCACAGTTGATAAAAAATATCGGCGCTTTTACCGAGGTCCAGTAAAATTACCGAGAAAGTCAATAATTTTACCGAGATTTCTCGGTAAAATTACCAATTCCATAAATACGGTAATTTTACCAAGAAAAAACTGGGATCAAATAGAACCCTGAATTCTTAGTAATTTTACCCTTTTCTTAGTAAATACACCGAGATTTTTTTTCAGTGCGCGCCCATCCAACAGAAATCGCTTCATTTTGGTCGGAATCACTCTTGAAAAGAAATGATGGAAAGGAAACTCAAAATGCGCTTAGGAACATTGAAACGAATATATCAGACGGTACGCTAGCTCCCATGTATCTTGTTTGTGGTGTTTGCAAATAGGTACGCTCCTATCTTATTTTTTTTTAGAGGGAAACAATTTCACGGAAAAAAAAGTCCTGTCATTTTAATCGTCGCGACTGCTGAAGGAACAGCTCTTGGCTGTTCAAAAACGGCACAGCATCCTGGTTGTTAAAATAACATTACCTTTGTCTGTTATTACAACAGGCGCTTTGCTGTCACATTGACAGTAAATGAATGTAACAACGACAGCAAAATCTGCTCAACCTTCATCGAATAGTCTGTTACACTGGCAGCGCAGCTGCTGGGGTAAACGCCGGTTCCCCATCAGATTGACGTTCACGCTGCCTTCGATTTAACAGCGGCCGCTGCTGTCGAAATAGCAGCGTCGCTGTTCTCATGACAGCCAGTTCGTATTTGAATTTAAATCCACGCTGCTGTCGATGTAGCAGCGCTGCTGCTCATGTAAAAGCTAAATCGCTCTTGAATTTTCATTCACACTGCTGTTAATGTAGCAGATACAATGCCACGCAACTGTAAAAAATTATGGTCATACTTACATGTTTAGGTAAATAGCTGATAACTGCTTAACTGGTTTCAAGTAAATGATACAAAAACCGTAGATAATATTCCGGTCAAAGTAACATTTACAGACTAAATCAGTTTCACAATGAGTTAATTTCACAAAAATTTTAACAGTTTAGATGCACAGAAACACTACACACATCTTTGCAGTTCTCGGTGGGGCAGAATTGATCATGGCCTTGAGGTCGTCAACAAATTATGTGAGGCACATTTTAAACCCTTCCTCTCCATCCGTTATTTTCTTTTTTCAAATAACCGAACTTTTCACTCGCAGCCTGGTCAGATACCGCACAGACACTGTATTACACATTGAAACACTTTACGCCATTAAGACAATGTCACGTTGGCATCATGAATAAAAAACAACGTAAGAACCAAACAGCAGATCGTGCTTATGAGTTAAAAACACCGAAAATGTATTATAAAAGGTTTCAAAAAATTCTACCATGATTAAGATTTGCTAAATTATCACTTCATTTCATTTCAAAACAGCCTAAATTTCTTTGAACGAAAGAAAAGGAAAAAATCACACAATGGAATTGGGTCGGAAAGTATAGAGGACAGGGCTAATGGTATAATCTACAGGAAACGGAATCAAAAGAGTGCCTGCATATAAATATGTAAGGCACGCTAAAAATAATAATTTGATGCACTGGACGCAAACCTAATTGAGTTGAGAGTGCGTGTAATGTCAATGGTAAAGTTGAAACCAAAAAGCACAAATATACGGCAGCAGAAATTTCGAATTGAACGGATTCATGATGATGCCTCAAAAAATGGCGTCTGCCCGCAACTGATTACAGTGTGCCCAAATTTGCTTATATCGTAAGAGTTACTTTCCTATGGAGCTACTAATTTTGCAGATCGCGCACTGAGTATCAAAACTAATCACTTTCTTCGCCAAAATTCACTCGCAAACACAATTTGAGCACGATTTCGAAACGCAAGCGCAAGACTTCTCTGACTCAAAACCACTGACTGTTGAGCAAACGAAATCCCTTTAAACAATGACATGGCGGCCTCAGCGAACAGACTGGAATGCGGGAACAACGCCGAAGGAAGAAACAACCGAACGCCAGGCCCGGGCGGTTGGAGTTCTGAGAATTTCCCTGACCGGGCCCTTTGTCAGGAAGGCGCGCAACCCTCGAGAAGGAGGGTGGGCAGTGTGGCGGGTAGGGTAGGAGAGGTTTTCTGCGTCACCGCTTGCAGCGGGGCGATCGACAACTGTATACAACTGCGCATGCGCGCTGCGCCGACCGCGCGGGACTGGCCGGGATGGAATGCTCCGTGCAACGGACAGCATTTTACTGTCAACTCGCTGTTAAATGAGAGGCTGCTATTTCGACACCCTCGCTGTTGCTTTAGCAGATTATTTCTGCAAATTTAACGACCTTCAAAACATTAGACCAACACCTGCACGAGTGTAAATTTAAAATCCAAACGAATGTCAAAATAACGTGTGGACTGTAAAATCAAAAGTCAATGACAGTCATTCCAAAAGCTTCAGGAACTGTTGATTTAATGACTGCGCCTGACGTTAACTCAGCAGTCGTGTGATGATGGAATAACATACAGAATGTTATTTCAAAAGCATCAATAAGATGTTGAGCTAACAGAGTTGCACACTTTTGTTTCAACATACTTAAAATGTTAAACTATCAGTCGCGACAACTAAAAGAACAGAGAAACGTCAAACAAATTTAACATTCAATGCGACTGTTAAAATGACAGGTCTTTTTTTTCCGTGTTGACACCATTATCCTTGAAATTTTTGTAGGATATTCATCGCATTGAGAGGAAAAATCCCGGCAGTTTTCGAGAATTGCCGTTGAGTAGTTTCCCATTTAGAAAATAAACTAAGAGAGGAAGACGGCAACGTCGCAAACCGAGATACGCTGTTTTGGATATACATCGTCGATATATTCACGCAGAAGAATAAAAAGAAACAATTTCAACACATATCAAGTAATCAAGGTTTACATTGGCTGAGGGTATATTGATTTTGAAAATAGACAAAAAAAAAAAATAAATACGTATCTTGATTGCAACGATAGATAATTTTGGATAAGGCCTCTTTACGCCACGCTGCCATCTTAGATTTTGGAATTAGAAAATTTGACTAAAAATCCGAGTTTACCGTCAAAAATTACCCGCAATGCGCAACGGACGCGCTCAGAAACTACAAAAGTTTAAAGAACATGGTTTTCCTTCTGGGAGCCTTTTTCGTTGGTTACATGATTATTCTTTCGTAAGTCTTAATTTTTGTCATGGGCAATAAGGGGCGTAAAGTATGCGAAGTAATTCAAAATACGGCAAGTAACAGGCTGACATGCCTTATTTGGTTGAGCATTTCACTTGAGTTAGGTTCAAACCTAAGAATACAACTATTTTAACTTTGGTGTGTTGCACAGTATCACGCGCATTTGAAGGCGTTTTATATCGGTTCGACCGCGACCTACGTAGAGAAGAGACTTGATGGGTTGAATTTCAGTGCTGTTGGCGCTGCATACGTTAAATGGATACTGAATTTCCATACGTAAATGTTACGAAAAGCATAACAGACGACTCGGATTAAAATAAAGATTGAATTGGTAATTTTATTTCAGTTTCACTGCTGACAATTTTATGATGTCCAAAATGCTGCAAAATAAAATGTTTTCTTGGAATGTAACGCGTTGTGATGTGATGTATAGCCTTTCTTCTGTTAATTTTTCAGTTGGTTATTTGGCTAAAAGGTTCAAACTCATAAATCATTGTTTTTTAGCCTTAGTTAGCCGTTTTCCTTGTGTTTTTCATTGCAAATATTCGGGTTATTTTCGCGTATTTTTCTAAACAAAATTGTTGAGTCTAGTCTGTGTAAAGAATCGATATCCTAGGCTCAAAGAATCTGTCTGTTTCATAAGATTACGTTGAGATTTAAACCTATCTTAATTACAATATAAACCCTTTGTAAGACTTTCCTCAAAGAAAATGCTATTTGGACCGCGTTTAACAGAATGGAAGCCACCACAGCTATTGCCGATAACTGGGCAATATAATTTTTTACAAGAGAAAGTTTGTGCGGAATCCTTTGAAAGTTTTAAAGAACTTCCTTCCTCCGCACTATGCAGGAAATTCACTGAAATTTGTACGAAAAACCGCACAACCGTTTTCGTGTAAAAAATTAAATGACCCAATTCAATTTGGCAATAGCTGATGTGACTTGGTTCTTTTTTTCTTAACGCGGTCCTTTTAAGGAACGACTTCGATTGCGATCCTTGGTTTCATCCATACATCCTGAGTTGACGAGGACTCGAGGAGGTGAAAACGCGACCGATTCCCCATAAGCCTTTTGGGAAACTTTGGGGCACTAATGCAAAAATACCATCCCATTCGCAGTCGAAAGTCTCCTCAGGCGCTCCGAGCCAACTTCGCAAGTCCCGCTAGTCGCGACTGAGGCAGTAGCATTATCGCACCATTGAAATTCACGGAGGCTTCCCCGGGAGTCGAATCCTCGCAAACATGAGCACAATCCGACATGAACCCTGTCATCCGTATAACTCGATGCTTTCCACGGCTCACGTGCGACCTGAGTTACGCGTTTTCGTCAACAGAGCGGCAGGATCCCGAAGCAGGAACTTGTGAACTCTGTATTGGCAAACAAAAGGGTCCGTCTGGATCGGGACGAGGTGTCGCGCATCGCCTAATGGGGGCTTCCGCTTGTTTTCTCATCGAAATTGAAATTGTCGGCGCCCCGAATAATTCGCAGCGCGAAACCGTTGAGCATCTGGGGAGAAACTTATCGACGCCGTTGCTCTAATAAAAGCCATCGCTTGGCGAAGCGGATAAAACGGCAGTCCTGTGCCTGTCGGAGCTGAGGAAAAAAAACCGTATGAGCATGCAAATGTTGCCGAGTTTCCTTGTGTAGAATATTGATTCTTTTCGTGGAAAACAATTGAGAGTCTTTATGTTTTTAAAGTATATCGACGGCGTAAGTCCGGAATCACATATCGACGGTGAAACTACCAAACCACGTATCTCGGTTTGCGACGTCGCAGACTTCCTGTCATACTTTATTTTTTAAATGAAAAACTACTTAACGTCCAGTCTTGAACATTTCTGTGATTTTTCCTCTTCGTGCGGAGAAAATTCGGTGAAAATTTCAAGGAATGATATTGATTTGGTCTACTTCAAAAAAATAAAATGCGAGCGTAGATTTTTAAACACCGCAAACGAGATACGTGGTTTGGTAGTTTCACCGTCGATATCTCGTTTGCGGTGTCTGGAGATCTCCGCCTATATTTTAGTTTATTAAAGGAGAGAAAATTGACATCATTCCTTGAAGTTTTTGCAGAATTTTCTTCGCACAGAGAAGGAAAATCACAGCAGTTTTAAAGAATTGCCGTTGAATATTTTTCCGTTTAAAAAATAAAGTATGACAGGAAGTCTGCGACGTCGCAAATCGAGTTACGTGATTGCCGACTTACACCGTCGATATGTCTGTCCCATGAGGTCTTGATCATAACGTCATAGAAAAGAAAAACAAAAAACAAAGAAATAACATCAATGTGTGGCGTAAAATTCAAGAGTAAAACTTTAGGAAGAGATCCTCGGAATGGACTAAAATGATGAGCCACAGCGAAAATTACGAAATGCAGAGAAAAAACTATGTATTTCTCAAAGTGGTGAGTCATTGTAATGGTGACGTTTGCAATGTTTACATCGAGGTTTCTCCGTTGCAAAGCGAGGAGCAACGCTGGTTTTCAGAAGCACGTGACACATGTAATGGATGACTGACAGCGTGAACGTCAAATTATCACAGGACAGCTAACAAAGAACTACACATATTCAAACGCTGCAAAATTTCCCTTAATGAGAAAGTTATGTAGATTCTTGTTTTTAAAAAAACAATTAAATACTCTGTATTAAGAACGTTCTTTGATTTCCTCAAAAGTTCAAAGAGAGGAATTTACAAGTTTCTTCAGATTCATTTAATCGGTAGAACTTGAGAAACAGCTACACTGAAAAATAAATCTCGGTGTATTTACTAAGAAAAGGGTAAAATTACCAAGAATTCTGGGTTCTTTTTGATCCCAATTTTTTCTTGGTAAAATTGCCATTTATGGAATTGGTAACTTTACCGATAAATCTCGGTTAAATTATTGAACTTTCTCGGTAATTTTACTGGACCTTGGTAAAAACGCCAATATTTTTTATCGACTGTGGTAGAATTATCGAGATAAAATGGAAAAGTTACCGGGAATTGATTACCAATAAAAGTGATATTCTTACCTAGAAAAAACAGTAAAAATACCGGTTTTTAGGTAAGCTTACCAGTCTGTCTTTGTAAAATTACCAATAATTGGTAAAAAAAAAAGTGAGTTGGTAAAGGTACCAACGGACCGTGGTAAAAACACCGAGAATTTTTTTTCAGTGTAAATGGACCGCACTACACCTTCCTTAAGCAACATCAGCTATTTCGGGCTCAACGATAAAAACACTTATTCGCATAGGGAAACTAATTGCACCTACACTCACATATTATAGTTCCATATTACCGAATGTAGTCCAAATATTTTTTCCGCGTGAAGGAAAAAAATCAAAGAAGTTTCGAATAATTGACGTCGAGTTCATTTCCGATTAAAAATGAAGCATGACTGGACGTCTGCAACGTCGTGAACCGAGATACGTGGTTTCGGAATTTCAATGTTGACACACTTAGTCATAGGGTCATTTTATTTTAATATTTCTTTATTGCCTGGCGAGCTGGAGCCGAGATCAGAACATCTGACTGAAATAAAAGAGGGCATTAAATCCAGAGTTATATCGTATTTAAAACCAGCGAGACCATTTTCAGCGGCTCAAGGATTTAGCGAGCGGGGCCGAAAGAAAACGAAGGGATGGTTTCCAGCATTCCATTCCAACAATCCCATTTTCTAGATGAGCCCTGCGCTACGAAAGAACCGCAGCGTCGTGGGACTCACCCGTGGCATGGACTTGTCTCCTTTAAGGAACGACCCGTTCTGCCGCGCGTGCTATGGGAGAATGCCGTATGAACCTACGAGAGTTGCCAAATTGTCTCCGATCAGATGTTAATTTTTAAGGAGAGTAATGAATATTTTTCCTTTAAATTTTCAGAAACTGTAGATTGAATTAGAGTTCCTTCATAGACAGAGTATGGTCATACGTATCTTTTGACTACAGAAAAACTGTGCCGCTTTTTGATTGGTCGACAAGTTATTAGACTTCATGATGCTCTTACGGCCGCAAATAAACAAACAAGATGGCGATTCACCGTAACATTGATAAAAAGCTAAAATGAGAAAAACATTTCAATTATACAGCAGTAGCAATTTAAACTAGCATATTTACGAATAACACATGAAAAGCACATGAAAACACTATTAAATCTCCTTTCGCCTTTATCATAGGAGGATGTAAGATGTGCATAACCTCAAACTTGCTTGCTGATAACAGCCATCTTGTTTGTTTATTCACGGACATAAGAATACATCGTGTCAGCCTCTTTTCTCGTGGCCAATGAAAAACCGGCACAGAAATGGCCATACTCTGTCTATGAATGTACTCTAGATTGAATTGCGTATAAAATCTGTGAAAAATTGAGAGGGAAATTTCCGCAGGTTTTCCAGGAAAGTCGCATTTTATTGAAGGCAATTTGGCAACGCCTGAAGGTTCATACGGCGTTTCTCCTCAGTACGGCAGCGTTGAAATAAGACAAAACCGGGTGCATGCTCTTTTTACGCTGAATTTCCGAGGCGAAGTTTCGTAACAATCAAGGAGCTCGGAATCCGGGAAACAATGGGATAAGGGGGGCCTACTTAATCAAAGACGACCAGTGTACGGATACCACCCCCGGCGTCGCCCTTTGTTTTTCCGCGCACAAATTCAATTATCCGAGCGTCTCCGCTGCCGACGGCGGGCACTGCACGTGTCGCGGCGCCCATGAGTAGCCTCCAATCTCGGCCCCTATCACGCCCGCGCCCATGCCATAGCACCCAGGAGCACGATCCTGGATTTGTGCCGCCGCGGCTTCAAAGCACGGATTTCAGGGATCAATAGCCCGGAAGCGCGAATCGATGGTCGACCACCGAACTCGTCCCTCGATATTTGGACGTATTTCTGCCAAACGGAACTATGTGCATTAAAACATGAGCCCTGAAACCCATAAGAATATATTCTTGACATGGCTCACGTCATAATGCACATAGTTTTGTTTGGCAGTAATACGTCCATTTGATAGGCTTGCTCGAAGGAGGGGTATCTGGCGTGCTAAGGAAGAACGTCGTATGAACCTTCAGGCGTTATACCAGATTCCCCTCAACAAAAACCAATCTTTACTGGACATTTTTTGGATGCTTTGCTTCTAATTTTTCAGACGATTTTTTTCGCAATTTGATCTAAAATACCTGAAAATTTCAAGAAAAAATATGAGTAGTTTTCCTAAATCATACATGATTCATCTGGGGAAATTTGGCAACTATCGAATCTTCATACGGCGTTTTTCCTTAGCACGGCAGGATAGGCCGTTTTTGTACCTACTCTCAATTGCCCCAACCCTACAGTTTTTGGCTCGTTGGAGGTTCATATTTTACGGAATGTTTTGACGGTGAAACTGCAAAAATGCGTACCTCGGTTGCAGTGTTTCAAAATTTCCGCTCATATTTTATTTTTTAAAAGGAGACCCAACCAACATTACAACTTAAAATTTTCACATAATATTCATCACACAGAGAAAAAAAATCATCGAAGTTTTAAGATAATTGGCGTTTGGTAGTTTTCCACTTAGACAGTGTAGAATGACAGAAAGTCTGCAGCGCTGCAAACTGAGATACGCATTTCTGTAGTTTCAAGATCTTTATGAACACCGAAAAAAAAAAGATGCTGTAGTAACATCCCGGATGTTACGGTTGTTAGAAAAATGTGCGAAAACTCTTGGATGTTGCTATTAACACTCTGGTAGTTAACAAAGCATGATAGGATGTAAAAGTAACATCCTAGGATGTTACTTTAACAGCCAGAGTGGTAATGACAACATCCAAGAGTTGTCGCACATTTTTTTAATATCTAGGATGTTACCACAGCACCTCTTTTTTCCGGTGAAGATTTGGGCATGTTCGGTTTCTTCTCGGTCTTAGAATGGCTTAAAATGGGTCTGCGGACCGAGTTTGGCGAAAAATGCGGTTTTTTTACATTCAACTGCACACCTCTATTAGGGACCTGCTTTAATTTACTACAAATGTCGACCGCAAGAGCGAACAGCAGGGAGTACATCGCGATGCAGATTTAAGAATTAAGGGAAGTGACGACGGACCCAAAAGTTCAAGCGACGCTTTCCTCGACATGAGTGTTATTTCGAGTGAAACGCTCCATTGCCGTATTTACTCACGCAACGGGCGCCAAACATTTGCGTTTGAATTTTTCATGCGGGTGGGGGCCCCGTCCATTTCCCCCGGAGAAGTACTTTGTTTTACACCTCTTTCACACCACCTATCCCTCGGAGAGTGTAAGCTACTGCTGCCACGTTGAGCCGAGAGCGAGGGACAGAGGGGCATCTTTCAGATTTTTAGGGACTAAATCTAGCTATGCCTTCCCTCTTCTCTACATATTTTTCTTTGTCTTCGAAACACTCTCTTTTTCACATGCAAACTTCACAATTCCTCGCCGTATTGTCTCTCGGCGTGGTGATGGCTGCTTCGCGCTGCTTACAGCCTCAACCCGTCGATGAAAATGAGAAAGCTCCTTTTGTAACGTCTGGAGAACATCCGTTCGGTAATAAACTAAGGCGTCTCTGAATGATCTCCCATTTCCTTCCGTTTTCCGTTCCTTTTCTTGTTTCCCCCATTCACGTGAAACCAGGAGACGTAAAGAATGTCGGTTCAACTTGTTCAGCTTTTTTCTCATCAAAACCGCAGGAGAAGGTGAAAGGAATCCTGTGTGCTTAATCTGAACAGCTTCCGTTTCAGACAAATTTTTCGCTTTGATCTCGACCGGATTCGGAGCGATTATCTTTCATGGAGTGTGGGTTATAATGGACTAACCCTCCTCCGCTCCCACACGTTGGGTGCAGTGTTAAAAGAAGCAAACAATATTACGTTCCAATATTGACTATAAATTAAATCCGTAGATTGAGTCAAAGTCCATAGCAACTGAGGGAAAATTGATACGTAATTTGGAGTAAATTAGAGTTCAAATGCTGTAACATAAATCCCAGGTTTTGAAAGATTGCTGCTTTAATAATCATCAAAGAGCTTGATGCAAAAACGGCTTTTTTCGCCCCCCTCTGAAAGTTCTTCAGACTTTGTCTATTGATTACTCATACTTGAGCGCTTCTTTTCCCAAATTTTCAGACCCCCAAAAAATTTTGGGGGGGAGCTAGGGGGGGTGGAAGTCAACACCTGTGAACCTCGATATCTCTTGAACGAAGAAAGATATCGAGGTCCGGTTTGGACGAAAAATCGTCTAAAATTGCATACTTTAAGATTCTAAAGGTCGAAATCCCGATTTCACATTTTTAAGTCAACATATGTGCTTTCTTCCAGTTTTTAGGTCTAGAAAATTTCTTTTAAACGAAAATTTTTCAAAGATCTCAATTTTTTTTTTTTTGAACCAAAACCAGTTTTTAAAATTGTTCGTCTTTTTCCGCATCCAACGAGTGGTCCAATAAGCTGGGGAACCAAACGGTTCCGGAGTTATGATCGATTGAAGTTTCCGCTCAACGCGCGCCGACCGATTTTCGCGCGCAAAAAAGTCGGATTTGACTGTTATTAGATCAGATTGAATGTTCAAACTAAGCAAAATGCTTTATTACGGACTTTTGAGGGTCGCTGAGTTCAGAAATTACAGATACTTCCAAATAATTTACGTTCTTAAAATTACAGCTCCGCAGCGCTATTTTAGAGGTCCTGTCCGAAGCTGCAATTTTAAAAACGTGAAATTTTTGGAAGTATCTGTAATTTCTGAACTCAGCGACCCTCAAAAGTCCGTAATAAAGCATTTTGCTCAGTTTGAACATTCAATCTGATCTAATAACAGTCAAATCCGACTTTTTTGCGCGCGAAAATTGGTCGGCGCGCGTTGAGCGGAAACTTCAATCGATCATAACTCCGGAACCGTTTGGTTCCCCAGCTTATTGGACCACTCGTTGGATGCGGAAAAAGACGAACAATTTAAAAAACTGGTTTTGGTTCAAAAAAAAAAAATTGAGATCTTTGAAAAATTTTCGTTTAAAAGAAATTTTCTAGACCTAAAAACTGGAAAAAAGCACATATGTTGACTTAAAAATGTGAAATCGGGATTTCGACCTTTAGAATCTTACACGGAAAAAACAAGATTAGTGTTGAGCACTACTGGCCGTTTAGTGGGGAGCAGTTGAGGGCTGGCGTCTAAGCGCTGTACAGCTCAACACAGGAAGGCAGTAGAGGTCGGCACTGAACACCAGTAGTGCCAATCAGATGCCGCGAGACGCAGTTGCGCCTAACAGGTGTAAATTCGCCCACATCCTTAGAAAGCCGCTATAGCCTGGTGGTAAAGCGCTAGTCTACCATCAGCGCAACCCAGGCTCGATCCCACGCAGAGACTTTCCATATTTTACACTCGCCAAAATCACTGAAGGGTTGGACACTATTATTTCCTTAGTGACCCGGCCTCGAACTGTTTAGTGCCCAGCACTACTCTGACTTGGTGGCTCCAATTGACCTAACCCTCGTTAGTGTCCAGCACTAACGTGTAGGTCCCAACCCTAAACCCGTTTTTTCCGTGTAAAGTATGCAATTTTAGACGATTTTTCGTCCAAACCGGACCTCGATATCTTTCTTCGTTCAAGAGATATCGAGGTTCACAGGTGTTGACTTCCACCCCCCCTAGCTCCCCCCCAAAATTTTTTGGGGGTCTGAAAATTTGGGAAAAGAAGCGCTCAAGTATGAGTAATCAATAGACAAAGTCTGAAGAACTTCCTGAGGGGGGCGAAAAAAACCGTTTTTGCATCAAGCTCTTTGTGGAGTTTTGGATGAATTTGGAAGCTTTATCTATCGAGCTTGGGGCTTGGGGTCGACCCCTTCAAACCAATAGAAAAGTGGGCGGGGAGGGTTTTGTGTCACGTTTGTTTTGACAGAACCCGCAACAAGTCCTGTTAAAATGGGTCACAAGGGGCTAGCGGCGTCCAGTGATGACTTTTGAAAGTTGTTAACACTAGCTCTTTCATTTAAATTTATGTAAAATAATGGATACGACAGACATTATATCAGCAACCTTGGACTAACGAATTATTTTCAAGCGGCTCTTTGCCTTTTTTAGAGCGTCGGGCATTTAAGATTTAGATGTATGTATTTTTACTCAGGCTGGCAACAATACGACCAACTGGTCCTGTCTTCCTTGTTGCCAGAATAACATGTGCAATACAACAAACAGCATGTAACAAGATTTACGAAACACGAGAAACTTGAACTTAAGAGACTGAACCTATTATGACATTTTTAGAAAAAATATTGAAAAGATTACTGAATCGATGATAAATGATTAAAATGAATTAATTAATCTTCATATCTACTCAACCAAAATAATTTTACATCTCACCTGAAAAAAACCTAAATTAGCCTCCTTCCTGCATTAATTACGTAAACAATTAATGATTATAATTGAAGAAACTAGACTTGACCTGTTAAAAATAGTAGTTCTATGAAGAGGAACATTGAATGCTACGGGAGGCAAACCCACTTGTCTGGTGGACGTACATATAGCATTCAGTTTCGGAGGCTAATTTGTGAGCATAATTTTCGCCGTGGTTACAACAGTCATGAATTCTAGTCTCACAGCTAACTTCAGGCATTTCAACTTTTAAAAGTAGGACGTGACATGGTCGAATCGGGATGATTTGTAAATGTATTAAATACAAAACTTCAAGGCACTCTGCAACTTTCGTAGTTTTTCGGCTGTATATCTAGATTCTCGCTAATATCTCTATTAGCGATGGTTGAGGAAATTCAAAACGCCTTCAATTTTCAGGTATGCAACAGGGACATCCATTGAGCATGCATAGTTGCATCTTGGCTTAGCAATCAGCAACACCTTGCTCTGAGACAGTGTTGCCTCTTGTTTTTTTAACCAAGTAAGTTATCCAAAAATGGGTGGGGTCCTATCCATGCAATGAAACGCGATGGACGAGGATCCTCTACGGCTTGGATCAGTTCCACAACATTCCTCACCAAAAAAAATCTCAAGTTTTCCGGACAATTTATTTTTTAATGTAGTAAAGACGAGGTTAGATTGCTTATATGGAGTTTTCCCTTAACTCAGCAGAACGGGTCTTGAGACAACTCTGGCCTTACAAACCGAATAACCCCGGTTAACATGGGCCAAGACATTTTCGAGATCGACTTATCTCTATCAGTTTATTGGGGTACAAATTAACTTCACGCGTGAGTATCATTTTTAAACGAAGTAAATGTAAGATTTTCGGAGCGATTGACCTGAGATCGTGATGCCAATATATAAGAGAGGCTGTAAGCAGAGGAAAATTGCTGTATTAGTCTTTATTCTTCGATTCTCTGTTATTTATCCAGTTTTACCAAATTACGTGCCGAGAATAAGACGTCAGAGGTTGGATGATCGATCAACGTCGAGCTGAGAGTATTTCTGAACGAGAGTAACGAATATAGGCCGGAGCAAGATTTTTTTTCTTTTTTAGTAGAGAGACTGATCTTATCACAACAAGTAGAAATCTTGCAGTCTATCTTTTTCCGTCATATTGTGCCGGTGGCCTTCCAAAATTGAGCCACCATCTTTATGAAAAAATACCACACTGGAGAAAAAAACACATTGGATCTAGAGTCAAGACTCTTGAAAACACCGACAAGAAAAAATACTCTTGGTTCAATCAGATTTTTGCTTACATCAAAAGGAAATCCGCTCAAATTAACAGGCTTGGTTCTTGATCGAAGCAAAAATCCGATTGAATCAAGAGTATTTTTTCTTGTGGATGTTTTTAAGAGTCTGAACTCTAGATCCAATGTGTTTTTTTTCCAGTGCAGCTCATATTTTTTAATTTTTGGCTCTATTTATTGAGTGCTAGAGGTGTGGCATGTTTTGCGATACATCGATTGATTTGTCATTTAAACCTGTGGAAAAGGATCGATAAACAAGATGTTCGCAAGGAACACCTTAATAGTCGATTCTTCACAATAGCTTCATGGGGAAATATCGATAATCGATCATTCACGCCACACCACTGATTAATGCACTCAGTATTTATTGCCTTGCTTGCGGTTATTAAAATAATTATATTGGAATATTTCCAATGTTCCGGCCACTGAGGCTTAATAGATTAATGGTATTTTCATTTTCATATTCTTTAGAATTCTGTGAGTTTCGTCCATTTGCGCTCCTCAATTCTCGCTCATTTTAAGCGAGGAATGGATGCAATCTCAAGGTGTGGATAAATGTGGAATTTTAATATGCATAAAATGGATGCAAATTGCGTTCCGCCGCCTTTCCTTGCTCAGCTATTTTTTCGTTCATTTAATCATAATT
This sequence comes from Bemisia tabaci, assembly GCF_918797505.1. Taxonomy (NCBI): domain Eukaryota; kingdom Metazoa; phylum Arthropoda; class Insecta; order Hemiptera; family Aleyrodidae; genus Bemisia; species Bemisia tabaci. Next base: position 43,633,466 of record NC_092797.1, on the reverse strand, counting down.
CTTCAAATTCCGCTGCGGCGTTGTTTCCCTATCGTGATAAGTCTCGCTAATTTCACCTCGCCTCTTTTTCTCCCCTCAGGGCTCCTTGCATTGTCGCCAAAAACTGCTGAAAATCAACACATTTCTCCATTCGAATTTATATACAGTACCTACATTTTAACGCACAATCTGGCAACTTTGGCTCCTCAGCTTCCTTCATTCTCACTTCGGCTCGTAGTTCATAATGATTTAATTTCTTGTGCATTCAAGTTTGCGCTCTTATAACTTTTGTTGTAGGATTAAGTTCTAGGAAAAATTGCCGTCAGGTGAAAGTTATTAACAGAGCTGAAATTAAATTTACTTGACCGAATAAAAACGACTTTTAATCTTTCGCAACGCCCAAGGCGTCGTGAGTATTTTTGACTGAGCGTCTGCCAAACTGAGAGCTGCGAATATTCCCTCTTTGCTTTGGATTAAAAGGATTGCATAAAAAAGCATTGGATACTGTTCAAATGACAATGAGCGATTCCGGGGAGTTTTTGATCGTGAATTGGACGACAATAACCAGAGGTATTCCGACCATATTAGGTGTTGCCTGACTTCCTCCTAATTTGGGCTCATGAGCTTTAGGATGTTGCCAAGTTTCTTTTTATAGAGCATGAATCTCCTGGAAAACAAGTAATTTTTTTCTTTCCAACCCTGCGACGAGTTTTATTTAGCAACAGTACTGCCATGCTAGAGAAAAACGCCGCATGAACCTTCAGAGAATTGCCAAATCTATGAATATTTTTTTCTTTCAATTTTCCAGAGAATTTCAATCGCAATCAGATCTCAATTTTCTGAAATATCCGAGAAAAATCTTCATAACTCTCCTACAAATAAATACGTTATGGGAGAAAATTTGGCAACTCTCGAATGTTCATAGGGCATTATTCCTTCGCACGGCAGAGTATTCAAGCATTTCGAGAAAAATATTCATGACTTTCCAGAAAAAAATATCTTCTGAGATGAAATTTGGCAGCGTCTACTTGCTCAAACGGCGTTTCCCCTTTTGTCTAAGTGGTAATATGAGAGAAAAGAGTATTTTCTACTATTTACTTTTAATGACAGTTCAAAAAAAAAAAGTTTCAAGAACGTCCTTGAGTCGAGGTAACGTGATCCTTCTGTATTTTGACGCCCCAGGTTCGAAAGTTGCCCCCGTTTTGTCTTCTATCACCTAGCAGTTTTCTAAAAAAGCCAATTTTTATCGGGAAAATGGGTATTTTCTACCATTTATGGTAATTTCGCAACAGTTTCTCGTTATAGATGCACAAGCATTTTTTGCATTTTTAAAGCTATCAAAGCCGATGATGACTACCAAGTTTTCCTAAATTCTCTAATTTCTATAATTATTCTGAAAAAAGGGGGAAAAATATGGCAAACATGCGCGAATGTCTATCCATAAACACTCGGTCAGTGTAATTTCGGCAGAATCTACTTCAACTTTTCAGCACTGAAGTTAATGAAATAAACAAGAATTTTGGGTCTATGGGTCTAAACTTGAATTAAAAGACCCAAGCCGATCCTCCAAACAAAACTGATTTAATATCGCATTATTTATTCACTTTTAACTATACCCGCGTGCGTGGTAAAAACGAATGGTCCTCTTCATTGGATATTCCAATTACACCGCGGCTGAGCCCACTGTGTATTTTACAAAGTATATTTGCAAACAAAAGGGAAAACTTTTAGGGCACGTTTTGGTGGCGATAAAATGTTACGGCCTTCACCCATTCCGGATCCGCGTGGGCTCGCCATGCCGTTCCTTCTTTTAAAATGTATATGGGCGGACATTTAAACGTGTTTTATTGGAAATCAAAACGCTTCAGAGATTTCGGTTTCCCATCGTATTCCCCTTTGCATTGATTCCCTCTGCTGTGCGATAAAACGGCGGTGTCTTATACGTTTTCGGGGGATTTTTTCTCGTTGAGAGAGCTTTACGAAGTCAAATCTGTGACGGAAAAAACACGAGTGACATTTTACCGTGCTCAAGGAAAAACGCCATATGAACATTCGGAAACTGCCAAATTTCCCCGAGTAAAACATGCATTTTTGAAGAAAGTTATGCGTATTTTTTCTTGACATTTTTAGTTATTTTAGATTGAATTAGGAACAAAACTGTCAGAAAAATTGAGAGAAAAATATTAAGAATTTTTCTAGTGAATTCGTTTGTTACTGAAGGAAATATGGCAACGACTGAGTGCCCATATGGTGTTCTTCCTTAGCACAGCAGCATTGCCCCTGGATACTGAATGAAGCCATGAGTGTTAACCCTAGGCCTTGAGATAACACGGAAATACTTATTGAAATGACCTAGTATTTGAATGACCGAGTTGAACTAAATGGATATTGTCTTCGCGCGGGGATCCACCTGCTTTCCCGTTCACATATGATGGAAATCGAATAAGATTTTACATCAATTTACTTTTATCTTCGTAGAGAGCACCAATAATATCGTGTGTCTTCGAGGGAGGAATAAAATTTGTTTCGAGAATGGCCACATTTTATGATCCGGATTCTTTTTAATGGCTCCTGGCACCGAATTTTGTCTTGGCATGAAACATAGTTCGAGGCAGCGCTGTGAAAGCGACTTTATGTATTTGTAACATAGATTCAGCTTAGTATAGAGTTGTGGCGCTGGCTCTATAGTCAGGAGGTCCCGGGTCCGATTCCAGCCTGACAATGAGTTTAACGGGCTCAAACAACGGGTGCCTGGGGCTAGTTGTGTAGTAGGGACTGAGGGGGGTGAGGCTCCATTTGAAGTATAGTAAAAAAAAAAGGGGGGGATGAGGTTATAATTATCGGCCCTTCCTACGAGTCTGTTTTTTGTTTAAGCATATTTTTATATCAATCAACTAGGATTGAGAGAAAAGCACAACTTTTAGGTTAAGACTTAAAAATTAATGCTATTCTCATGTAATGAAAAATGGAAAGGTATTCAATCAAGAGATTTGCAAATGAGGTTGCATGATTATAGGACCCTTCATTATTTTCATCTGGACTTATTGTTAGTTTTAATGGGAATCTGCCCTGGGGCACAATTCGCCTTCATTTTAGGAGTTAGGCAAAACGCTAACTCGCAAGTTTAAATAGGCGGTATCACGAATAATGCGTGTATTCCGCCACTAAATTAGCAAAAATAACTTTCATGTAAACTATCTTAGAAACTATTTTGAAAAAAGAGAAACTAGCTTTGCAACGTTGTACAGCTTCTTTTTACCTTCCAGGCAGGCCCTAAAAATTTAGAGAGTTTCTAAATGACGTATTTATACTGAAAGGAAGTCTGCGAGATTAAATTAAACAAAAAAGGAATTATGTGGGTTGGATTTGCGTGCTACATTGTTCTCTTAGAGATAATCCATTTTCACACGGTTTCTTTCGCCATAAATAAAGCGCTGGGTGCAGAACGGGTATTCCTCAGTTGCGGTGCCTTAGAGTCTCACAATCAGCCAAAGTTTCATCCATTATGATCCAAGCAAATGGATGTAATTCGTTAAAAGGTTTGACGAATCTTTTTCATAGTTTCCCGATGATTTAAATGAAAAATCCCAGATAAATCCTGGCACAGTTTTCTATCTAAAATATAAATCAAGGGTTGAGATTCTGAAACATCGCAACCTAGAAATGCCTTTTTTGCACCCAACGCCTCAAATAAATTAGTAAGAACAAAAACACACCAACTCGGAAAACTGAACTGAATGAAGACACATACGAAACCGAACAGTAAATGAAGAAATTAGTCTAAGAAAGAGATTTTTGGTGCCGAAATACAAGCACTTAAGGGCATTTTGAAGGTCCAAGTTGGGACAGATGCGCTAGCTTCAATGACTTTCATAAAAATTGACCGTCTCTCATGTTTTATGTCTCAGTTTCGAGTTAACGAGTTGGTGTGTTTTGGAATTCACTGATTCAAATGTCTTGTCATTTTTTCATAAACCCTTTATTGCATAGCATTGCGTGAAAGCAACAAACAATTCCTCTGGTTTCGGTCCTCTAGATCATTGAATTGCATCAAATCACCAAATCGACTATGAAACTACCAGACCACATGTCCCGGTTTGCAACGTTGCAGACTTCCCGTAGCACTTTATTTTTTGAACGGAAAACTTCTGAAAGGCACTTCTCGGAAAATCCCGCGATTTTTCTTCTCTCTGGGAAGAAAGCTCCAGGAAAACTTCGAGGTATGATATTGATTCGCGTTCCTCGAAAGTAATAAAATGGGAATGGAGATTTTTAAACACCACAAACAAAATTTGTGGTCTAGTGGTTTTACCATCGAAATGGTTTTTGGGGAGGATTCGAAGTCTGATCTCCAAACTTATACAAACAAATTTAGGTTATAGGATTCCAGCTGTCCCTGTTCCAAAAACACAGTTAAATACTTCCTTGCTAAAGAAAAATGCCGCATGAGCCTTCAGACGTTGCATTATTTGCTTTCATAAACTGGATTTTCTGGGAAACTTGTGAATATTTTAATTTTTCAGATATTTTTGTTCGCAATTGAGGCGTTGCGTGCAGCAAGGACATTTCTCGGCTGCGGTGTTTCAAGATATTCACTTCTAAATTATGTTTTAGAGAGAAAACAATTGGGTAAATTTCCTGAAATTCTAAATTTTCAGCATTGTACAAGCATGAAGAGCTTTCGGTAAAAATGTCAACGAATCACATACATTTGCTTCAATCCAAATGGATGAAACATTATCGGAGATTTTGAGACATCGTAGCCAAGAAATACCCTTTCTACACCTAGCACTTCAATTTTACTTGAATTATCTGCATGAAAATTTCGAGAAAAAACATTCACAGTTACGTTGAAAATGCAAAATTGGATGGCATTCAGCAAAACGGAACCAGCGCGATTACATCGTTTCAAAAACCGTGCAACTTCTTCTTTTCTTTCAAAAATACCTAATACATGTACAATTGTACAACATTAAAATTTACACAACTATTTTCCTTTGAAATTGACAGTTTTCGGTGGGAAGCCACAATGATTTACTATTCTGGGAGATTTTTTGGATAGTTGTGAAGAAGCAACATTTTTACACCACTATAATCGCGCTGAGTCCTTTTTGCTAATAATGCAATCCAATTAATCGTGGGAGACCTGGCAACATTGCAATGCCTATACGGCGTTTCGCCTCAGCACTAGAGTACCTATATTGAGAGAGTATGGCCACTGGGCCCCATGGAGAGGCTTAGGATCCAAAAATGGCGGTGCGTTGTTTTGGTTTTTGTGGAAGGGAGGGGGATCATTGCCAACTTTTGACGGTTTTCACCAACCGCACTTGCTGCCAACCTTATACTGCATCTAAGAAAATTTTTCTCAAAAATTGCACACTATTAGCCTTAAAAATATGTAAAGAAGTCGCAATAGTGCATTTGGGTAAATTTCTCGTTACGATAAGCGAAGAAAACTACATTTTGAGTCATTTTGCATTACATTAATTTATGGCGTCCGCCATTTTTGGGTCCTAACGGCTCCATTCAGCCTAAGATGGCTGAGCCAATCAGAGGTGGTAACACCAGTGGCCATACTCTCTCAATATAGGTACTCTACTTAGCACGGCAGAACATAGACTTTTACAACAGACGTATTACCTTTGATGAAATCCAGAGCCATCTCCAATCCGTGCGTATCTTTATCACAATCATCGAGTATATGCGCCCCGATGGACATCCTGAACGCCGCATCCTTGTTGATATGATCCAGGGTATACAACATCGTCTCGAGGGCCTGGATCCCGCCTTGGGGCATGATCGGGCCACACGTCCGGGAGTCCTCCCTCTCGTGCACCATCATCAACCCCCCGAGGATAAGATCCCCTCCGACATCTGCCTCCTTCTTGACCGGCCACTGGAGCTCCGCGTCCTCGCGGGTCGTGACGAGGCTCTCGCTCTGGATCAAGTCCATGTGTCTCCGCCGCTTGCTTCGCGGCGCCTCCGGGTCGAAAGAGCACTGCCTCTCGAGTTTTTTGTGGCGGACCTTGTTCACGGCCCTGCATTTGACGCCCGGCGGTTTCTTCCCCAGCGTGACGTCACTGAGAGTCACGCCGGCCTCGACCAGGAGCGACACGGCCAATATGCCCAGCACGATTCCGGGCCGCCTCATCTTTAATCAATCTAAATTTGACATCCCTCCGCCGTCGGGCCCCCTGGCTTCACGACATGATAAACGACCACCGCGCTTTGACCTCGACTCCCTTTTGGGGGTTTTTCTCTTCACGCGCTATTCGCGGGACGCATTTGTACCTCTGGAGCTTCGGAGTTCGAATCGGTGCTTAGATCAAAGTTCCGGGAGCAGAAAATATTGAAGGATTCATACTTCAAAAAACACGGAAGATTTTCGGAACTGCGATAGGGAGTTCGAATCGGTGCTTAGATCAAAGTTTCGGTAGCAGAAAAAGTCGAACGATTCATACTTTGAACAATATCCAGAAGATTTTCGAAACTACGATGTGGAGATCGAATTGGTGCTTAGATCAAAGTTTCGGGAGGAGAAAATATCGAATGATTCATACTTTGAACAGTATCCAGAAGATTTTCGGAACTGCGATGTAGAGTTCGAGTTGGTGCTTAGTTCAAAGTTTCGAGAGAAGAAAGTATTGAGCAAGTCATTTTTCAAACAATGCACGAATATTTTAAATGGCGAAGGTCGAAATAATGCTTATTTCATGTTTTGAAAGTGCATCTTATAAGCACAAGTCGGACATGTTAGTGGGACTCGAATTGATACTCAAATCAAAGTTTAAGGAGACGGAAATGATCTGCAATGATCCATATTTCGCACGGATTGTAAACGTTGAGGGTGTGAATTGTACGCTTGTAACACATCTTAAATGCATGTTCATTTGCAAGTCGGACTTTGAGTTGAGGGAAGCAGTCGAATTTCACCAGAAGCATCCATGTTAAATGGTCATCCTTATGCGTATCACTACGAGGTTCGAACTGATTCTAAGATAAAAGTTTTTAAAAAATGCTTACGAAAGCTTTTGTAACGAGAGTGTCTGAGGATAAATAATGGACGAATCTCATGCGTTTAAAACAGAATATGACGGTTATTTAACGAAAAAGGTGGAAAAAAAATTATTTTACGTATGGAAACATCTTTTCGATACACGCGATCAATGAAATTTCAGCAACTTTGAGTTACCGGAAACAAGATGACGGTTGCCGTAATCGAAGAATTCATCAATAATGCGATAGTTTCAAACCCGAAATCGATCAGCGCTCTTCATGTAAAAATCACTCTCGGTACGATTGTTTGCGGAAGAAATTCGATTATCGCACGAACACACAGCGACACACAATAGTTGATGGCGGTTTTCTGTTTTAGTTCATCTGTAAAGAAGAGAATCGTTTTTTTTCACGCACGACTAAGTCTTTAAATTTTAACCGTATTCCCATTATATTGTGGCATGGCAGAGGTATACCTCTCGGTTCAGTCAGAATGGAATGATATTCTACCTTTCCGACATACTTCTCCATTTGAAGTAATGACAATTAACAGATACCTACTGAGCAAAAACATCATTTGGAGTGAGTTTAACAGAGACGCCTCAAGTCGCATTTAAGAAAAAAGGTGATTTAAAAGTGTTTTTGAATTCAGCTGATGGTATTTTTTTCCCTGTGGAAAATTCGGAATTACGAAAAAAGATGTTAGATGTAGAAATAACAGTCAAGTTCTATCTTCAGCACTAAGTCTTAAAGGGGAACTGAACTTTCAACCGCTTTTTCTGAATTGAGACTCGGTGCAACTGGGTGCATCTCAATTAAACTCGATCCGGTTCGAAACTCTCATGGTTTAAGTCTCTGAAGGGTCCGTCTCCAATATAGGAGCGAAATTATCAAAATGACAGGAATTAATCTGAAATTTAAGGGATGGAAAATACGTTTTTATGAATGACTAGGAGTTGCTCTGAGTGAATTGATTTCATGAGTATGAAACTGCAACAATCTTTCGACTTTTTTTGAAACAAAAATTGTGGGCTACCTTTAGAGTAAGCTAAAAACGAGGGTCCAAAAACGTTTCAGATTTTTCTTCAGGGAATACGACTGTCTGAAGAAAATATGTTTTGTTCTTTTTTCTACTTTTGTTTCTAAACAAATTCTCTCAAATTAAAAGTGTAAAATAACTATCATATTTAAAAATTACGCAATATTTTATGCTACGTTTGTACCATAACTTAAACGTCCAAATATTCTCACTTCATTTAAAGTCTAGCACCAACGTATTATAGAATTTATTATACGATTTTGATGACATTTAATGTCCAATCCAATTTTGATAGTTTTTCATCTAGAGCTCTTCATGGTGTGTTGGCGTCATTTTGAAGGTATGATGGATGAACATCCGTCTTATCTTGCGTTAGAACATTTTGTCAGCAAAAAATTAAAAATATTTAGAATGGGGTTTCGGTGTTTTTGCTTAGCACATCAGTATTTGTACAGAATTGTACTGATTTTCATTTGTGATCGATGACAAATCAGTAACATTTTCAGCTAAAAATGCTCAAAAGTTGCCTTTTGATGATTAAGAAAAATGACATGAAAATGCAACGTTGAGATACTGTTCATTTCATGTGTCTAGGAAACGACATTAATGGTGAATTTGCACCAAAACATTTTTATTTCTTCATCTGAGAGTACTTGGTGGGCTGAGTTCTTATCATATTTTTTTCTAAAACAGGAAATTTTAGAGAAATAGATTTTAAAGTGAGAATATAAGCCACTTTGTGACGTCATCTGGCGGAATTTCTCAACACATATATTTGGACAGATTAGACATTTTGTCACATTTCCTCCTACAATCGTTCAATATTTAGAGCCCAAGAATATCTTCGTGCTCAGCTATCTCGGCATAGTTTCATTTTAAACGTGAAATTCACAAAATTTCAGACACCTGCGAATTAGTCATTCCACCCAGAGGTAGCCCTCGAAACCACCCCGAGAAGTATGCCAACCACCCCAATATCGAAAAAAAGGCGGGAAAACGTGGCTGGGAAGTAACACTGACCACGCTGCGAGTGGCTGGCGCGAGTGCGCGGCGATTCATTCGCGCGAGCGTATCGTCAAAAGCACGAGTGTCGCGGAGCGAGAAACGCGGTACGCTACAGCGGGAAGCGCCATGTGACTGACTCGCCGAGCGGCGAATTGCGAGCCGGAGACGTCAGGGCGCAAGCTGCTCCCTCGCCACCCTCCAACCCCCCCCCCCTCCACTCCCGCCCCCGCTGCACCGACCCCGTAATTGAATCTCGCGGGAACGGGGGCGGCCGGCGAGTTCCCGAAACTATTCGGGGGACGTGCGAAAAACGGCGCGAAAAGGACTTCCGCGCTTTTCGGCCGAGTTCCGCGTCTAATGTGCCGTGATAGCGAGGAGAGCCGTAAGTGCAAAAATGAAGTTTTGAGAAAATTGGCTCACTGGCGGAAAACCTGGAAATTCCATTGCAAACGTACGATTTTACAAGGCAAAGAGAAAATTTCGCCAATATTGTAATCTTAGGGGTTAGATTTGCAATTGTTTCATACGTATAGCGGTTCTCTACGGAATTCGAAAAAAACTAAATACTCAGCTAGCATATTTTATACTATTTAATGCGACAAAGTTGCTAGCTCATCTTTACCAGAATTGTCAGTTAAGCTTTACTGACTATTGTGCTTTATACGGCCGTGATAGCGAAGGGAGTGCAGTAAATGCAAAAATGAAGTTTTGAGAAAATGGGCTCACTGGCGCGTGACTCGGAAAATTTCATTGAAAGAAGTTATCGTTCTATGTCAAATTGTCACCAATCATCCGGAAGACTCTCAGAAATCGTTTGGATGATTAAAATACGACGAATTTTAGTTCAATTTTTTATAAAAGGTGCTTTTCAATTTCATTTTTGGCTAAAGTTAGGCAAGACAGCCGTAAATGCTATCTTTTGGATTCTTTCGTGGTTGCATTTAGTACACATGAACACACTTCAGAAATTGGCAGAAAAATCATTCCAAGAATCGTATTCTACGTATTATTATGAAGAGAAAATATACATATATTAGAATATTTGAATTCGTACCTTGCTTGGTGGTCCATTTGAAGAGAAAGAGCCTTTAGATGGAGGGGAGGATGAAGAAGAAGAAGAAGAAGAAGAAGAGGATAAAAAAGAAGAGAGAAGAAAAAGAAGAAGAAGGGAAAGAAGAAGGGAACGAATAAGGGAGAGAAGAATAAGAAAAATAAGAAGACGTAGAAGGAAAAGAAGAAAAATAAGGGGGAAAAGATAAAGAAGAGGAAAGGATAGAAAAAGGAGGTAGGAAAGAAAAAGATGAAGAAGTAAAAGAAGAAAGGAAAGAAAAAGGAAAAGAAAAAGAAGAAGATGCAACAGTCGCCGCTTTACTTCACCACATTTCCTGATAAAAAATCGGCGGTACGTGAATATTCCGCGTCGATCTTTTATTGGATGGCGAGGATAAGGGGAACGTAAGTGCCATCGGAGGCAGTTATCCAAGTTCGCGACGAGAGAAGTGTGAAAGTCGGCGGTGAGTGAGGTCTGACGCCATAACCGTGATGGTGTTTGCAAACTTTACCGCCGAAGCGTGGGGACGGTCGGTCACACGGTCAAACGTCGTCTTTGGTCCTGGCGCGGCCAAGGTGTTTTGTCATACCGAGACCGCCTTGACACGTTTACAGCACTTGAGGGAAATTCCACTGCAAAGGACCCGCGACGATCGTCCGCGCACTGTAATCTCGTATTTTCTTCCTCTTATCTATCGACCTTGATGGATGCCCGCTGCGAACCCATCAGGCCGATGGTCGTTATCATAAACCGAACACGATGGATACGGTTATGAGATGAGACCAGGGAAAATATAGAGTGTCATGTACCACCGAGCTAAGGAAAAACACCATATCGACGGTGAAACTACCAAACCACGTATCTCGGTTTGCGACGTCGCAGACTTCCTGTCATACTTTATTTTTTAAATGAAAAACTACTTAACGTCCAGTCTTGAAAATTTCTGTGATTTTTCCTCTTCGTACGGAGAAAATTCTGTGAAAATTTCAAGGAATGATATTGATTTGGTCTACCTCAAAAAAATAAAATGCGAGCGTAGATTTTTAAACACCGCAAACGAGATACGTGGTTTGGTAGTTCCACCGTCGATATGAGCCTTCAGAGTTCCCAAAGAGCGACGCCAAGAATGGCACAATTTGGGCCAGAAGGGATTTTTCTGAAACCGGGCCCAAACGATACCTTATGATACCCTAAAACTCTGGTAAAAATTTTAGCTTGAGTATACGCACGGTTTTTGAGAAATGAGGGGGCAAAGTTGCCTAATCGCCATCATTCTGGACAACATTTCTACAGCAAAAAGACGGGAAAAATGGACGAAAAAGTTACACCTTTGATGAATTTCGGCTGTACATGTTCTCATTAGGTTCCCAAGCATTTAACTGTGTTCAGTTTCAAACATTTTGGTTGCACAGTGGTCCAAAATGAGGAGAAATCGTCGACAAATCAGGATTCTTTGTCAAATTTTTAGAAATGGAAGTAAAATTGTCGGTCTACTGCAGTTTTCATGGCTAACAATGTTCTCATCGGTCATCAATGCATGAAATTGTGTTCAGCTTCACAAAATCGCACAGTGGTCAAAAATGAGGGAATTAGTGGACAAATTAAGATCCTCTGTCAAACTTCTTAAAAATGAAGTGAAACTGTTGGTCCCCAGTAGACTTTAGATCCCGGAAAAATTCTTTAAATTCTTTTTTTGACTATTTAAATCTTTTTTTTAATTTTTTCTCTCCATTTTTACTTCTTTTTTTTAAATTTCTGAAAGTTTGCATATTTTATTGAGATAATGCTACAAAGTCTATTCTATAACAACATTCTATAGACAATACGGTCTGACATGTAGTAATAATTAAAAAAATTAAAAACATGAATTTTTCCGGGATCTAAAGTCTACTGGGGACCAACAGTATCACTTCATTTTTAAGAAGTTTGACAGAGGATCTTAATTTGTCCACTAATTCCCTCATTTTTGACCACTGTGCGATTTTGTGAAGCTGAACACAATTTCATGCATTGATGACCGATGAGAACATTGTTAGCCATGAAAACTGCAGTAGACCGACAATTTTACTTCCATTTCTAAAAATTTGACAAAGAATCCTGATTTGTCGACGATTTCTCCCCATTTTGGACCACTGTGCAACCAAAATGTTTGAAACTGAACACAGTTAAATGCTTGGGAACCTAATGAGAACATGTACAGCCGAAATTCATCAAAGGTGTAACTTTTTCGTCCATTTTTCCCGTCTTTTTGCTGTAGAAATGTTGTCCAGAATGATGGCGATTTGGCAACTTTGCCCCCTCATTTCTCAAAAACCGTGCGTATACTCAAGCTAAAATTTTTACCAGAGTTTTAGGGTATCATAAGGTATCGTTTGGGCCCGGTTTCAGAAAAATCCCTTCTGGCCCAAATTGTGCCAAAAAACGGTCGTTTTTGGCGTCGCTCTTTCCTTCAATAAAACGGTTTTTTTTAAAGGAAAGTTATGGAAATCTTCCCTTTAAATTTTCAAGAACTTTAGGTGAGATATTGCAAACAAAGTTATCTGAAAAATTGGAAGAAAAATATTTATTGGTTTACAAGAAAATTCGTGTTTTAGAAATAAAAATTTGGCAACGCCTGAAGGTTCATACGGCGCTTTTCCTTAGGATGACAATGTATGTCAAGAGTGTGGATAGATCGTTTTATGGGTGGCTTAGGGCTCAAGAGGGCAGCCAACCTCCTAACTTACAAAATGTCATTGCCAATCCTCCGATTCCAATACCAAATCAAGATAACCAAGAATGTTTACAGATGAGCGTCCTCTTGTGATCCTAGAATTCCAAGCTCGCAGTATGCACTTTTGGCAATGGTGAACACCGCGCGCGGTAGGTCCGACACAAAGAAAGTACGACTTTTTAACGACTTGAGCGCACAGCAACGCGCACTGTGCTTTATGCGCAATGCATGAAGTATCATGCCGGCTTGTAAGGCGCTACTATGCGTTCCGCGCCGTGCACGCCTGCCTTGTGACGACCGCATTGTGTTCGACGTGATCATTTAAACTCAGCGGTTTTCAACTTATGATTTTGAAGTTTTGTTACGGTTTGTTAGAATTATTGTCATTTAAAATGATGAAACTTTACATAAAACCCAAATAATTTTCTTCTCTTCATTTACATATTCTAATAAATAATTTTAAACAGAAACATACAAGTGAAGCGACTTTTACTTGTGGGCCTCCTCGTTGGTCAGTGATGTAGTGGCGTGCTTGTGTGAACAATATCATGCTATTCGACATTACCATGTCTGGCTTATCTGTAAAGGCATTTGTGTGCATAAGAAAACTAATAGTACATACGTTGTTCCTAAACGAAGCCAGAAGTTGTAGTTTCTAATTGCAAAATGAAGTTCATTTGACGAACGAGCCCTTTACACGAGACATAGTGCCACTTTCGCAACTGTTGTGTGGTCAGTGTAAATACGAACATGCAAAGCATATACGCGTAACTTTTTTTTAAAAAAAAACACACATAAAACTAAAAAAGTAAAATTCGAAAAAACAGTAAAACAAACCATCTGCCAATCCCCGAGTCATGTTGAATGATCAAACTAATGGTAAGATTTTGCTGTTAAGAATGTTACGCGTCGCGTATTCCCCCCTTCGATCGAAATTATAAAATGCAAAGAAGAGCTGTGATTGGTTGAAAAGTCATTTTTCTTCTGTCGAATAGAAAGCAGTGCACACCGTAACTATCGCTTTGCAGATGAAGAGCTCCATCTGGTCTGGTCCTTATCTTTGGCGATAAATTCAAGGAGCGGTAGATCACAGATAGGTGGTTGCACCGTACCTAACCTCCGTATCTGGTGAACTAACATAGTTCTTGAGTAGTATTTCAGCTCAAACTTCGCCCGCATCTATGTTGTGTGGCGTCCTCGTAGTTCACGTATCGTCGCTTCTCTGACGTGAAAACGTATCTCTTTTTCTACTTGAGCCCCAAAAAGCATGGAACTATATAGACAGAAGGGCTCACAAGGAAATTGAGAAACACTCTTGTGTCAGAGATGCTACGATATGCAGTAAAACAGTGCTCACCAAGACAAAGTTAGTGGGTAAGGTCGGACATGATATTGGAACTTGAAAAGCTCATATCTTCGTTTTTCTCTCGAACTTTAAAAGGAGGAATGTATCATATCTGCGAACTTTCCTTGCTTTTCTCTCTCCAAAAGCTCGTCATGTATTTTAGTTGTTAACATTTTAAAAACTCTACCTTTCATATTCTACTGCAAATATAAGATAGACCGACGGCTTAAGTCTGCAATCACATATCTCGTTTGCGATGTCTGAAAATCTCCGCCTGTATGTTATTTTTTGAAAGGAAAACAACTTGACATCATTCCTCGAAGTTTTTGCAGAATTATCTTCGCACAGAATAGAAAAATCACGGTAGTTTTAAAGAATTTCAGTCCAGTGGTTTTCAGTTTAAAAAATAAAGTATGACAGGAAGTCTGCAAAGTCACAAACCGAGTTATGTGATTGCCGACTTACACCGTCGAAATGTTATTTTTAAGGGCTAAAAAAAATAATTCGGTATACCATTGCATATCAATGGTGAAACAACCAGACCACGTATCTCCTTTGCGGGGTCTGAAAATTTCCACTCTCATTTTATTTTTTTAACAATCCAATATCATCCTTTGAAGTTTTCACTCAATTTTTTTCGCACTGAGAGGAACTATCACGGAAGTTTTCAAGAAGTTACGTTTAACAGTTTCCCATTTAAAAATTAAAGGAAAAAAATTAAAGGAAAAAAAAATGACAGGAAGTTTGCAACGTCCCAAATCGTGATAAAATGTGTGATGGTTTCACCGTCAACATGATGTTTTGTACAGAAAACTCTTTCCTGCATGGGGAAAGAATTGCTTTGCTTAGAATGGGCTATTCAACCACAATTTTAATGCAAACAAAATATATTCTGCCGTCCGCAGCAAAAATACAGAAGCTACAATTCAACAATTTGCATTTTTCTTCCGCACATACTATTCTATTTTCAGGAAACCTAACAACTAAGATGCCTCTTTTTGCAAAATTTGAATTCTCAGTTGTATGACACGGTTATTTTAAGACTAAGGAGGATACAATTTCTCGATAATAATACCTTCTTTTGGTGAAAATCTGAAAAAATCTATAATGGAGTTACGCAGAGGCAGATCCAGCAATGCGACAACAACGGATTCCCTCCATTTAAACCTATATGTTAATAATCGTTTCTTGTCGGACCACCTGGCCCCGCCAAGAATCGATATATCTCCATAGGTTTATATGGAGAAAAGCAATTGCTAATTTGCTGGATCCGCCAATGAAGTTACGGCGGTTTTGCTGAGAACGGCAGTATGGCCATTTGCCTCGGCATTTAAAAAATGCTTGATTTGCGGCGATTTCAACTTGCCGGCTCCCAACTTTCTAGGTTTTCTTCGGTTGCACTTCAAGACGGAATCGCAGCCGGTATGTGAGCGAACAATCTCGCGCTCCTGCCGAAACGTAGTGAAAGCTTTCTCTCCGAGATAATTCAGCCATAATTCGAGGGTGTGGGCGGCTTTTGAAGTAACGCGAACTATCTTTGTTCATCCCGCTAAATGTCCCGTGCATTTCGGTTACTCCCCCGCGGCGCGGGTGCACCAGCAGAGTCTACGTAGCCACTCTCGCCAACTTTACTTATGCATCGGTGGCTCCCCATCCGCTTAACCGCCATTTGCCTGCGAAACGGCTCCGGCAAAGTGCTTTTAATTTCGTTTAAGAGACACGCGATTTCGTTGCCGCCGTTTTCTCGCGGCTACGCAAGAGTTTCAATCCAATTTCCCGTAAGAAGTTGTTTTACACCGCTATCAGTTCGCGAACTGAGCTCATGCTCGCGGGGCAAAATAAACGCATGCGTTTATTTCGCCCTGCGGGCTGATTGTTCAAATTGATAGACAGAGGGATAAAAGACATACAGAAATGGGAAGGTTCCTGAGGGTGGAAACGGATAGTTACAAGGATTGTCCTGCGGGCTGATTGTTGACATTTATAGACAAAAGGATAGACAAAGAAGGAGACAAACAAAAATGGGAAGGATCCTATGGGCGGAAACGATAATTGCGACGATAAAAGAGGTAAGTAATAGACTAACCAACGGCAACCGACGAGAGACCCTTTAGTAAGTCTACCTTAGTCAGTGGCGTGGCGTGAATGATCGACTATCGATATCTCGCCATTTGAAGTTATGGTAAAGAATCGATTACCAAGGTGTTCGCTGCGAACACCCTGATAATTAATCGATCTTTTTTCATAGGTTTGAGTGGCGTATCAATCGATATATCGCAAAGCACGCCACGCCACTGACATTAGTCTATAAAAGCCAACTTTTTCAACCAAAAGGATCGCTCGATTTTCCCTCTGTCTTCATTGTCTACGGCTTTGTCTATCAATTTCAACAAGCAGCTCGCTGCTTGGTAGCGAAAGGAACGTTCGCATTACTCTAAATGTCAGATTAACTTTAATTGTAGACTGAAAACTGTTGAATAGAGTTCTCGGAAAACTCTTCCCACCCAAAAAAAGAGTCGAAAGATCGGAGTTTGAGTTTCTCGGAAACTTGAACTCCGATTTTCCGACTCGATAAATAATAATAGCTCTACTTAAATGCCTCCATTACCGCGTTTAGCAGCAAGGAACAAAACCACATTAGCTATTGCCAAATGTAATTTTTTACAAGAGAACTTTGTGCGGAATTTTTTTGGAAATTTTAAGGAATTTGCTTCGCACAATGCAAAAATTCACTAAAATTTGCAAACGAATCCCCACAGCCGTTCGTTTTCATGTAAGCACTTAAATTATGGCTCGGGCCCTTTCTGCTTAACGTGGTTCATATATCCGCTGCATGCCGTTCCAGTGCAATTAGGTATATCTATTCATAAAATAAGCTTCATATCTCGAAAGCGATCGTCCAATTTATTGCCTACTTTGGCCCATCAACAATAAAATACCGAAACAGGACTGAAGTAAATGCTCAAAAGCGAAGAATATGGCATCCAAAGACAATCCGCCGTGAAAGATAGGAGCAAAGGGTGATCTTGGAACACCGCTGAGAGCTAAGATCGAAAGGCTCCGAATAAAAAGAGAGACGCGTGAACGAATTGCAGGATAATATAAACCCTTTTCATTTCACCGTGTCAAATTGAAACTCGAAAAAGCAGTCGGCAGGATTTGCACGCTACGCTTTACCTGTCAATGGTGGAGCGAGGGGGCAGGGGGAGTGAATTCGAATAGTGTTACGTCTTCCTTGTTCTGCATCCAGAAACAAATGGTTTTAGAATACTTTATGAAGATGTCTACGAAAAGTGTCGTTTGGCCGGGACGTATTCGTTTGAATTTATCTCGTCTTGTCAGCAGCATCAGCTCTAAGCCGCGAGCGTGACAAGTTTGGGAACTAGCGCTGCTGCCTTTTCTGTGAAAAAACCTTCGAATTATAAAACGGATACATAAAGAGAGAAAGTGTGGTTTGAAGTAGAGTGATATGAGAATGGTAATCACGAAGAGACTCAATGGTAGCAAATTGATGGCAGAGGAACAATACCACATATCTGCAAACTGACGATTTTGCAGGGCAAAGAAAAAACTTCGTCATTTTTGTAATTTTTAGGTTAGATTTGCAGTTTTTACAGTGCTTACGTACGAGATTGGAAAAAACATCAGTTTGCGTATTTAATATTGAAGAATGCGGCTCAGTCGATTTTGCCAAAATTTTCAGTTGGGTGGTTTGGGTTCAGTTTGGGTTCCTTAGTCTTCGAAATACCATATAACTCTAATCACATTCACCAAAAGTATGTTAAATGCTACCAGATTCCTGGTTACCGTTACCCTTTAGTATCTCTGTGTCAAAAATCAAGTAGACTCGTGATAAAATTAACCATATATCTGGTTAAAAACCTGGTAATTGATTAAAAAATCGAGCTACAAGCCAAAATAAACAAGTGATGTTCCAAGTGGTTGTTCCTAATGCACCGAAGAAAATCGAAGTTTGTAGGCGGTCTAAACGTTTGCTTTGTTTACGGTAAGTTTCATATTATTTCTCATCTACCTGTAGCTTGAAATATTACTTGTTTATTTTGGCTTGTAGCTCAATTTTTTAATCAATTACCATGTTTCATATTTCCAGCCAAATTTGGCAATAAAATGCCTCTGGTAAAATTTAGTTAACCTAAGATTGTGCGTGGGACGTAACTCTCTTTCAAATGGAATACTCAAGGGAATATATTGATTGGATAAACCAAATTTCACGAGGGCCAAAAAGTTGGTAACTTCGAAAAGATTAGAGTAAGCATGATGCTCGGTGGAACGTCCAATTTTGAAAATCTAATAAGAGGACAAAATGTTTGTCACTATAATATGCGCCTCAAACTGCCAACACACAATGAAATTGTGCTTTAAAAACATCACCCCTCAGATGAGATTTTGGATTATTCAGGTGTCTCCGATATGCATTTGCTTTTTACGCTAAATATTATTCGAAAGTCTTTTTGGCAACTACGAAAAAATCAAAGTACGCATAATACTCAGTGGAATGTTCACTTTTGAAAATCTAATATGTACAAAATGTTTGTCACTACGATATGCTCTTCCAAATTGCCAACACACAATATAATTGTCCTTCGGAAAAATCATCCCTCAGAGAAAATTTCGGATCATCCAGGTGTCTCCGGTGTGCATTTTGCTTTTCACGCTAAAAATTATCCGGAAGTCTTTCCGTGCAAAGCCGGAAGAGGTGAGATGTTTAAAAATTAAAGCGGAGCCACAATCCCTCCCCTCCGCCCGCCCACCTTCTCACTCTCTTACTTACACATTTCGTGGAAACCCTCGAAATTCAGAAATCTATTATTTATTCAACGAACAAAAAAGGGGGCCGGTCTCGTTAGCCTCACACTCACCCAATTAGGCATCACGCCGGATTGGGCACTCCGTTCGTGAAGATAACAGGGTATGCATGGAACAGTTCTCTCGAGGTTTTAAAATTTTAATCGCGCCGCGCTATTGAAATATTTCAAGGGTCTCGTCGCGCTTTCAAGCCTGAATTGAGGATCACTTGGCTTGGATTTGCGTTCATTATTCATGCGTGATTCTACGAGGCAGAGGACGAGGTTCGATGGAACCTGTTCTCGCCATCCTTCACAGAGAGTGTTTAAATAAAGTGTCACGTCAGTTCGTTGCTCCTCTGACGTAAGGGCGTATCTAGATTTTCGCATGAGCCCTGGAAGGGATGGAGTTATATGGACAACAGGGTTCATGTTGAATTCGGGATGCGCCCTTTTGTCCGAGGGGTGACGAGTGAAGCGATGCCGCGGGTGATTCAGTCAGGATGTTCTGCAAATTAGGGAAGCGTGCGAGGCGCTTCTTTGACGGCAATTGGCGTGAAGTGTGTTTCAACCGATTCGCCTTCATTCAACAAGTGGGCAAATGTACTTTCTCACGAGTCAGTCTAGTGGCTTATACATAATGTAAATGTATAAAAATACATAAACGAAAAGTAGTCTATTTATTCTGACAGTTATCAGTTCTAAATTGAAAAAAAAGTTCACTTTTTAGTAACTTAAAAAGAGAAAAATCAAGTGTTAACACAGCCGAAGATTGAAGGGACGTGTTGGTCCCACGTGCTATAACTTTTCCCTCGAATTTGAGCGTCACCTAAATAGAGCGGAGATGTGCGAGTTAACGCATCACATCATCGCGCCTTCAATTTTGCGGATACAGCACGGACATCCATCAAGCACGAATAGTCGTATCTCTGCGCCGTTATCAACGCGTGACTTTTCCCTCGCGCAAGTCGTTGCATCTTTTATTTTCTTAAATTACTATCAATTTTGCAGACGCTTTCGAATTTTAAATTAGAATTTTTATGGATAAAAATTTCGAAAGTAGTTCTGCTGAAATTTGGAGAAAATAGGTCGGACTCGTTTTTTACTTTTTTGCCAAATCTGAGTGCAACCTCATTGGCAGCGTAGAGCGAAGCTGAGCGAGTTCACGCCTCGCGTCTTAGCGCCTTCAATTTTGTAGATGCAGCACGGACATCCATCAAGCACGAATAGTTGTATCTCTGCGCCGTCATCAACGCGTGTCTTTTCCTTCCGTGTATTTCCATATTATGTATGTTTCTGTTTTCCTTTTTTACAGGGATACTTCAAGGGCTACGTGAGCTGAAAACAGGAGAGACGTAATCAATCGGCCTTGGTTTTTTTACTTTTCTCCCGAATCTGAGCGACACCTCATTATCAGCATAAATCGGAACATAGCAAGTTAACGCCTCTTGCCATCGCATCTCCAATTTTGCAGATGCAACACGGACATCCATAAATCACGAATATTTGTACTTCTGCGCAGCGCTGTCATCGACGGGCGTAAAAAGATGTCATATTTTTAAAACATGAAATAAGTTGAGGTTAAGTTTGTTCAAAATAAACTATGATGTGTCGAAATGAATGATCAATTAAAAAAGGAAAAGGAAAAAATGTTTAAAGGTATTTCAACGGTTGTAGTAGACGCACGTCTAAAATTTGGTGTTTTGGCGCGAGTTATTGTGTGTCAGGGATTTTTTTTTGGACGACTACCCTCATAAATTTCAGGCAGGTTCAAATTGGCCAGACTATCTCTCCTGGGGGAGTTACAAATGGTGGATGCGGAAAGGGTGTGCGAAAGCGTCAGACTGTAATCAATAAGGTAAACATCTCAAAAACAAGCAGTGAACTCCAACACAATGTGTTGATAAGGCGCGTCATTAACTCGCAAATATCAACCCCTTTAGTTTTCATTTACAGAGATTTCAAAATAGGCAAACAGCACAACAAGAGAATTCACGATCCAACACTGCGAGGTCAAAGACGCACCTTGACGAGACCGTGTATCGTGAAAGTAGGAAGCTAATCGAATTTAAGTTTTTTGATCTGCCTCAAGCAAAATCTTATCAGATTCTTGAAGAAAAGTGCTACGGAATAATTTAAGCAAAGAAAGGAAAAATTCTGTCGAACTCCTAGAAGATAAAGTCGATTTAAAGGTATTTTGGGGCTAAAATACCCAAATCACCGGTAGTAAAAATCCCGTTATATTATTGAAAAGAAATTAACTCGATATAAATGCAATTGCATTATATAGTCTTGATTTTGTTATTTTAAACGTATTTCCATGCAAAGAAGTTCAACCATGTCGTTGCTTTATTCATTCATGAATTGAAAGTAAGCAATCTACATCCCGAAAATCTACTGATTTGCGTAAAAAATTGCAGAAACTTGATATACCAGGTCGATGCACCCACTCGTTGAATTTACCAACCAATTTTGTGAGTGCAAATGTGTAAGAATCAATATGCTATAGTCATTTTGGGTGCATTTATTTTTCATGAAACAATAATAATTTCAATCCCGAAAAACCATCAATTTTCCGTATAAAATCGAAAAAATCAAAATATGTCAACTCCCCGACGTGAAAATTAGATTCTACGTATGTAAATACTTATGTATCGATATGCTGAATAGAAACTAGGTGTGGATAGTCAGAAGCCCGCGGCAACATTAATTCAACAGAAAAACTGTAAAAATTAGATCGGATTTTAGCCGCTTTGCCCGCCTCTCCTCGTTACTTACAACAAACCGTTCTTATACTCATCTCAAAATTTTTCTCAGAGCTTTGGGTTATTATTAGCTTCCATTTAAACTCCGGTTCGATGGCCGAATCGGCTGCCAAAAAAGCAAGCCACTGTTGAAGGGTTCTATGAGAAATTCGTGATATTATCGGCTCTCAGGAAATCACCCCATGGCTAAAATTGGTGGTATAAATGTTTAAGTGCTTAAAATAATCGTATTCAAGAAACTAAGGAATTAAACTATGGAGTCAATTTCTTTTTAATAATATAACGAATTTACTACCGGTGATTTAGCTATTATAGCCCCAGAATACTTTTAAAGCGCCTTTGCGTTCCAGAATCTCGACGGAATTTTTTTTTTTTTTTTTTTTTTTTTTTTTTTTTTTTTTTTTTTTTTTTTTTTTTTTTGGCTTAAACGATTCAAGAAACATTGTAGTTAAAAATATAAAGATTTTTCGATTTGGACGTATAAAAAATGTTTAACTCGTTCAGGCACACCGTGTATTGTATGGAGTACTGCTGTTATTCGACCGTTGTCTTCAGGTCAAAATTCTTACAAAGAAGCCCCTTGCAAGAGGCGAATTTTTTGTAATTTCTCCCAGTTTTTTCAGCGTTAGGTATGTAAATGAATTGCTTGTCAAATTTTGAGGTCAATTATATTTAATTGTAATTTATACTGTCTTTTTTTCCCCTTCATTTTATTTTTCGTGTCGAGGAGTCGAGGTTTTGTTGATTTCTTCGGATTTCGATTACTGTAACTTCTCTTCTATTCGGCCGATTTTTATGAATGAGGTCTCTTTTTATTTGTGTTTTAACGGAGAGTAAGGAAAAAATTGATAAATACATGCGAAACAATTTTTTTTGAAAATTGGATGAATCCTAGCGTGACGGTGAAATGGTTAATGAAGCGTGAGTAATTGGGGTACGGGTATCGGCCGCGTTGGGACCCAAGGCGGCCCAAGGCCCATTGTTCTTCGTGACGCCGACGCAGTGATCAGGAGCGTGGGGACGAGAGGGCTGAGTGGACTCCTGTATGAGCCACGTTTAGCAAATGGTCTAATGAGTCTCGAGGCTCATCACAGATTGCACTTACCACTATCCTGCTGGCCCCGGCTATCAGAGCAAGGAGTACCAACTTTTGAAAAGGATACCAGTGGTGTGGAGATATGACAAAGCAACGTTGTGAACAAAACTGAGTGAGTGAAATTCTCATTCAAGGAGTGCCGAACTGGTCAGCCATCCTCGAATCAGTTCGCTTGCTTCCGCTTATATATGCATATTTTAAATCAGCGCGCCCTACTCTTAGGCTTTTTTTAAAAAAACCAAGTAACGTAGACTCTTGGTATTCACTGCACATAAACTAGCGAGCCCCAGAATGAGAAACAACTTTAAATCATAATTATTGACGGATAAATAAACTTTTTACACGCTTTGGAAAATCTCAGAAGTTCGCGGTAGTCACTTTTCGGTAAGGAACTAAGGGACTCGGTTATTGTATCGAGCAGGGTTCGAAACGATCGCAAAGGCGGTATACTACGTATACGCGCCAATAGTATTTCCTCCCTTAAAAAACACAGGAATAACATATCAATACTTCAAAAACTAACAAAATCAACATATTTAAAACGGGGCAATTTAACCCGACAGAGACTTTGTGCAGAAAAAAAGGTTTTGAGCATCTACGGGTTAAGTTGCTGAGCACTCCTGTTGAATGATGGACGTAAAAAACTATAAGTATAATTATTTTTCAAATGAGATATTTTCAAAAATTTTACGCAGTGATACCTTCGGTAATTTATTTTATTTCATATATGGATAGCTTAATTTGAATCAATTCATTTGTTTTTATAACAAGTTTTAGTTATTTTTAAAACTCCCCAACTTAACAAATTGATATAGATAACGTTTTTCGGTTTATTAATGTAACAAAGCGACGTAAAATGCAGCTGAGCTTGATTTCAGCCGATTCGATACTTCTAAAAATAACTCAAGAAGAAGGGAGTAAAAGAAAGTCATGTCTCTAGAAGCTATCATCGGAGGAACAGTGTAGACCGAGATGAGAAGAATCAAAGTTTTATTTGAATAATCTCATCACAAGAAAATATAACGAGTATCTCGCTGTGCAAGTCGATGAAGCAACTCAGAGCTATCAAACTTAATCACGCGGTTTGATTTCGACGTGTAATCGCGAGGGCAAGCCGGCTCATATCTCGATAAAATTCAGATGATCACGGAGAAAGTAGTTGAAAGCTCCGCCACCAGAGCACGCTAGCTATCGGGGAAGCGTCGCCTCCAAGTTCCGCCGACAGATGGCGTCACGATGAAAGTTATTTCGAGTTCAAGCGTTAGAACTCTTCTTCGCAAAGGTAATGTGGGTGGGATTTGATGAAAACTTTTAAGAGCAAAGCTTCGACTTTCTTCTTACTTCGCGACTAATGGAAAAAGACACTTGCTTTGAACTTGCACTGTTAGCAGTGCATGTGACTCTGACATTGATTGAAACTTTTAAAAGCTTTCGCGGGATGCAAACACATGATTTGCGAACTGCGATTTCCTCCGTCTCTTCGTCTCTAAAACATGTTTAATACCATAGGTAGATTTATCGGTGTTAATCTCATAAAAAAGCAATCTGTACGTTATTTCAATTAAATCAGTTCATAAACTATAATACAGGTGAGGAGGTTTATATTTAAGGTTTCTCAAGTTGCCAAAAATAACCCTGAATAATTGTTCAGATAAATTCACACAAGTTTGATGTTGAAAAAAGAGAACCAGTTAGATAAAACTTGAGAAAAATCTGCAACTCAAATATTCATTTACGAAATCTGATGTTTTATTTTTCACAGCGAACAAAATATAAAATTTCACCTACGTATTTCGATTAGATTTAAAAGGCGCCTACTGTCTCGGTGTATCGTAATATCCAAACAAACAACTCCAAGGAAGCGACATTACGAAAATTTACGATTCCCCCTCTCCTCACTAAAACGCATACATTTAAACGACGAAACATGATTGTTACATCGCGTTAAGCATAAAAGAACCAAGCCACATAAGTTCTTGCCAAATAATCGAGCGATTCAATTTTTTTACATTGAAACGGTGGTAAGGATTTTTGTGCAAATTTCAATGAATTTTCTGCATAATGCAAAGGGAATTTTTTACAATTTTCAAAGGAATCCGCACAAACGTTCTATCATAAGAAATGAAATTGCCTAATTAAATTTGGCATTAGCTGATGTGACTTGGTTCCTGTCTGATAGACGCGGTCCAGTTACTTAAGTGTTCATTAATGTTACTTGGACAAAACTAACTTTAAATGATTTTAAAATACTAAAAAAGAAAAATTACAGAAAATTCACCAAATTGTCTCCTCTAGATACAAACTCCCGCACGAAAAACCGCAATCAAGATATGGCTTCCTGCACCCAATGCCTTAATTCGAGTCCATTAAAAAAAATTAGCAACGTCCGAGAGCTCATACGTTTTTCTTCCTCAGCACGGTGGCAAAGCACAACAAAAGGTTTTTCATGGTGTCCCGCGTCCACTCCACTCGCAATATTGCCAGAACGCATTTAAAAAGCAGTTTCTCCCCTTCGAACCCATTGAAAATATCCACATTTTACCTCACAAACTGGCATGGTTGACCGCTCGTGAAAACACAAGAATTAACGGCGGACGACCCTTATCTTTTTACGAGCCCTTTTACGAGCTCCAGTCGAAATGCCGCATAGCACGCGACACGAGGACACAAGGACAAGAGGACATTACTGTCGTTCTGAGGTAAAACGCCGTATGAAAATTCGAGAGGTGCCAAATTTTCCTGGCTGAAACATACATTTCTGGGGAAAGTTAGGTATATTTTCCCTTGAAATTTCCCGATATTTCACATTAAATTGCGAAAAAAAACTGTCTGAGGAAATTGGAAGATAAATAAGTGCAACTTTACCAAGAAATTCACATTTCATCGAATCAATTTTGGCAACGCCGGAAGGCTCATGCGGCGTTTTTCCATCATACGAAAAGTACACGACGAAACGGAGGAAAAGTCAAGAGGTGCGCCGCGTCTTACCTTTAATGAAGTCCAAGGCCATTTCGAGGCCGTAGGTGTCCTCATCTTATTCTACACATTTGCCTGTAATATTTAACATCCTAGAAACACGAATAGTTGCGTCAAGGCCTAGCCATTGAAAAAGCCAGATTTCCTTTAATTTTTGGGCGCAACTTCCTTATGAGGTGCAGCGCCCTTTGCAGAGGTTTTGTTTCGTATGTACAAAGACAATTGGCGCAAAACTGTGGCAATAAATTCGCATTTAATCAAAGCAATTAGGCAACGTCTGAAGTTTCATACGACGTTTTTCATATTATGTGAGGACACGACGAAATGTAGGAAAAGTCGAGAGGTGCGATTCATCTTTGATGAAGCCAAAGGCCAATTCAAGGCCGTAGGTGTCCTTATCGCCGTGATGTGTGTAATTTAAAACGCCGTATGGATAGTTGAGAGTTGCCAAAAGCCCCCGGATGAAATATGTATTTCTGAGGAAAATTATGCATATTTTTCCTCGATATTTTCAGATATTTTTGATTAAATTGCGAAGAAAATTGTCTGAGGAATTAGAACATAAAAAATGACAAATTTTCCGATAAATTCACATTGAATCAAATCAATTTTGGCAACGCCTGAAGGCTCATACGGCGTTTTTCCGCCACACGACGAAATGGAGGAAAAATCGAGAGGTGATTCTTACCTTTGATGAAGTCCAAGGCCATTTCGAGGCCGTAGGTGTCCTTGTCGCAGTCGTCGAGGATGTGGGCTCCGAGGGTGACCTTGAACTTCTCGGTTTCGGCGTTGATCCTATCCAGCGTGTACAACATCGTCTCCAGGGCCTGGACCCCGCCCTGGGGCATGACAGGGCCGCACGCCCGCGAGTCCTCCCTCTCGTGCACCATCATCAACCCGCCCAGGATCAGATCCCCAGGGATCTCCGCCGACCGCTTCACCGGCCACTGGAGCTCCTCCGCCGCACTCGACCGCGATTTCTTCCGCGATTCGTCGCTCAGAGGCAGATCCATCGACGGAGTCCCGCTCGTTCTTTTCCTTTTCGACCCGAACACATCCGATAACGTTTTTGAAGAGTCGTACTCATCCGATAACGTTTTTGAAGAGTCGTACTCATCCGATAACGCAACGGTGGAGATTTGTCCGATGTTGAACGTATGGATAGAGTCTGTTTCTCGATTTTTCAGACTATTCACCGCAGTCGACTGTGATTCATCACTCAGCAACAAATCCATCGAAATTCCGTTTTTCCTTTTACTTCCCGACTCGAACGCATCCGATAACGTTTTTGAAGAGTCGTACTCATCCGATAACGTTTTTGAAGAGTCGTACTTATCCGATAACGCAACGGTGGAGATTTGTCCGATGTTAAACGAATGGATAGAGTCTGTTTCTCGATTTTTCAAACTATTCTCCGCACTCGACTGTGATTCATCACTCAGCAGCAAATCCATCGAAATTCCGTTTTTCCTTTTACTTCCCGACTCGAACGCATCCGATAACGTTTTTGAAGAGTCGTACTCATCCGATAACGTTTTTGAAGAGTCGTACTCATCCGATAACGCAACGGTGGAGATTTGTCCGATGTTGAACGTATGGATAGAGTCTGTTTCTCGATTTTTCAGACTATTCACCGCACTCGACTGTGATTCGTCACTCAGCTGCAAATCCATCGAAATTCCGTTTTTTCTTTTACTTTCCGACCCGAACACACCCGATGACGCTTTTTTCGAGATATATCCGGCGTTGAACGAAGAAACAGAGTCTGTTTCTCGATTTTTCAGAATATTCATCGTGCTCAACTGCGATTTGTCACTCAGAGAAAAATCCATCGGATGCCCGTTTGTTCCATCCTTTTTTGACCCGAACACATCCGATAAGGTTTTTGAAGAGATGTGTCCTACGTTGAGCGTAGACATGGAGTCTGTTTCTCGATTTTTCAAACTATTCACGTCACTAGATTGCGATTCGTCGCTCAGGGAACCCATCGGCAGATTCCGATTCGTATTTTCTTTCGACCCGGACACAATGTCGTACTTATCCGATAACGATTTCGTAGAAACATGTCCGACGTTGAACGTAGAGATAGAGTCTGTTTCTCGAGTTTCCAGACCATTCACCTCACTCGAAGGCGATTCGTTGGTTCGTTTCCTTTTCGATCCGAAAACACTGTCATGTCCGTCCAATAACCGTTCTGTAGAGATATGTCCGATAGAGTTAGTACCGGAGTCTGTTACTTGATTTTCCAGACTTTGATATTTCGGCGTGACTGCGTCCTGCTCGAATTCGAGCTGGGAATCGACGAGTGTAGGAAGCGTCGTTCTGAGATTTTGGCGTTCCGCAGGGTGAAATTCAGCTTCGTTATATTTCGGTTCCTGGCCCGTGTCTTGAAGCGGGGTAGTTTTAATAGAAGACGCTACAGTCGAGAAAGATTCGTTACTGAATTTGTTCGCTAGAGGGCGCCCCGAAGGGTTGAGCGTTGAACTTGACGCGGCTTGGTCAACGGTATAACTTGAGCAACAAGTTTCGGAGGCGCTCCCTGGTAAGTCCCCCGCTTCTGTCATTTTTCTTCTGAATGGCTTTCGTTTGTTCGAGTTGATATTTCTTTTATGGGCGTCTCGTAACTCGGCCGGGAAGAGTTGCTCGGCTGAACTTTCGGAAGTGGATCTTGGAGCCATGCTCGTGGAAAATAGGTCGTTGGTCGTGAATAAATCGTCGGGTGAGGTCACGTTGAAGCAGCCGCAATCAGGTAGACGAGGGATGTTTAAAACTAGAAGAACCCCGAAGAAGGCAAACGACATCCTTTGCCGGCATTAAAACAGCATCGGTTGGGTCGCCAGTGGAGAAGCAGGTCTCTATCTCGATCTGAAATCAAATAAAATAGAATCCAGTTAGTTTAAATTTAAGTATACAATATGAAGATAAGAAAGCTAGTAAGCGAGGCCAGAACATTAAACACAGTAAAAGGCAGAAGGTTTCCCTCATTTTCCGCTGAAAAAACACGAAAAAATAAATATAAAATTAAGTGGCGACCTCACTTTAGCCCTTGTCGCGTAACCACTCGATGTCAGTACCAAATATTCGGTTTTAAGACATTCCGTCGACGATATTTGGTCCGCGCACCTGTTTTGTCCAGTAGTTTACGTCCACGCGTAAAATAAGGAAAAGTGACTTGGTTCAAGCGTTATATTTTAGTCAGTATGTATGTAAAATTATACTGACAATATCGAAATGAGAACATTGGGAGAGAAGGATGTGTTCTTATGTTAACATATTTTTTAAATGAAATATTACTATCTTCTTTTGATTCATCTTATCAAATTGTCATTAGTAAATATATGGTTTTATTTCCTTAAATTTTCCGAAATAAAACATACCCTATATATACATTTTCTCTTCTTTTCTAATGAAAATATTACTTCATTTTAGAAACATTTACATTTTTAAAACGTGGCAAATAATTTTAAAACCTTTTCCAATAGATGGCATCATCGATCTTAATCTAAATAAGCCGTATTTGTAATGAAATAAACTGTACAGAATGAATAAAAGAGGTAAAAAATCTACAATTTTTTGGTTTTAACTCTTTAGTACATAGATCTATTAGAGTCAAATGCGTCAAATTTGGAGCGTTTGGATGCGCGCACACCACGCTGCAGGACGAAATCACAAAATATAAAATGAAAAATTAAAAGTACTTTGGCAATCATTAAAAACATGAAGCCACCTTAACATTTACAATATACACATTATTTATTCCTTAAATATATTTTTTTCATCAATTAAAATGAGAGCAATCCATGCAGGGTGTGCAAACATTTCAAAATCATGAGTTGAAAAACGCTGACTCCGCAAGTTTAAACATTCGAACCTAACCCAGAGCAGCTAGCCGCCAGCGCAAACCGTCCACTGGCGCCTACAAACCGAAATGGATACCTCACGCATTGCGCAATGCCTGAAGTATCCCTCTAGGTTTGCAGGCGCCAATGCGTGTTGCGTGCTAGCCGGCCGCTCGCCGCGCCGCAGCGTGCCACGACGCCTCAAGCATTTTCACAACAGTGGTGTTGCACAATATCATACGAAATTGAAGGCGCTTTAACACATCAAGAATGACAGGCATCCTTTAAGGGCACGGTGCTTTCCCCGCAAAATAAATCAAGATACCACGGCACAAAAAGATAGCGACAGTCCAAAAACCTCACCAAGTCCTCGCATCCAAGTTTAATAACGTTTAGCATAATTTTTAAATTTCATTGGAGTGAAAAGCGACTCGATTTAGGCAGATGCATTCTTGCGCATGTAGTCAAGATTTTATTTTGAATCAAGAATAAAATAGCTGAATGAAAGCGGGTTTCTGCTTGATGTAACTGACTTTTCTTTTTATATGAGCATCTTCTCTTCTTTAGACAATCATAATTTTCTCTATTGGTTCATAAGGAAATCTCGGTGGTAAATTTGAGCAAATTTCTGCTTGAATCAAGGCACTTATTCTTCTAATGAAGTTCAAAAATCACGCTACACATTATTGAATACAGATATTAGGACTGAGATCTTGGATCCAACATTTTCCAGACATTTTCTACACATTTGCCTATATTTAACATCCTCAGAACACGAATAGTTGTATTCAGGCCTAGCCATTGGAATAACCGGATTGACTATAATTTTTGGGCGCAACTTCCTTATAGAGTGCAACGCCCTTTGCAAAGGCTTTGTTTCGTGTACAAAATTTTGTGTGCACCCTCCAAGAGAATTGTCGCAAAATTGTTGCATTAACTCGTAATAGCAGTCATTTCATTGATCTTGTTCTTCGAACTGTATGAATACGTCACGGCAATCCGGATATTGCAACTCGGCACTTCGGCAGTTTTGAAAACGCCTTCAACTGTGACGTGATACCCTACGCGTTCCGGAAAGTACGAATAATTGTGTCGTTGCGCCTTACCAATGTGACATTCAACTTTACCATAGGAGGTTTTCACAACATACATATATCGTATTCAAATAGACATTATTGATAAAAACGTAAATGAAGTCAATGCAGATGGGTATTCAACACATTACAGTGATGTTGAACCGATCTATATGTAAATACCGATAGTTTAGGGTTTAAAATAAACTAACCTTAAGCATTTGAATATTGTGCTCTCCCTTTCATATTTGAAGTTACTATCATAACTTATGTTTTCATTTTTTTGCTCACTTTTCTACGTATTATGTTCACCCTAATAATTTGAATAAATAAATCTCATGAATTCAACAAGTCTTCCAGATTCTCTCTAACATTCCAATTGTATAACATTACCAAACCTCATTAAAAACCACAAACTATCTCTCATATCAATAATAGTTGAACTTCAACAAAATGACGACCAATCGTGATCGTCACTGTTTGAAAAGCATCAAGTTTTTCAGATTTAAAAATTCCGTAAATTATCAGTTAGTTTGAGCATAAAATTCCGACTCTTCTCTGGCTTGTAAGTGTTTTTTGGTATGGCTTCTAATAAAAATTCTAATGAACAATTCTGAGCGCAAAATATCTTGAAAGTGAAATAATGCAAGGTTTTGGCTGGAGGGGAAAATGTTCGCAGTGAGATTCCCTAACAATTCCCGACTTTTTGTTTGATGATATTACCTTGCTCCCGATCACTTGTTATCAGATTATAGGCGATAGCTATTTCGATGTTACGTACACATCATCATCAGGCCACTTGGGTTTGGTAAACACTAAAAGACGGGTGCACCCACGAGTGTTTTAGTGTTTTTTAATAAATTTTAGTAAATTTTAGTATATTTTAATAATATACAATGTGACTTTTAGTGTTTACCGAACCCAAGTGGCCTGATGATGATGATGTGTACGTAACATCAAAATAGCTATCGCCTAAAATCTGATAACAAGTGATCGGGAGAAAGGTAATATCATCAAACAAAATGCAGCCCGATAAAAAGAAGTTCAACTTTGAATTTCCCGACTTATTAAGGCTGGGCAAAACTATTTGCGTTTAATGGTTCCATGAGCAAGCAAGATCCTTGCAAAGATTCTGAAACACCTAGACAAAATGCTCATTTTCCAGCACTTGCCCAATCGATAAGCGTTCAAGCATTATCAGACCAGAGAATAAGTGTGAGAACTTAGCCGAGCGGTGGCTCGTTAGCTCTCGCTCTTCGAAGTTCCTTCCAATGATGAGATAGGCAAGATTTATAGTTTTGGAGTTGAAATATTACCACTGAAAGTTAATGCGTTCTTACCGGGCCGTACGCCGCGGCGCCGCGCCGTACTAAGAGGAAACATCCTTTCGTTTGCCCTGGTTTTCTCGACTATCTTGAAAACCGACTCAGGTATTGACATGCAAATTGAACGACTTTAAATTAAAGCGAATACACCCTATCCTCCACACTTGGAGGGAGAGAGGAGAGAAACTTCATTGTAAAGAAACTCCCCACAGATTGCATTCTATTTCTGATTTACAACAAGAATTCACATATTTCGATGCAAGTTCAATTTTATCACCTTTCACAGTTTTCAGTGGATTGTTAAATTGTACAAAGTAGGTATGGAAGGTACCTGTTTGCAATATCCCGTTTGATGAGCAAAAACTTTCTCTTAGAAAACTTACACCCTACAGAATTTCAGCCGATAAAATTCTTTAATATCATTCGAAGAATTCACTGGAAAATTTACCCTTTTCTTCTCCTCGGTGATATTTACTTAGGCTATTCTAAAAAGAAGTGGACTGATGCAACTATTTCAAAAGGAATAAAGCTGGAAAGATTATGTCAGTCTCATTTTTAAGTTGGAATCTTTAGTTTTCAATTGAGACCAAAATCATCCGACATTTTCATGCAATATTTGAATAATATTAACTACAGCTATGTACAGGAGTCTTTAGTATGCAGTATTGTAAAAATATTACCAACCGTTTCAGATATAATATTATTGAAGAAATAATTGGACCGCGTTTAGCAGAAAGGAGCCAAGCCACATCGGATACTGCCAAATTTAACTGAAAAATTTAATTTTTTACAAGAGGATGTTTGAACGGATTATTAGTAAATTTTAAGGAATTTACTTCGCACTTGGTAAAAAATTCACTAAATTTGCGAAAATATCCGCTGAGCCATTTTCATGTAAAATATTAAATTGCCCAATTAAAATAGCCGGTAGCTGATGTACCTCGGTTCCTTTTTGCTTAATGTGGTCCAATTGTGCGACTATTTTGAGATGCAACGTACTCCAAAAAATTACATTTTACACTTAGATGAAGGGATTATAATTCATCCGACAAAATCAGAGGGTATCCTGTATAAAGGTGAAAGATGTGAAATCCGGAGCGATTCAGATTTATATTCAGGACTGAAACAGTATAAATTTGCAATTCCGAAGCAAGAAACTGGCGGAGGGGTCTAGGTTCGTCATGAATTATTATTTTATTGCTCCGTTTTGAATGCGTATCTGTGCGCTTTAAGGTTTACATGATAAATGACTCGTACTTAGTGGAGAACAAAGTGACTTGCGATGTGAGATGAGGGCACCACGTACATTGTGGAGTATGTGCAAAAACGTCGGGAGAGTAAACACGTACATATGCATAATTTTATTGGCGCGCATACAATGCGGCTTGCATATCGCATGAAGGAAGAGCCCGCAGATGTTCTCCTAACCGCAATATGGATTTCAAACTTTGAATGGTACATAAGATGTCCCGGGGTAAACAGGCAGACTGCAGGAGTATGCTATAAAGTGTTATTCAAAAATGCCCTCGGGTGAAACTAGGTCCCTCTAGAATTTTGGGATAATCATCATTTTCCTGCGTTTTGGCAATAGGAATGGGCCAAAACTTACGGAAAATGGCGAATATATCCATCATTTTTGGTGCTGAATTTATCAGCGATCTCAATAAGCTATCAAAATGTCAGGCAGAAGGGGATATCAGGATGTCTCAGAGGGCCCGTGTAACATTTTTCTTCTATACTTTTTTTTTCTTCTACACCGTTTGACCATGTAGCAGATAAAGATGTTCTAAAATGGGTTTACGGTAGAGGCAGAGCAAGTTCTTCTACATTACTTCTGCAATAGATGAAAGGCTACTGGTAAATCTTCTAATGCAGAAGAAAATTAGAGCCGAAATAGAAGATCGCTGTCTCAAGGTCATCCGGAGGAATTCGGGGCTTCTCAGCGATATCGTAGAAGATAAAAACGGTGTTGTCAGAAGAAAAGTAGCAGCTAAATCTTCTTCTACAATACATTGGAGTAATGGGCAAAAATAGAAGAAAAAATATCAGATAGACTCGGTCTACACCCGGGTTTTTACTTCTAAATTTCGGTATACAGTGGCAAAAATAGAAGAAAAATGTTACACGGGGGTCCTTCTTCACACCGAGAAAAATTCCCGGTTGGATCAACAAGAACTCTTGTTAAATATGCCTCGACAGGAATTCCGCGTTAGTCTTTAAGTTTACATATTATCAAACATTAATGAGACCTGAGACCACGGGGCTACGCACGCACGCCCCCTGACTGCTGCGCGGTCCAACCTCCCGAGGGCCCAACCGTTTATGTTGGACATAGAAACTTGGCGTTTGAAAAATTTATTTAAGATCATACTTACAAGCTCAAACCATCAAAATACGATTTCGTTACAAGCGCAACTTACCTATTCCCAAGATACCGATAGAGGGTCTCTCTTTGTCTCTGATGTTTTATAACCATGAAACACCTTGTATAAAGATAAGCAACAGCTCATTTCAAGTCAAACGCGGCGAATAGGAGAAACGACGAGGAAGGAATAAAATATGGAAGACAAAAGTTTAGACAGCAATTTAATCTGGAAGAGATAAGAGTTAGAGGAGTAATTCAATTCCGATCGCTACAGAGCAGCAGGTACACCGCAACGTGCTTTATCACAGTAGCCATCACTTTCAATGAAATTGCTCGTTTATATCACTTCAGGGCAAATAAGTGACCAAATCAATTTCACCCATTTCGAAGTATCTGGAGCAAACCTCGATTTTGCCCAATGTGCCTATTGCAAACTTCAGCTATAGCAAAAAGAAAAGTTGTTTCTCACAGAAAATGGCTCAAAAATCACGATGACCGCATCAAAAACAAGCTGCTGGTTCCAACACTACTGTGTTGGAGAGCTCGCCTTTGGGAAACTATTAACAACTATTAATGATTTTTTCTGAAATTGTATATGTATTAAATGAATCTTTACCCAATTATCAGAGGTTACATGCCGATGCAAAATGTTATGACGTAATTTCATATGACAAATTTTTCACATTACAATAAATAAAGAGAAATAAAGAGAGAGAAATGGAATTATCTTTTATGAATGTGATTTTGCGGCAAATGTTGCAATGGCTATTTTTGCCATCGCATTTTTGTTTCTGGCTTTCATCGTTGATAAGCTTTTTCTTAACTTGTCAACAATGTAATGAAACCATATGATTTAATTTTAATTTTTTTTTTTAAATCAAGTCGCCAACTTGAATTAAGGTTATACTTTGTTAAGCTGGCAGTCTGAAATTCTGAATTTTTATCGGCACAGAGTTCAAAGAAACTATAATTTAGCACGGTTTGGAGGAACGTTTCTGCCATAATTCTTACACAATACTTATGGTATACACTAAGAGCTGAAAAGGAATTCACTTGAATTTTAGCGTGGAGCTCGAGAGACCACTTCAAGCCTTTGTATGCGAGTGGCTCAATGGAGCACATCACGCCTTTGTAGGTATGGGGTGGCTCAATGGAGCACCTCGCGCACTATAAATAGCACGGAGCTCGAAAGAGCACTTCATGCATCTGTATTTTAAGGTTAAAACGAACTCTAAAGAAACTCAATGCGAGGCTCAAACGAATTCTCAAGCATTCTAAATGCGAGGCTCAAACGAATTCCCAAGCATTCTTGATGCGAGGGGCTCAAACGAATCCTAAAGCATTCTTAATATGAGGTTTAAACAAACTCTGAAAGGATCCCAATGCGAGTCTCAACCGAGCTCTCAAGCATGCAATTATTTTGAGGTTAATTAACCTTCTATGGTACCAATAACGGCAATCTTAAGGATTATCCATTAATTATGCGCAAATCTCAATCTTAGTCTTAGTAACTTAAAATTAATTGAACAAATTATTAAATCACGTCGAGGTCACCATGTTTTTTATTTTAAGAAATAATAACAATTGCAAGTACAACTGCACACAAAAACTGCATTGAAAAGATAAGAGGATGATAACATACAATTAGGTTATTTGATATAAAACCATAGCAACATGCTATGATATGCTCGGCCACTGGAAAGTGCTGCTCTCTAGTGTAGCAAACGAGGAACAATTAATCCTCAGTTGAATGAGGGAACGGAAATGTTCGACGGAGGAAAACTGTAACCCGCGAAAATTCAACTTTTAGACCTTGAAATCAATGGGATTTTGGCCGTTCCTCCGACGGCAACGAGAACCATCCATTCGTCGCCACGGACACTACCAATGCTAAAAGAAATCGATCGCAAAGAGCTCTCCCGAGTGGGCGAGCTCAAAATGGAATGCATTTTGCAAAAAGGAACCGAGAGCATTTCAATGCCGCTAAAATTATGCGACTTTTTCACCTTGAAAATGTATAAACTCTATCCTATCTATATAAACTCTATAAACCATCATCTAAACAAGTTTTTCTTCACTCCCAATAAAGTATAATTCAAGACGAAAAATACCTCTGTACATTAAACTTTTTGCTTGATTTTAGTTACTTAATTGCAACGAATGTAAGTTGCGCAATCCTAGTAACATTGGAATGCTCTTTGTTCCTCAGAGCAAAATGCAATCCAAATCTGAAATGAACATATTTATGCTAAAAGGAACAAGAGATGATAGGGTGTGCTCGTTTGAACCGCAAAAGGAACCATATAAATATGGGCGTGATATTCCTTTTAGCAAAATGGAAAAGTGGGATTTTACATTTAATCAAAAGGAACTAAGTGCCAACTGCATGCGGCACTAATGAG
Source organism: Bemisia tabaci (assembly GCF_918797505.1). Lineage (NCBI taxonomy): Eukaryota > Metazoa > Arthropoda > Insecta > Hemiptera > Aleyrodidae > Bemisia > Bemisia tabaci. The sequence continues at coordinate 43,596,692 of NC_092797.1, read as the reverse complement.
CTGTGGGCATGTGATAAGAGCGTAGTGGACAGGGCTCATGAGTTAATGCGGCATCGTTGAGCTCGTCAAGCCCGGTCGTCTTTACTGACGTCACTGGGGTCTCATAATTCCCATCCATTCTTACGGGCCGTAACTAACGGGCACTGTCCTTTTTTTCCCAACCGTTTCTGGTTCCATATAGCATAAATACGTCGAAATACACTCGTAACCTCACAATCTGTATAAGAAATATGCGATTTTTCAGGCTTCCTGTGGTTTTTTTTCCAGTGTTGGCTCAGTTGCGATGGTCACAGAATCATGTTTTGATGCTTGATTATTGCGGTTCACCTAAAATTAATAAGATCGGTCTAAGCAGCAACTTTCTACGTTCAATATTAACCGAGGTATCGTCCTTTAAAAAGTCCGGTTTTTGACGTCATCCATCGCGGTAGTGACACCTTTGGTTTCTTCCACCTCGCTTTTATCAGTCAGTGATGCACTGCTTAAGTGCTTACTCAGCGTGATACTTGGATGAAAGCAAGGTGAATAAAACCAAGGGTGTCACCACCGCGATGGATGACATCAAAAACCAGACTTTTCAAAGGGCGATATCTCGGTTATTATTGAACGTAGCAAGTTGCTGTTTGGACGGATCTTATTATTTTTAGCTGATCTACTACAAGGATCATGCATAAAACCACGATTTTGTGACCAACGAGACTGACCTATTTACCGCGAAATACAGAATATTTTCCCCCGAAATTTTCAGACGATTTTGCACGCACTTTAATCTAAGTATCGGTAATTTTAAAGGAAAAATTATGCAAGGATGTCGTAAAAAATACAATCTTTAAAAATGGAAACTTGGCAACTCTCGAATTTTAATGCAGTGTTCTTCCTTAGCACGGCAGAATTCAAGCAGAGTCGATTACAATCAAGAAATGCCTTGAAGGAGGAGTGAATTCTAGATTTTTCCTATGTGATTTATGTTGTTTTTGAGTCATTTAAACACTTGAATTTATATGTGATGCACCCGTGGCAAGGGTTCGTGACGACCCACATCTTCGCAAAAGAGGGAGGCACGCTTGTGATGGAAAAAATTTTCGGGGGGGGGGGGGGGTGGAGGTAAGTGACATCTAGGACAAAGGGAGAAGGAGAAGTCAAAGGTCGGGAAAAATGGGTTCTGTAATTCATGGACGAACCCGCATCAGCAAAAAAAGGAAAGTTATGAAAAGTGAGTGAATTAATCCGGGAAATCCAGGTGCCCTCATTAATTATTATTGTAATAATTGGACGTATTTCTATCAAACGGAACTATGTGCATTATGACGTGAGCCCTGTTATGGACATATTCGTATGGGTCTCAGGGCTAATGTCTTAACGCACATAGTTCCGTTTGATAGAAATACATCCAATTAGTTTTCAGTTCAATGAAGGCATTTTCTTTTGTGAGCTTGCACTGATGACCTTTCACCTGGGAAACCCGAAATGTAGGGATATTTTGGAAAGCGAAGCCACTCTTTTGTTTTCGAGAACAACAAGGAAAACTTTGGAGACCTCGAGGGCTCGGAACTTCTGGTACTTTGGTCAGTCGAAGTCGCGCAGCCGTAGGGGTTGAGCTTGAGCGTAGAGGATAATCAATCTGAAGTATATTTTATCGGAATATATTAATCTCGGGACCGCGTGTGATAGTCGTTTGATTCAAGTGCATTACCATAAGTGTAGTTTCGTGTTCGGTATTTAGTTTCGTGTTCGGTACTTTAGTTTCGTGTTCGGTACTTTATTTTCGTGTTCGGTACTTTATTTTCGTGTTCGGTACTTTATTATTTTTTCTCTGTGAATTATTCCGTGAATATAGAAGGTGCAGTGAATAGTTGAGCAGCCTTACTTTCCGAAAGTTTTCTATCCGCCGAAAGTTTTCGTCAGCGAGCCTCTACTTTTTCTGTCCAGTGTAATAGTTTGCCGTGTTTTACAATAAGTGGAAGTAGTATTTGTGACTCGTGTCGGTTGTCATCGTGCGAATTTTCGGTAGTGTCTTTTCATCGATATTTCTATGAAATTTGATTTGAGGATATAGTTTCGGAAGTCATTTTGCTCACGTATATTCCTCAGCGTTGATTCGGTAAGTCGCTTGATGTCATCAACAAAATGTTTTTTTTTTTTCATTTTTTCTTCTTTTACGAGAGAAGTGTGGTACATTTAATATCGATGACTTAAGTGTGAAACCACGTATTTCCAGTAAAATTTATGCTACCATTTTATTTTTTCGAGGAAAATCAAGTCGACGGTTGGGCTTGATATCTTCACAGAACACTGGAAAAAATCACTTTGCATTTAGAGTCCAGGCTCTTGAAAACATTGACAAGAAAAAATACTCTTGATTCAATCGGATTTTTGCTTGAATCAAAACGAAATCCGCTTAAATTAAGAGGCTTGGTTTTTAATTTAAGTTAGATTCTGACTGAATCAAGAGTACTTTTTCTTGTTGATGTTTTTTTAAGAGTCTGGACTCTAGATCCAATGTGTTTTTTTTTCCCGTGAATATTTTGCTAAAAGAGAGGAAAAATCGAGGTAGTTTTCAAGGAATAAGTTGACTAGTTTTACCAAGAAAAAATAAAGTGTAACAGGAGGTCCGGGACGTCGCAGACGGAGATAGGTGGTTTCGCACTTCGGCCATCGATATATAATTTGAGAATCCCTGTGGGCGATAATCTTTTGATTTTCTCGAGATTTTTTTCACAATCAGTGGAGTTATCGAGGTATTCAGCGTATTGAAATGTGTTGCAATTTTTTGCATTTGCGAAGTACCTAACTTCTTCATAAATCGATGGCCAAAGTGGAAAATCATGCATTTCTATTGTGGTGTCATAAAATTTCCACCTTTATTTTATTTTTTCGAAGAGAAACAAGCAAACTTCATAGCTTGAAATTTATACAAAGTATTCTGCAAACATTGAAAAAAAATCACGGAAGTTTTAAAGAAATTAGGTAGACCAGTTCCCCCGAGAAAAAATGAAGTATGACAGAAAATCTGTTGAGTAGCAGACGGAAACGCGTGTTTCTACACTTAAGGTGATTCGATGGACGCGATACTTTGTGTCAGAACGGCATGCGATATATCGCATCAATTGGTTCCATTTTTTCAGCTACTCGTCATTTTTCTCCAATTTTGAGATTGCGATTCTGTTGTCAAGAGACTAAAGCACTCACTTACCAATTTTAACAAAGAAATTCAACGTACTAAAGGCGTGGTTTTTTTAGAGAGAAAACATCGCATTCGATACTGATATCGAAACTGCACTTGAATGCGATATTTTCTCTCTAAAAAAACCACGCCTTTATTACGTTGAATTTCTTTGTTAAAATTGGTAAGCGAGTGCTTTAGTCTCCTGACAACAGAATTGCGATCTCAAAATTGGAGAGGAATGACGAGTAGATGAAAAAATGAAACCAATAGATGCGATATATCGCATGCCTTTCTGACACTAAATATGGCGTCCATCAAATCTCCTTAAGTCGTCGATATGAAAATGTTTAATCGTTGAAAATTGATTATTATTGAATACATTATGTGAGAATATTGTAATTTTGTGGTAAAAAAAGCAGTTGTATTCCATTATTTTTCAACATTATTTCAACTTATTTGTTAAGCTGTTCCATATACTAGACAATGTGCAACAATGCGTTACGTTGAATTTATCTCTAAAAGGGTTTAATTTTTTTCTTTGCAGCCAACATTCGAGAAGGGGATGAACGAGGATGGAAATCTTCACCCTCCGCATCAGAGCTGTTCCTGACCTTGCAGATCATCGCTTCTTCACGGTAAGATCTCTCAAGCTTCCTCCTATTTCGAAAATTAAGGTGATTCGATGAACGCCATATTTTGTGACAGAACGGCATGCGATATATAGCATCGATTAGTTCCATTTTTCCGGCGACTCGTCATTTTTCTCGAATTTTGAGATCGCAATTCTATTGTCAGGAGACTAAATAATTCACTTACCAATTTTGATGAACAAATTCAAAGTATTAAAGGCGTGAGGAAAATAGAGGAAAAATACTGCATTCGAATGAAATATTTTGTCTCATAAAAAAAAACCCACGACTTCATTACGATGAATTTGTTTGTCAAAATTTGGTAGGTGAATTCTTTAGTCTCCTGACAACAGAATTGCGATCTCAAAATTCGAGAAAAATGACGAGTAGCTGAAAAAATGAAACCAATCGACGCGATATTTCGCATGTCGTTCTGGCACAAAATATGGCGTTCATTGAATCACCTCAACTTCTAATGAATCGGTTACTGTCAATAATTTCAATTTTTGAAATGGGCTGCTAAAAAATTTGAGGGGCTTGGAGGACAAGGCGCATAAGTGCAGTTTTTGAAAAAGTTGAGATTTTAATGATTTCAAGTAAAACTAGTCTAAGTGCATATTTTGTGAAAAATTCCCTCTCAAATTTCAATTTTTAAGCTTCAAAAAGTCAGTTTGAACTTTCTTTCCGCCATAAGGATCCGTGTAATTTTGAGACTTCAAATACATATTTCTCGATAATGATTTCAAGTAAAACTAGTCTTAGTGCATATTTTGTGAAAAATTCCCTCTCAAATTTCAATTTTTAAGCTTCAAAAAGTCAGTTTGAACTTTCTTTCCGCCATAAGGATCCATGTAATTTCGAAACTTCAAACACATATTTCTCGAGGTAGCAAAAACTGCACTTACGCGCTTTGTCCTACAAGCCCCTCATTCTTCCTCAACGCTGATCATCGCCGCTGTCATCATTCGGGCGATTTTAGGTAGAATCAACTTAACTACATTTCGTCGCTCCTCTGACGTAAGGGCGTAACTTGATTTCTACGTGACCCCTGTGCTCCGTATAACTCTATGCTTTCTAAGGCTCATGCAAAAATCTAGATACGCCCTTACGTCAGAGGAGCGACGATTTGACGGTGCTTAGTTTTTCCTGATGTTCTGTTTCTGTAATACTGCAGAACTACGGAACATAATGCCTTGAAACTGTCTTATTTTTCCAAGATTCTGCAGAATAAACTATTCACTGAATTCGCTACGACAGGATTCAGCTTCATTTTTTGTCATTTCCCGGACGAAGAAACGTAACTCCATTCCAAGGTTGTCAAATTGATTCAAAGAATTCAATTTTTCACAAACACGAGAAAGCGAAATCTTTATCCAAAATTTATTTTCGTTTTTCATGAGATCAGCGGAAAAATCAGTGAAATGTACAATTAATACCTAACATTTTCCTTTACAAATTCAAATTTACGAGGCGAAATCTGGCAACAATGAAATGGACCACATTTTGCAAAAAGGAACCACTATTTCTGGCTCATTTTAGAAACAACGTATATGCCATTGGTTTCCCTGTGCAGAACGGTGGTTTTATGGAAGAGTCAGAAATAGTGGTTCCTTATTGCAAAATGTAATCCAAATGTAGTTATGTTCTTTCGTGGGAGGTAACGACGAATTGGACTGCATTTTGCAATTTGGAACTATAAATTCTGGCTCATCTGAAAAAAACACTTATGTGCATAGGGATACTAATGGCACATGCGTTTTTTTTTAAACCGGGCCAGAATTTATAGTTCCAAATTGCAAAATGCAGTCCAATTGAGGGAGGAAAATAGATTAAAAAGCCTCCCAATGAGTGGCCCCGTTTCGTCGCTCCTCTGACGAAAGGGCGAATCTCAATTTCCTCGTGAGCCCTGGGTCACATTCAAATCCATGCTTTCTGCGGTTCATGTGAAAAGTGAGATACGTCCTAATGTCAGAGGAGCGACCTTTTTTGAAACCCGGGGATTTCATTCGTACGTGACCGAAATGAAACCTTATGATGAGACAAGCCTCCGGTAAAAATTTTAGCTTGAGGATACGTTTGGTTTTGGACAGTGGCGTGGCGTGAATTGCGATGTATCGATTCTCATGCCATTTAAAGCTATGGTAAAGAATCGATTATTAAGGTGTTCGCTGCGAACACCCTGTCTATCGATCCTTTTTCATAGGTTTAAATGGCATGACAATCGATATATCGCAATTCACGCCACGCCATTGGTTTTGGAGCTACAGCGTTGCAAAGTTTGCATGTTTGAGTCTTAAAAATCTTCATATTTTTGAAGAATTTCTTCCAAAAGCCAATTTCAAAGTAATGTAAGTAACAAGTAATGTAAGTTTCAAGTAAACATGACGCGTAACTGAAAAATTATAAGAAAATCCGTAGTAAAAGTTTCAAATTGTGGATGAGCCGTTAATAGCAGTACAACGTTGCAAAAATTACATTCTTGCCCTTTAAAAATACCCATTTTTTATAGTTTTGTATATTGTAGCAGTATTTGAGACATAAAATATACAATTAGAGATACTCGCAGACTCATAGTAAAATTTATATCAGTATACGATAATTTTAGGCAATGCAGCGTTGCAAAGTTTAGACGTATAGCATAGATTTAATCAGTATACGATAATTTTGGGCAATACAGCGTTGCAAAGTTTACATCTTTCATCTATGAAAATGTCTACTTTTTCTTGTTATTGTATTGGAGACAAGATACAATATGAGTTAATGGTTAATAGTGTGAAGCGAAATGTGGAGGCTTTATGTTGATCCTGGGTGACAATTGCATTAAAATAACATCGTTGCAAATTTTATCTGCTTTTCTTTTAACATTCGATTGTATAAAATTAGTTAAAAGTAAGGATACTTCCAATAGTTATTTTACTTTAAAATGTAATTCCAGAGGATTTTTGGAATACAATGGATGATTCAGCATCAGCGTTGCTTTCAAGATCTGAAATATTCTGCCTAGACTTAGTTGCAAATTCAACCTTTTTTAGGTGTAATGAAGAAACTAACATAGAATATGGAGGCGTTTGGGTTTTTTTTTAAGTAGAAATAAATCTTGATACAGACGATACATTCATTATGCCTTAAAAAACTGAGTATGTTGAACGTAAGAATGGAAGATTTTGAAAATATTAAAGAAATAAAAAAAAAAGAAAAAAAATGCAAAGTAAATTAAATGAACGAAAAATAATAAATACACCAACAAAACAATAAAATATAATTTAAAACCTAAATAGAATATTTAAATCACTGTTGCGTTAATGTATAAAAAACCCAGACGCCTCCTTAAGAGAGAATTTTAAAATTATTTAAATATGACTTTTGGAGGGTGAAAGTTTAAAATTGGCATCATGTTGAGGCGTTTTCTATAGATTTGAAGGCAAGACAGGACTGATACTGAAGCATCACATGAATAAAATATTTTGAAGGAAGAAGATAAAAAAACTATAAAAAATACAAAAATAAAAAAAAATGAAAAATAATGTACGGTAGAAAGTCATATAAAAATGAAAGAAAAAAATGTCAATGTAAATAAAAAAATAAGCAAAATCAAATAACTACTGGAAGCATCTTTATTTTAAAATCGTCTATTATTTATTGCTTGGAGAGAATTGTGAATAAACTTGGCGAAAGTATTATTGCAAAAACCAATTGTCACTTGGAACAGACATCAGACCTTGATATTTTGGATTGATATGAGGGATGATACCCATTGATTTTATCTTAAACTGGAAAAAAAAATTTTAAAAAAAATCATATTTCGTTGAGTTCAAAATTGTAAGCTTGGCAACGCTGTATCACTACAAATCAATCTTACATCTGCAGATAACGTTAATGGTTTATTTCATAAGAAAAAAAACACACAAAAAACAAACAAACACTGAACTTAAACATTTTTAAAGCTTATATACATAAACTTTGCAACGCTGTATCGTTAAATCTATACTTACACTCGCGGTAAAACTTTTACACAAGACTAATCTTATCATAGAATTTCAGCTAAACCACATTATCATACCTTTAGGTGGTCAATAAGTTCGTTTTTTAATTCAAAAACGGAACAAAATGAGCATTTTTATAGGTCTGTGATGTCAAGTTTGCAACGTTGTATCAACAGAATTAACAGCATTAACGTAGAAAAATTATTTATTATTAACGTATTTTTTTAGAAAAATGTAAACTGACTGTTGATAAAATGTCTTAAAATATCATGAAACATCCAATGACAGTTGTTTACAGAAAGTAAGATACTTGATAATACGATAATCTTTAAAGCTTAAATATGGAAACTTGTCAACGCTGTATTTCTAAAACCAGACGTATCCTCAAGCTAAGATTTTTACTGGAGACATGGGTCATCATAGAGCAAAGTAACAATATGTAACAATTTTGGATGATTATTCAAGAATTTCCAGAGTGCCTCGTGTCTTCGGAAGAATTTTTGACGAGCCGGAGTCTAAAAGTGCGTCGTGGTGGAAATTAACTGTTAAACCTTGTTAGGTTATCGACTGCTTTACTTCCTTCTTGCCTTCAATCTGGTGAAGATTGAGCAGAGAGCGCCGAGAGCGGTCTGAGTCAACGTTACTTAATTTGAACGAAATTTTGTAATTCGGAGCTACAGTTTCTGGCTCATCTATAAAAACACTTATGTGCATATGATACTATGGGTACTTACGTTGTTTCTAAACTTGAGACAAAATTTTAGTGCTCAATTGCAAAATGCAGTCTATTTGTGTGTGGATCTGTGTAAAAAGAGCTTCTCCTCCGGGAGAAAATTGTTCTTAACTTTTTGCGGACACATGAACAACATTTTTCTACAACCTAGGAATTTTTGTCTTCAAGCTTCACGACAGTTTTTGAGATTTAGGATCAAATTTCCTGAGTAAAGGAATTTTGTCCCCAGAAAGATAGGTCTCCTCTTACAGATCTGGTCACTAGTAAAAGGGGCCCGGCATATTGTTACGAAAGGTAGCTTCCACATGAATAATAAGTTTTCCTACGCTCCAATAGCCTCCAGACTCATTTGGACCACATTTTGCAATTGGGAACTATAATTTCTGACTCAGTTTAGAAATAACTTATGAGCCATTAGTTTCCCGATGCACAAAAGTGTTTTTAAGGATGAGCCAGAAATTTTAGTTCCTAATTGCAAAATGTAGTCCATTTAACCCTCGTCTGTCACATATAAGTAGAACTGACCAGACGTTTAAATGTAAAACTTGTCTCCCGTACGAAGGAATGTAACTCCATTCCAAGGTCACCAAATTGACTCAAACAATTAATTTATTTTACAAAGTTATGCCTGTGCAATTTTCAGGCACAACTTTGTAAAACAAATTAATGAAAATGTGCCTGTGTAATTTTTATTTTAATTTTGCATGAAATCTCGGGGAAAATTATCAATGAAATTTCCAGTTAGGAAAGTTCAAGATCCTCCTACTTAATATGCAATTTGCGAGGGGACATTTGGCAACATTGAAATGAAGTTACGTTCTTTCATGCGGGAAACGATG